>NC_053395.1:19484486-20084486 GCF_905171765.1 Bufo bufo
TATATGGAAGTATTATGTGGGCTGTAAATACTACATATAACTTTGGCACTATATGGAGGTTTTATTATGAAGGCTGTATATGGCGGTGTTACAGTATCTACAGTACATTATATGGCAGTGTCACAGTATTATGTGGGCAGAAATTAAGGTAAAACCCATATTAGACTGGTGGCTTTGCTTGTTACCCAGTGCTCCATCTTTCATAAAACTGTATCGAAGATCGGCCACACATTTCCCCTCATATCAGATTATTAACAAGCAAAGGCGAACGTCATGCTCATTATACTGTCAAATATGTATCCCGGAGGGTGAACAGACTCCGTGGAGGAGGCTACCGTCATGTCCCAAGCATCCACGAAGCCCACGTTGATCCCTTGGAAGACCTCCCTAAGCACCAGATACTGGCAATAACCATTGAAGTCACCAATTCTCTCTTGAGGAGCAGTTGATTCTCTGGTGTTTTCCGTCTTGATGATGACCTTGGTATCTGGACTCCTTAGAAACAATCGCTCCACGGCTCTACGGATGTTGATCGCTCGTTTAATGTAGAGTTTTAGTGGAAACTGTCTGAAGTGTTGTCCCATGGTAATTACAATGATGGTGTCCTTCCCCCCACCACGTTGGTCAATCTGACGACTCGTGTACATGTCCTCCTTGGAGTAGAAGAACGAGAAGCTCTCCAGGGGGAAGCCGTGCCTTTTGAAGAAAACATAAATGTCCTTATCCATGTTAAAAGCTTCAAGTGTCTTCTCCCATGAACTCCATCCACTCTCATGATAACGGAAATATTTTACTACTGATGGAGACAAAACAGAAGGTGGTTAGAAATTATTTAGACTTAATGTGTATTTACTCATTAAATGTCATAAATGTCATTTTATTTGCGTTTGGTGCAGTTTATAAAGAACAGCTGAGGTCCAGGTGGACTAGAGCAAAGATCCCTGGTGGGCTAGAGAAGTGAAGAGGTTAATGATGACATGTGTGAGCTGGGGGAGAGCTCGGCTATTTTCAGCGTTCACATAGGAATGAATGGAGGGCGGCTGCGTTCTAAAGATAGGTGCTCGTCCCAGAGGTGGGACCTACACCTATCAGACACCGACAATGTCCTAGCTGAAACTCCTTTGATAAAGGTGACGAGGGTGACACTTACTCTTGATCTCCTCGGTGAAGTGCACTATGTACTGACGTAACGTGGAATCTCCGATGAGGAAGAGGTTCTTCCCCTGCAGACTTTTAATGAAGTCGTCCCCCGACTTATAGACGGTCATGTCACAGTAAACGGGGCGCCAGGTGTAATTGTAGAAGTATCCGCTGGGAAAGGGAGAGCTCATCCCCGGCTGACATTTTACATTGGAAGTGGCTGAATGATCTGAGCAAAAAATGTTAAAAATAAATGTCTTTGAGGCACATTTCACATCACTGCAGAAACAACGACATTGTGGTGGGATAACCGGGAACCTTGTGGACCTCGAATAGGACTTTCTGTCTGTCTGTCTATCAATTATCTATCTCATGTCTATCTATCCAGTGTCGGACTGGGGTACCTAGGGACCACCAGTAAAATTTATTTTGGGGGCCCACCGTACGGATACATTCAAATATAATAAATAATCTAACAAGTTTTTTTTATATGAACATAGGCTGGTTGAGGTGCTGTACATTGAATATATGTATGTAGTGTACTAAATCTAATGTGATATGTGCCACTTGTGCAGTGGGTGGGAGACTACGGGCCCACCTTGCTCAGGGGCCCACCGGGGGATTCCACTGTACCCCTGTGGGCCAGTCCGAGCCTGTATCTATCTATCTAATATCTATCTATCTATCTATCTATCTATCTATCTATCTGTCTATCTCATATCTATCTAATTATCTATCTAATATCTATCTGTCTATCTATCCCAACTCTTGAACATCTCCACATCATATGTTTGATATTGGGTCACCCAGGTTAAACATTATCCGTCCGTGCCCACCAGGAAATGCTGTTTTATTGGGCAGAAAGGCGTTTTCTGGAACTTTCTGCTTGCCAAGGGAAGGGTGAAAGAAGTTCCTCATTCTATAAAAACTTTATATAACAGCTTACAATTGTCCGTGTAATCACACAGCGATGGCAAAGAGGGGAACGTGGAAAAATGTATTATTTTTAACCCTCTTAAAACAATTGGCAAGTTTTATAAATTATATGCTTCATGTGAAATATACGTATACAGTGCATATCCACACAGGCAAAAAAAAATAAAAAATGTTTGAAATAATTTTTTCTTTTATTAGGTACCTTTCTCAATATTTATTCTGATTATTGTATTTTTTTTAGTATTAGATTTTTCATTTTATTTTTCTTATACTTACTGTATTTCACAGTTTTTATCCTGTGTATTCTATTGTTTTTGTCTCTACTTAGTATTTACTACTGTTTTTTATAATTTTTTTCTTTTAAGTTTTTTCCTTTTTCCTCTTAACATTCCCACTTTTTCCCCCCTCACACTGTGTAGATCACTGTGTAAATAGTCATTTTATCCTATGGCTACGTTCACACAGCATTTTATTTATTGCAGATGTCAGCTCTTCTCAAAATCAGTGTAAAAAAAAAAACAGAACATGTAATTAGGATTTATTATAATTTTTTAACCCATTTCAGGGAAAATCGATTTGTTACCACGAAGCGTTATGGAAATTTGGCTTCGCAGCAAATCAAATTTTCCCTGAAATTGAAGTGGACTTCGATTCGCTCAGCACTAGAAATCAGCTCTCTATCAGCTTTGTATTTTTCAGCTTCAAAATAAAGCTGTGTGAACGAAGGTGTGCGCTCCGTGGGCGTATTATGGACCGCCTTTGCGGATCCGCAATACGTGGGCACCGTTCAGTGCAATTCACTTCAATGGATCCGCAAATCTGGACATGCGGAATGGTGTGGAACGGAGGCACGGAACGGAAGCACTACAGAGTGCTTCCATGGGGTTTCATCCCGTACTTCCGTTCCACAAAAAGATAGAACCTATCCTATCTTTTTGCGGAACGGCCGGATCGCGGACCCATTAAAGTGAATGGGTCCGCGATCCGCTGTGGCTGCCCTACTGTGTTCGTGCATTGCGGCCCGCGGCACGGCCATGGGGTGCACACGTTCGTGTGCAAAAGTCTCATGGCTTCTGGGTGGTTTTAGAATTTAACCAAAGTGGCAACTAAATAAGACAAAAACAGGTAAAATGTAACTCACCACTTACTTTTACAATCTGTAACCACTATAGGATTCAAACTTTGGGCCATTTCCACACCGACATTAGACCTTCAAAAAATTAAGATGCCATTTATACAATTTATTTAAAAAAAATTATAAAATATGAATAAACTGGCCAAAGTTTTTTATAAAAAAAAAATCTGGTTTGAGACTTTTTAAGACTCCCGTTCTCTAAAGGCATGGCAGGAAAGCGGTGGTCTCCAATCTTTGACTGTCCAGCTGAAGCAAAAATTTGAAGAGCCACAGGTTGGAAACCATTGCTCTAAGGGTTCTTCTACATGGCCTGAAGATCATGACTACAAACGTTCATATAAACCCTTGTTTTCAACCATTGCTTAGTGTACACGGGGCTCACTACCGGCCGGCAAACTCTTGTTTATCAGGTGATCAGATCTGTTATGCAAACTGAACGGGAACGAATGATCGTACTAACAGTCATTTGTCCCCTTGTCAGTTTGCATCGAAATGTCTAAAATGTCCATTCAAGGACAGATCAATTTTGTTTATCTCCACTCGTTTCGGACTAAAATTGGCACTAAAGGGTCATTCTGAACTGTTGTCCTACCAATACTGGGAAGAATCTGTTGGGGAAGAGCTGGAAGAGTGTCAGGATAGGGCCCCCACTGTACGCTCCAGCAGTGCCCCCTCCTTGAGGTACGAAAAAGAGAATTATGTGCCTATGGAAGGGTTGGGTGAGTACAAGACCATGTACATTAAATGAACCCTATATAGTTGGTGCCAGTAAAAGCATCACAAAGTGAAGACCTTGTAAGAAGAACCACATTTCTAAGGGACTGGCCTTGACTTATTCTGGACAGCTGAATGGCACTTGGGATGAGTATTTTATGGGCACAATTTAGTCCTGCTTCAAAAGGTAGCACTTTTTGCTCATACCTTTGAAACAGTGTTTTCTCCCCAGGTGTGAGGTAGGACACATAAAGATCCACAGCTCTCATATTATTTAAACATTCACAAGGAAGGTCCTTGGGTTTAATACAGTAGAAGGCCTCTTCGTAGAACTCATCTTTGTACTCGCAAACCTCTTCAGCTGCGTTTGGCAGAAAGCCACAGTAGGAGATAGCTTGCTTGCCCAGGTATTCATATCTTCCATGGTAACCAAGAACCCCTTGACTGGCATGCCGTGATCTCCAGAGGGCTGCAATTTCTTCACTAGGATGCCACAGTCTAATAGAGACCTTGGCTTTGTCATCAGCCCATTGTAATGGAAAGTGGATATGGTAGGATCCATTGAGAAAGTCTTCCACCCTGCCAGACACAGCAGCCCCAAGCTCTGGAGAAAAGAGTCGTGATCTTATGAAGTCTCCTCCATGGGTCTTCCTGTTACCCAGGTAATCGTACATATCGACCTGTACCACAAGGTCTTCTCCAACACAGTATTGTACTCTTTTGTTGACTATGGACACAATACTGTTCTTGCCACTTGTACTTCTGTCAAAGTTGGTGAACGTAACATTTGGAATATGTTTTTGGATTTTGTCAAAGACTTTATTTATTTCAGACTGAAGATCATATTTTCTCAGAGGCTGAAGCGTTGTTTCATTCTTTTGGATGTTGATTTTAATTTCCCTCACAGAACCAACACAGTTTCCGATCAAGTATCTAAGGGAATCCTGCAAATATGAAAGAAGAAGTTTTGGACACAATGGTACTAAAGATGACAATGACAGCTTGGATTAAGATGTACCTAGCGTTATACTTTCTTAATATGCTTTGTGAACTTTGCTGATTCTATAAAGGATAAATAGAATGGAGTTAGATGGCTCAAAGCCCCTTGAGATGCCACCATGTCTGGTGTAAATATCACCTAGCGTTATACCTTCTTAATATGCTTTGTGAACTTTGCTGACTCTATGAAGGACAAACAGATTGGGGTTAGATGGCTCAAAGCCCCTTGAGATGCCATCATGTCTGGTGTAAATATCACCTATTGTAGGACCTGCTTTGTGTCAAAAGCTACCAGTGGAGTCATCAACCTCCTCAAACAGTTTTAGGCAGATGTCCACCTGTTGGCACCGTTAGCGTTATGGACTGTAAACCCCTACAGATGTCACAAAGCCTAGTGTTGATATCAGTAAGACCAACGTAGTGTAAAATGTCTGTGTGGACTGGAAGCCACTAGCGTTGCTAGACATGTCAAAAGCTGAAGTTGAATGTCATCTACTCTGTGGTCATACACTTTAGGCAAACTCCTGTTCTAAATGGAGAAAGGAGAGAAATTGTCTGCTGAACTCCTCTGGAGGCAGCTTTTCTCCTCAAGAACAAAAGGATTGGACATGTTGAGATCCAGCTGTCCCATCCTTATCTCATCTGCCATCCAAAGAGAATCAGAAGGAACTTTAGATGGTTGATCAGATCAGTCCCACCAAAATTGGTGGATATCAGGCAAGGGACACAAGATCTTTCTAGGAATGTTCATTCACTGAGATAACTTTCGACGAGTAACCTAGATGCTGATGGTTGTTTTCTTCATCTTATACACTTCTCATTTCCAAGGTGTTACGACCATCCTGCAATCCAGCAGCTAGAACGAGACGTGTATAATGTGATGGAAAAATGAGTTTTTATTGTTCTGGGTGGTTTATTTGCCTTTTGACTAAGGTTTAGTGAAAAAAATTCTAAGTGGAAAATTATAGCAGGACCATTCATCTTCTTGGAACGCCAGAGCTCAAACGTACGTGTGTGTAATTCCTGGTATTTGGCGTGTCTCCGTTGCTAAACATTGTCTTTAAGGTCATACATCCCAGGTTATACGTACATGAATGTAATTAGAATATACGGTATATAATTAGAATATATATAATATCAGCTCTTTTCTTACCTGGCAGATCATTAAGGGCATTGTCATTTATAGGGTGAATTCCTCAATAATTTCCTCAATAAAGTCATGTTAAATATGGAGCTTTTCTTATGGCAGAGTCGTATGCAGGAGGCTGTACAGAGAAAGAAACAGTCCCCGTGGCTCCCAGCTGTCTGTACTCTGTGTGCCGCCATATAGTGATTAGGGCTGCGCATCTTTACTCGTCTCACGATTCGATGCGATTACGATTATCAAGTCCACGATTCGATTCGATTCGGCGATGCATCACGATGCATCAAGATTATTACCCAAGTCCCCTTGTTTTTCAATTTTACATCAAAAAATTAATTCAATCAGTCAGAAATTGCACAAAAATATTTATTTGTATCTGCTATTTAAACAAATCATACCAAGTTCCCTGCATATCATATAGCAAAGTCTGAATGAACAAAACAGTGCAGCAGACAACAGTATTTATTTAAAACAGTACTGTCAGTGTCTCTGTAACATTAAACTGTTGTGCTGGCCTGGCTGGTGCAGTTAGTTTATAAGTTTTACAATAGTTTTACCATATAATATATATTATATATTATATAATATTAAACAGTACCTACAAAAAAAGGAGCACTTCAGTTCCTGACTGTAAAACATCACAGTGAGTCAGTGAACCTATAACACAGTCAGTGACTGTGTTATAGGTTCACTCACTGTGATGTTTGCCAGTCAGGAACTGTCTGTCACACAGTGTGTTCAAGTTGTCTGTGTTGCAGAACTTCCTGGTTCACCGTGATTGTTTTGGCAGCAGGAGCAGCACCACCACCAGCACCACCACCAGCACCAGCACCACCACCAGCACCACCACCAGCACCACCACCACCAGCACCAGCACCAGCACCACCACCAGCACCACCACCAGCACCAGATGGGTAGTACGTCTAGATCAGTGCTATAAGCTCTCAGAGTTGTCACTTTACAGAAAACGTTACCTGCACTGAGCACTCAGCAAGCACTCTACCACGATACATCAACTGAAGCCAAGCCATGCCACCATTAGAGGAAGCTGGAAAATCCTTGACAGAATACATTTTCAACTGAATCTGAAAACCTTGGACAAATCTTTATGGGATCACAAACACACACCACAGAATACCAGAAAAAAAATAAACACACATCCTCCTCACTGAATCATAATGGTAAAGGGCAGGCCACAGGACGGGCAATGTGGCACAGCCACCATAGTCAGACATGATGTCAGAAGGTCGGTGTGTGTTTTTTTGGTTTGTGTGAATGTGTATTTGTGTGATCCAATAAAGATTTACTCCAGGTTTTAAGTTTCAATTTATTCTTTCAATGATTTGCCTTCCTCTGGTGGCTTGGCGGGCGTCAGTTCTCTTTAATCAAATAAATACACTTTTAGAATATTTGGCTGAGGTTTTAAGTTGAGCCCCCCTAAAAATTGACATTCAAAAGATAGACAGTACATCAAGTTAGAAAATTCAATGGAATGGACACATTTTTGAAGATTGTGTCCGACACAATCTTAAAAAATAATACCATTCTCCCCAGTGCTAGAAATTGAAAAGCTTGTCGTCACACAGTGACTTAACAGAAAATTTTACCTGCACTCTACCACGCATAGTCGCATACACCAACTGAAGCCAAGCCACGCCACCTTTAGAGGAAGCTGGAAAATCCTTGACCGAAAAAATTGGCAACTGAATCTGAAAACCTTGGACAAATCTTTATGGGATCACAAACAGTCACCACAGAATACCAAAAAAAAAAGAAAACACACACATGACACTGGATAATGATTGGTAAAGGGCAGGCCACAGCAGGTCAGACAGACAAGCGGGCAATGTGGCACAGCCACAGACAACATGAGGTCAGGTAGGTGTGTTTTTTTTTTTTGGTTCGTGTGATCCAATAAAGATTTACTCCAGGTTTTAAGTTTCAATTTATTCTTTCAAGGATTTGCCTTCCTCTGGTGGCTTGGCGGGCGTCAGTTGTCTGGAATTAAATACAGAATTCTTTTGGTTGAAGGTTAAACCCCTAAACAGAGTCAGAAATTCACAGAGCATGACAGACACATTGGGAAAACACCAAAAAACACGTCAGTGTAAAAATACAAAATGGATCGGACGGACAGTCGCATAATAGAAAACCATTCTCCATCTCCTCTCCACTTCAGTGCTGCTAAAAGCTAGAATAATATCATATATTCTGATTAATCATCACAGTGAACTTAGAATATATGATATTATACAATTACAAATATACATATTATAACAAAAATGTTACATTCATTGATCGTTTGCAATTGCCACGACCTGGCGACCACTGCCAGTCACCTGCAGGCGGTCACTGCCAGTCTGACTGCCAGTGCCACGACGGCACCCCACCAGTCAGTCAGTCACAGTGACTGAGTGCGTTCCGTTGAGGACGAGAGTGGCATAACTGGCGTTAACCGTTAAGTAACTGGTCTTGTTGACAATGACAGGGATGGAGTTGGAGTAACTCGTCGTGAGGGAGGGGTGGGGAGGAAAAAGGGAAAGGGGAGGAAAAAGGGAAAGGGGAGGAAAAAGGGAAAGGGGGGGGGGGAGGGAAAGGGGAAAGGGGGGGGAGGAAAGAGGGAAAGGGGGAGGGGGGAGGGAAAGGGGAAGGGGGGAGGGAAAGGGGGGGGAGAAAGAAAGAAAGACACAGAGACAGACAGACACAGAGACAGACACTCACAGAGACAGACACAGAGACAGACACAGAGACAGTCAGACAGACACAGAGACACAGACAGACAGACACAGAGACACAGACAGACAGACACAGAGACACAGACACAGAGACACAGACAGACAGACACAGAGACACAGACAGACAGACAGACACAGAGACACAGACAGACACAGAGACACAGACAGACAGACACAGAGACACAGACAGACACAGAGAGACACAGACATACACACAGACACAGAGACAGACACAGAGACAGACACAGAGAGCGGTAAACGGAAAAAGAGATAGAGAGACTGAGAGGGAGACAGAACGAGAGATAGGGAGATGGAAAGAGAGATAGAGAAAGACAGAAAAAAGGAGAGAAAGAAAGAAAAGAAAGAGAAAGGAGAGAAAGAATGAGGTAAAATTGAGGAAAGGACTAGTAGGACTAGGAGCCGGAGGAGAGGAAAAGTTCTCCTCCTTTCCTCCTCTAGTCTCTCCCCTTTCCTTCTCTCTCTCTCTCCCCTTCTTTCCTTCTCTTGGAGAAGGAAAGAGGGAGAGGGAGGAAGGAAAGAATGAGGGAGAGGGAGGAAGGAAAGAATGAGGTGAGAGGGAGGAAGGAAAGAAAGAAAGAATGAGGAGAGAGGGAGGAAGGAAAGAAAGAAAGAAAGAAAGAAAGAATGAGGAGAGAGGGAGGAAGGAAAGAATGAGGAGAGAGGGAGGAAAGAAGGAGGAGAGAGGGGAAAAAAAGGAAAGGAGGAGAGAGAGGGAAAAAGGGGAGGGAGAGGGAAAGGGAAAAGGGGAGGGAGAGGGAAAGGGAAAAGGGGAGGGAAAGGGAAAAGCGGAGGGAAATGGAAAAGGGGAGGGAAAGGGAAAAGGGGAGGGAAAGGGAAAAGGGGAGGGGAAGGGAAAAGGGAAGGGGAAGGGGGAAAAGGGGAGGGGAAGGGGGAAAAGGGGAGGGGAAGGGGGAAAAGGGGAGGGGAAGGGAAAAGGGGAGTCTGGCAGGGGAGACAGAGAAATAAAAAATTTCAGTGGCAGAGACAATGCTATAAACAAAATCTATAAAATTAAAAACACTGCTCAGCATTTGGCAACATGTAGATTTTTCTGTAAGAACACCAATTGATCTACATGGTCTGGTTTGAGGGCGCTTCTTTTTGCAGTTACCACATCTCCTGCAGTGGAGAAAACCCGCTCTGCAGACACGCTTGTACCTGGGATACACAAGTATTGCTTTGACAGCCGAGAAAGGAGGGGAAATATGACCTCATGCTCACGCCACCAGTTCAAAGGGTCCTCAGTGAGAGGCAGAGGTGGGGCTTTACAATAGTTTTCCATTTCCTCTTCAGCCTTGGCATAGGGGGTCTTTTTGGGTTCTATTGTACCTTCAGTGTCAGTGAAAGACTGTCCCAGCAAACTCACGAGCAGCGATCTGGCCTTTTTGGGAGGAGATGGTGGAGAATGGTTGTCTTCGATGGGTGAACTGTCCTCTTCTTCCAGAGTTCGTTTTCTTCTAGGCACTTGATGATCCTCTTGTGTCCTCTCACAAATGTCAATGCCTTTGATTCTGATGGGGTGATGAAAAAGCACAGGAAACGGACAGTACAGTTCCCGCACCGCATCAGATTCAGAAGCGTGGTAGTGCTACTGTCGTTTCAAGAAGAAACATGATGGAATTCTTCAAATTAATTTAATTACCTCCAAGGATGCAGCTTCCTCAGTGACTCCTTTAAATATCTCCAATCTTTCTTCATCTGTGAGGATGAAAGGCAGTCCCTTAAAGCGAGGATCCAGTGCAGAGGCTGTATGAAGGATCTTCTTCTCGGCCTCACTGCTGTACCTCTTCTGGAGATCTGTTCTAATAGAATTCTTGATCTCATGGATCATGGGTGTGTCTCCCATCGTGTCTGTCATGCTCTGGAGAAGTTGTGCATTTATAGGGGCAATGAGAGAAACTGTTGGATTGCGCTCTTCTGACATCAGCATGGTTGCATCCTTCATTGGCTTTAATGCACTCACGGCGTCCTCTGCATTTGACACATCTGTTTCGTTTAGAGTGCAGAGATCGGACTCTCCTCTTCTGACTTCTGGAGACAGCAAGGTGGCACAGACTGCAGGTTGTTGTTCCAAGAACCTCTCGACCATGTTGTATGCACTGTTCCATCTTGTTGCCACATCAGTTATCAGCTTATGATTCTTCAGGCCAAGACATTTCTGTTTCTCTTTTAGACAGTGGCTTGCTCTAGTGCTGCGGTGAAAGAATGTGGATATCCGACGTACTCTGCCAAGAAGCCTAGAGAGAGTGGCCACTTTCAACGCTCGCTGGGATGCAAGATTCAGTGTATGGGCGAAGCATTTCACATGGGGGAATTTTCCAACTTGAGCTGCAACTATCATGTTTGACGCGTTGTCGGTCACAAGCACTACAGATTTATCGGACAGCTGCCATTCTTCCACAACATGAGAAAGTAGCTCTGCCAGATGAGCACCCGTGTGAGACTCATAAATGGCTCTCGTTTGCAGTACATGCGACAAAATCTGCCAGTCCTTACTAACGTAATGTGCTGTTATTGTAACATAAGACTCTGTCGTGACTGAAGTCCAGGAATCACACGTTATTGCGACTCGACTTGCTTGGCTCATTGATGCAATTATCTTAGCTTTGGTTTCGTGGTAGAGTGCAGGTATGACGTTTTCTGTAAAGTGACTTCGTGACGGGATCTTGTAACGCGGCTCTATCGTCTTCAAAAGGTAGCGAAACCCACTGTTTTCCACAACAGAGTAAGGGCGCAGGTCCTTCGCTATGAAAGCTGCCACAGCTTTTGTTATTCTCTTTACCTTTTCAGAGTTGGGCGGCAAAGTTGACTGTAACATTGCATCAATTCTTGGCTGATCTGGGTTCATTTCCTTGGTGGTGGTGGTGGTGGTAGGTTTTAGCATTTCTGGGTGAAAACGGCTGACGTGGTTTCTCAGATTAGTAGTATTCCCTAGATATTTAATTTTTGTGTGACAGATTTTACACACAGCGTATGACTTGTCCAATTCGTGCTTCCTACTTTTTTCATAAAAGCCAAAATGTTCCCAGATGTTTGCTTTTAAAAAGCTAGGTGCATTTTTTATCTCTCGTTCCTTTTGTTCTACTTCTGCCATTTTTATTTACTAGCAAATGCAATGCATGCCAGGCATCTATGTGAATTTGTGAGTAGGGATGACACAAGTCTTGACGTGACGATGATGTTGTCAAACTCTGTCAGTTTAAAAAAAAAAAAAAAAAAATTTGAGTGACTAAGCCTAAAGCCTGCCACGAGATCAACAGAAAAAGTAACACGTTTCTTTCTAATATGTATGGCCTCCCATGTGGCATGTGCTGCCTGCCACTGCTGCTCACTGTGTCTGAGTGTGTGGCACTGTCAGGAGGTGGCTGCGGCCTAGCTCGGGTCTCACTCGTCTCCTTCACTCCAGTCCTGCGGTCTCCTCCTCCTCTGTCCCCCCGCAAGACAGCCTGTTTTTTTTCTTTTGTGCACAGCACAGTTAGCCGACCGAGGAGAAAGTTCTGAGCGCTCTTGGGGGTACGAGGACGGGTCCGCTGTGCTCAGTGCTGCTGCATGCACGTCCGTCTCCTCTCCAGTCCTCCTCACGAGTCGACTCACGCGTGCGACACAGGGGGAGGGGGGTGTCACTGTCGTCACGTCAGCGGGAGGCGGGAGGCGGGAAAGAAGGCGCCAAAAAACTTTTTTTTCCGACTCGGCTCTGCACGGCGGACGCGACGCTGACGTCATCAACATGCATCGATTATTTAAAGCAACCGCATCGATGCAGAATCGCCGGGGGTCGAATCGCGATGCATCGCTGCATCGATTATATTCGACAGCCCTAATAGTGATCCACTTTATTGGTTATTGTCAAGCCTCCAATTTTATCTGTGTGAAGACACACTATTTGCTAGAAATGTGCTGTCCGACAACCCAAAGGCTGCAGTTGTCAGGCAGTGCTTATACCTAGCGACTAGTTAGTTGATCACAGCTGGACTGATACTTGAGCGGGGATTGTCCGAGATCACGCTCTACCCTTATATTTAAGATGAGAACCTTCTTCAGGCGTCATACACCATATTAGAGGTGAAGGAAAGCATGAGGGTTGAGGTTGTCAGATTTGTAGGTTGAAGGTAGATGTCTCAGAGCGTGCAGGAGGTCAATACAAAATGCAGCCGACCGTATTTTCCTTACCTGGAGCAAGCTTTTATGCCAGGACAGACTCAGCAGGAAGATGGCGGTAATTAACACTGCTATCCTGCTTTTATTCCTCACTAGAGCCATCAGGGAAAAGGTAACGTTGTTCCTGTGGGAGAATTTAGTAAAAGATGGAAACTTTAGTCAATATGTCATAAGGGGCACAGCAAATCCATGAAAATATTAACACCATATAGGATCAAAAGTATATGGTGACAAAGGCTATTCCTAGCCAAAACGTTGCTGCTGTTTTTATGCTGTGTTATGCGGTGATCGACTTAAATAAAGAAGAAATTTGGATATGCTGCTGTGGCCGTCTACTTTTTCTACATACCTCTGGATTGCTTTGGATCTGTGATCTCTTGCCCAGCTGCTGCATGACCTCCATCATTGCTCTACATTAGCTGCTTGTTCTGCTGCTCCTGAACACCTTTCTTTTTCAAATAATACCACCTGACATCATGCAGTTCAAAAATTATGCCAACATAAAGTGTCTAAACAATACCACCATATAGTTCCCCAAACATACTGGAATATAGTTTTCAAATAATACCATCCATCGTGTCCAAATTATACCACTATATACCATCTAAACAGTACAGTGTCCAAACAAAGACACCAAGCAGTGTCTAAAAATGCCACCATGAACTCCCTAAACAATACTACCATACCAATCCCAAATAATACCACCTAACAATGCCCAAATAATCCCACCTTTCAGTGCCCAAATAATACCACCTAACAGTGCCCAAATAACACCACCTAACAGTGCCCAATTAATACCACGTAACAGTGCCCAAATAATATCACCTATCAGTGCCAAATATTACCACCTAACAGTGCCCAAATAATACCACCTAACAGTGCCCAAATAATACCACCTAACAGTGCCCAAATAACACCACCTAACAGTGCCCAAATAATACCACCTAACAGTGCCCAAATAATACCACCTAACAGTGCCCAATTAATACCACCTAACAGTGCCCAAATATTATCACCTAACAGTGCCCAAATATTATCACCTAACAGTGCCCAAATAATATCACCTATCAGTGCCCAAATAATACCACCTAACAGTGCCCAAATAATACCATCTAACAGTGCCCAAATAATATCACCTATCAGTGCCCAAATAATACCACCTAACAGTGCCCAAATAATACCACCTAACAGTGCCCAAATACTATCACCTAACAGTACCCAATTAATATCACCTGACAGTGCCCAAATAATACCACCTAACAGTGCCCAAATAATGCCACCTAACAGTGCCCAATTAATACCACCTAACAGTGCCCAATTAATACCACCTAACAGTGCCCAAATAATACCACCTAACAGTGCCCAATTAATACCACCTAACAGTGCCCAATTAATACCACCTAACAGTGCCCAAATAATACCACCTAACAGTGCCCAAATAATATCACCTATCATTGCCAAATAATACCACCTAACAGTGCCCAAATAATAACACCTAACAGTGCCCAAATAATACCACCTAACAGTGCCCAATTAATACCACCTAACAGTGCCCAAATAATATCACCTAACAGTACCCAAATAATATCACCTATCAGTGCCCAAATAATACCACCTAACAGTGCCCAAATAATACCACCTAACAGTGCCCAATTAATACCACCTAACAGTGCCCAAATAATATCACCTAACAGTACCCAAATAATATCACCTATCAGTGCCCAAATAATACCACCTAACAGTGCCCAAATAATACCACCTAACAGTGCCCAATTAATATCACCTAACAGTGCCCAAATAATATATAGTATATAATATATAGCATTCTGTTTCCTTTTTGGGCCTCACGCACATGATCGCAAAACACGGATATTGGCCGCTTGCATTCCGCATTTTGAGGAACATAAGGTCTGGCTCTTACTAGGCCAGTCCTATCCTTGACAAAATAGGACATGTTCTATTTTTTTTGCGGGCCCGCGGAATGGAGGTACGGATCCGGACCGCACACGGAGCGCTGTTGTCCACATCTTTCGCGGCCCCATTGAAGTGAATGGGTTCGCATCCGAGCCGCCAAAAATGTAACTCGGATGCGAACCCAAACCACGGTCGTGTGCATGAGCCCTTATGGGGGGACATTACGAATGTGGTTTCCCTACGATTTCACATAGGCCTGTACGTGCAACAATAGGGCGGTGCAAAGAGGTGAAAAAGCTGGAGGATACCCCTGACTACTCTGCAAGCTGACAGCTGACAGCAGTGTTCTACATGCAGCTTTGGGTGTGACTGGAGTATAAGACATGCTGCAACTCAAGTTCAGTATAAAAAAGGTAAATCCAGATATATGGCACACTTAGGTGACATCCAAATATCGTAAAGTCTCAATCATGTGGGAAGATTTTTATCCACAACATTAACCTAGATGAGTCAATTAGACAAAAATGTAATTTTAAAAAAAGACACGTGAAAGAAACACCCACAAAAAAGCCACCCGTAAATGGGTCACCAGTCAGGAGAGGTTCGGTATCTGAAATACAGGGCCATAAAGAAGTGTCAGTCACTACATAATGATATTATTCAGTTGTTCTATGGCGACATTTAGTTACTATATGGTGGTATTCAATCACTGTATATTGGCATTATTCAGTCACTAAATATAGCGGTATTATAAGACTGCTGTATGGCAACATTATAGTGTTATCATTCAATCATTGTATGGTGACATTATTTAGTTACTAAATAGTGGCATTAATCAATCACTGTATGGGAGCATTATTCAGTCACTATATGGCAGTATTATTCTGTCACTGAAAAGAGAATAGTAGGAATAGCTCACTCAAATGTGACAGGGAACAGGTGCTCAAGTCCAAATGGCTGTATCACTCATACAGAGGAAAATTTTGCAAATAATAGTATATGCGGACTGGCACTCTGTATGTGTGGTTACAAATACAGTATACAATAGTAAAGTGATCACACTAATTTGACGAGCAAAAATTATTTTGTGTTGTTTCGCTAGTTAACATAAAGTGCATTTAATCGTATGATTAAAGCTTGTTGTAGACTCAAGTGTCTTTAATAGGAAAGAATGGTCTTAAATATAGTTCCTGTAAAATGTCCAGGTCCAGTAGCTGCAAACGGTAATAGGTCAAGTACTGGTTTGTACTGTATCAGAAGGGTATACAGGTCTTACCTGCTTCCAGAGAGATTGCGGTTTAATGTATCCAAAGATGCGGCATTACATACCCGGTATGAAGATCGCTGCTATACGCACCCTTCCACGCTGTTCAGACAAACGCCGGCATATCACGTGGTCTGTGACGGAAGTCTGGCTTGTATCTCGCAGCGGAGTATCGCGGGAACTGGTGCCGAAGGTAGGATCCGAAAGTTTTACTTTATTTGGAGCGCTCCAATCTTTCGAGAAATATTTTCGACAGATTATAAATCATCCGTATAGAGGCCTCTTCTCAGTCCGGTGGGAGTTCTAAGCTGTTCACGCCAGACGCGTTTCGGGGACCTCTTACCCCTTCCTCAGTGGCAGCCATACGATTAAACAGCACTATTAAATGCACTTTATGTTAACTAGCGAAACAACACAAAATAATTTTTGCTCGTCCAATTCAGAAGGAACCAATCTTCATATACCTTCACAAGGAACTTTGCATTTTTGCTCTTTGCTTGTTTTTCTATATCCAATATTGTAATTTGTGCCAGCATGAATGCGTTTATTTGACGTATATTTGACGTATATAGTTGAAGTTTTATTGATTCGTGATATATCTTTTCATTTATTAAATTAGTGTGATCACTTTACTATTGTATACTGTATTTGTAACCACACATACAGAGTGCCAGTCCGCATATACTATTATTTGCTAAATTATTCAGTCACTATTTAGCGGCATTACTCAGTCACTATATGGCAGCTTTATTTAGTTACCATACAGTAGTATTCTTCAATCACTATAATTATTTAGTCACTATATGGTGGTGTTATTTAGTCACTATATGGTGGTAATATGTAGTCACTATATGGTGGTATTATTTAGCCACTATATTGTGGTAATATTTAGTCACTATATTGTGGTATTATTTAGTCACTATATGGTCATATTATTTACCGATAGTCACTGTATGGTGGTAATATTTAGTCACTATATGGTAGCCTTATTTAATCACTATATGGTGGCATTATTTGGTCACTATTTGGTGGTGTTATTTAGTCACTATATTGTGGTAATATTTAGTCACTATATGGTGGTATTATTTAGTCACTCTATGGTGGTATTATTTAGCCACTATATTGTGGTAATATTTAGTCACTATATGGTCATATTATTTACCGTTAGTCACTGTATGGTGGTAATATTTAGTCACTATATGGTGGTATTATTTAGTCACTATATGGTGGCATTATTTAGTCACTATATGGTGGTATTATTTAGTCACTAAATGGTGGTATTATTTAGTCACTATATGGTGGTATTATTTAGTCACTATATGGTGGCATTATTTAGTCACTATATGGTGGCATTATTTAGTCACTATATGGTGGTATTATTTAGTCACTAAATGGTGGTATTATTTAGTCACTAAATGGTGGTATTATTTAGTCACTATATGGTGGTATTATTTAGTCACTATATGGTGGCATTATTTAGTCACTATATGGTGGCATTATTTAGTCACTATATGGTGGTATTATTTAGTCACTAAATGGTGGTATTATTTAGTCACTAAATGGTGGTATTATTTAGTCACTATATGGTGGTATTATTTAGCCACTATATGGTGGTGTTATTTAGCCACTATATGGTGGCAATATTTAGTCACTATATGGTAGCCTTATTTAATCACTATAGGGTGGTATTATTTAGCCACTATATGGTGGTAATATTTAGTCACTATATTGTGGTAATATTTAGTCACTATATGGTGGTATTATTTAGTCACTATATGTTGGTATTATTTAGTCACTATATGGTAGCATTATTCAGACAGTTTCTCCAGCTCAGCAGACAGGCTAATAATCCTTCAATGTTCTGCAGGACATTATTCTGGAACTTCTGCCAGCCCTCCATCCAGTAACATAAATGCGGCTGTAGGATGCCAATGGGTAATCATGGCCTCCAGGGTCCCAACAAGGGGCCCCGTGTCAGGTAACAGGTAAAACCCTGACAGGGAATAATACTCTGCAGTACAGGAGGAATATTCCAAAGGATGATTAAAGCACAAAGTATCGTGTCCCAAATTGTTTTTTTTTTGCATTAAGTCCGCATATAAAATGAATTGAAGCTATCCTGTGGTCTGCGCACCCCAACAATTCTACCACTGAAGAATATAACTCACAAAAACATTTTTAAAAAAAAGTTCTTGGACTGTATCGACAGAAAATAAAATAATATAAATCTATGTGAAAATAGATATCAGGTAATATAGTAAACGTAACGACCCGAAAAATGAAATTGTTGAATGTAATGAATAAAAATGAAAAATTTAATTAAAAAATCTATGTAAAATGCTTTAATTGGGTAGTAAAGTAAAAAAAATAATACAAATAAATAAATGGGAAGTGGCATAAACAGAACAAACCGCAAAATGAAATTGTAATGTGAAATACATTTAAAAAATAATGGCAGAATCACCCGACTTCTTAAATAAAGAGTTATAGATGCCCAGAAAGAATACCAATGAAAAATATAAAAAAACAAACCTTAACACGAAGGCCTCGACAGAAATGTGTGAGCACACAGGAGATAATAAAAAGTCACATGGTCCCTCCAGACGCGGGCATGTGACCCCCCCCTCATGGTCGGAGATTGGCTGCAGTAGACCATGAAGCATAGAGCGCTGCGAGTGAGCAGTAGGACATTACTGACTCTTTTATTGGGTCCCTTTAAAAGTAAAAAAAAAATCCCTTCAGCCACATGACCTAAAGGCTCGGGCTACACGACATGTGTAGCGTGACATTTTGTCGCACTAATGTCGCATGACAATTTTTATAATGATAGTCTATGGTGTCGCCAAGATGGATTTTTCTACGACTGTCGCGTCGCACTCACAGTGCTTAAATAATTGGGCGTAGAGAATCTGTAGAGACATACAGTCAGATCCATAAATATTGGGACATCCACACAATTCTAACATTTTTGGCTCTATACACCACCACAATGGATTTGAAGTGAAACAAACAAGATGAGCTTTACCTGCAGACTGTCAGCTTTACTTTGAGGGTATTTACATCCAAATCAGGTGAACGATGAAGAAATTACAACAGTTTGCATATGGGCCTCCCACTTGTTAAGGGACCAAAAGTAATGGGACAATTGGCTTCTCAGCTGTTCTATGGCCAGGTGTGTGTTATTCCCTCATTATCCCAATTACAATGAGCAGATAAAAGGCCCAGAGGTCATTTCCAGTCTGCTATTTGCATTTGGAATCTGTTGCTGTCAACTCTCAAGATGAGATCCAAAGAGCTGTCACTATCAGTGAAGCAAGCCATCATTAGGCTGAAAAAACACAACAAACCCATCAGAGAGATGGCAAAAACATTAGGCCTGGCCAAAACAACTGTTTGCAACATTCTTAAAAAGAAGGAACGCATCGGTGAGCTCAGCAACACCAAAAGACCCGGAAGACCACAGAAAACAACTGTGGTGGATGAGTGAAGAATTCTTTCCCTGGTGAAGAAAACACCCTTCACAACAGTTGGCCAGATCGAGAATACTCTCCAGGAGGTAGGTGTGTGTGTGTCAAAGTCAACAATCAGGAGAAGACTTCACCAGAGTGAATACAGAGGGTTCACCACAAGATGTATACCATTGGTGAGCCTCAAAAACAGGAGGGCCAGATTAGAGTTTGCCAAACGACATCTAAAAAAGCCTTCACAGTTCTGGAACAACATCCTATGGACAGATGAGACCAAGATCAACTCGTACCAGAGTGATGGAAAGAGAAGAGTATGGAGAAGGAAAGGAACTGCTCATGATCCTAAGCATACCACCTCATCAGTGAAGCATGGTGGTGGTAGTGTCATGGCGTGGGCATGTATGGCTGCCAATGGAACAGCTTCTCTTGTATTTATTAATGATGTGACTGCTGACAAAAGCAGCAGGATGAATTCTGAAGTGTTTCGGGTAATATTATCTGCTCATATTCAGCCAAATGCTTCAGAACTCATTGGACGGCGCTTCACAGTGCAGATGGACAATGACCCAAAGCATACTGCAAAAGCAACCAAAGAGTTTTTTAAGGGAAAGAAGTGGAATGTTATGCAATGGCCAAGTCAATCACTTGAGCTGAATCCGATTGAGCATGCATTTCACTTGCTGAAGACAAAACTGAAGGGAAAATCCCCCAAGAACAAGCAGGAACTGAAGACAGTAGAGGCCTGGCAGAGCATCACCAGGGATGAAACCCAGCGTCTGATGATGTCTATGCGTTCCAGACTTCAGGCTGTAATTGACTGCAAAGGATTTGCAACCAAGTATTAAAAATTGAAAGTTTAATTTATGATTATTATTATGTTCCATTACTTTTGGTTCCTTAACAAGTGGGAGGCACAGATGCAAACTGTTGTAATTCCTACACCGTTCACCTGATTTGGATGTAAATGCCCTCAAATTACAGCTGACAGTCTGCAGGTAAAGCACATCTTGTTCGTTTCATTTCAAATCCACTGTGGTGGTGTATAGAGCCAAAAATGTTACAATTGCATGGATGTCCCAATATTTATGGACCTGACTGTATATAAGAGAGCGCACCATAGGGTAGTAGGTTCCAGATTCCAGTACTGGGGGATAGAACGAAGAATGGAGGCAGTGTCGGACTGGGGCGCCTAGGGCCCACTAGTGGAATTGATTTTGGGGGCTCACCCTAGAGCTGGAGATATTACATGTTCATTTTTCAGTCTCGCACATATGTAACAGTAACAGTATGCTAAACAGAACAGTATTGTGCACTGCACTATATCAAATTGTTTCTCCTTAAGCAACTCATTTAGTTGATAACTGTATCTGTTATTTACAGTCAGTAGTTTGGACAGCGGTCACACGTGGACATTCCATGTCCTAGATGAACCACCCAGTCCCTCAGCCTAAACAATATCCAAAGTGAAGGAAATGTTTCCTGCATATTCAAAAGGATAAGTTTATTGAAGTGCTGGCAGTAGTGTCCCGGCCTCCTCACAGCTCACCAAGCTCAGCGCCGTACATTGTATAGCGGCTGTGCTTGGTATCGTGCTCAGCGCCTTTCACTTCTATGGGGCTGAGCTGCTCCTAGGCCACTTTATCAATGAACGTGACGTCACATGGCCCAGAAAAATCACAGAGAAGGGCACAGGGCTCACAGGAGCCCCGGTGCCTTCTCAAACAGCTGATCGGCAGTGGTTCCAGTTAGGGATCGACCGATTATCGGATTTACCAATATTATCGGCCGATATTCAGGATTTTCAAAGTTATCGGTATCAGCATCTAACCTTGCCGATATGTTGATAACGAATCGCAAACATGGATCGCGCTGCTATCAACGCGATCAATGTTCCCTCAGCAGCACAGGGGAGAAGGAAGCAGTCCCTCCCCCCTGTGCCGCTGCTGCCGCTGCCACCAGTCAGAGGCAAGAGGGGATGAGGAGGGGAGGGGCTGTGGCCATTGCGCCACCAATGATGTTAATTCAGTTATTAATTCAAATATAGGAGGCGGGTGAATCATATAGCTGCACCCGACCTCTATGAGAGGTAGCTGCGATCTGCAGAAGTTAACCCCTGCCGCACCTGATCGCAGCTACCTCTCATAGAGGTCAGGTGTCGCTATATTTGAATTAATGGGCAAGTTATCTTCATTGGTGGCAGTGGCAGCTTCTGATCGGAGCCCCAGCAGTGTAATCCTGGGGCTCCGATCAGTTACCATGGCAGCCAGGACGCTACTGAAGCCCTGTGTCACGGGGCGCCAAAGGTGCACTCGGTCTCCCATCAGCCGCAGACCTGCTGCTTAGCTTCGGGAGCGAGGATCTGTGTTTGGCCTCATTCCCAGGGCGGCTTTGCTAGCTGGGAGGCTCCCTGCTCCTAGGTCTGCCTTGAGCGCCGAGCTGATCACTCGGTGCTCGACTTGTCTGTCTGTGGGTCATGTGACGCTGGCCACGTCACATGACCCTCAGACCCCACTATAAATACAGGCAGCCTGCTGGCCACAGGTTGCCTGTTAATTCTAGGTTCCTGGCTATTTGTTGGACTACTGAATACTACCTGATCCTGTTCCCTGACGATCCTTTGCCTGCTCCTCCTGTACTGCGCATCCCTCCTGGTATTGTGACCTCGGCTACCACCTGACTACTCTTTGCGGACTCCTCTAGTACTTCTCTACTCTCCTGGTATTTGACCCCGGCTTCTCCTGACCTTTCTACTGCGTAGCTCTCTTGTTTCTGACCCGATCCGTTCACGTTCCGTATTTTGTCTTGTCTGTCTTCCCTGCACATATCCTAAGTAAGGGACTGTCGTCCAGTTGTCCCCTGTCACCAGGACTCGTGAGGCAAGTAGGCAGGGCCAGGGGTGAAAGTGGAGCGCAGTGGTCACTATCCTTCCCCCTGTGTGTGTGTACGTGACTGTTACACCCTGGCTGCCATAGTCAGCTCCCTGCTGCTGTGTGAAATATGCACAGGGCAGCAGGGAGAGTGCAAAGTCCTATTCACCCTAATAGAGCTCTATTAGGGTGAATAAGACAAGGGATCAAAAGAGCCCAGGTTCTAGCCCCTAAGGGGAAAATAGTTAATAAATAAAATTTAAAAAAACACCAAAATATTAAGTATAAATATTTAATCTTAGATATATAATAGCATCTCTTCATTTAACAACAGATTTGTGTAGGAATTTATTTTTTTTCAAAAATGAAAATGCACAGAATATCGATATAAAATATCGGCTATTGGCCTGAAAGTTCACAGGTTATCGGTATCGGCTCTAAAAAAATCTATATCGGTCGATCCCTAGTCCCGGGTGTCAGACCCCACCAATCAAATACTGATGACCTATCTACAGTCATATGTGACTGATATCAGCCGCTCCTCTTATAACACTCCAGCACTGATATAACCTCCAGAGACATTACATCCTATGTGACTGATATCAGCCGCTCCTCTTATAACACTCCAGTACTGATATAATCTCCAGAGACATTAGTAGTAAGAGGGTATATGTTTCGTCAAAGTGACAGGTACCACGCCCCTTTTACACGCCCCCTTTTTATATCGCTTGATATTAAGTTTATATCGCATGATATAAAATTTATATCGCAGGCTATTAAGATTTATATCGCTTGATATTATGTTTATATCGCTTGATATTATATTTATATTGTTGGCTATTAAAATTTATAGTGTTAGCTATTAAAATTTATATTGTTTGATATTATATTTATATTGTTGGCTATTAAAATTTATAGTGTTAGCTATTAAAATTTATATTGTTTGCTATTAAAATTTATATTGTTTGCTATTAAATTTATAGTGTTTGCTATTAAAATTTATATTGTGTGCTATTAAAATTTATAGTGGTTGCTATTAAAATTTATAGTGTTAGCTATTAAAATTTATAGCGCTTGATATTAAATTTATAGTGTTTGATATTAAAATTTATATTGCCTGATATTAATTTAATATAAGTGCATTAAAAATCAAATGATGACAAATATAATTTGTTTAAAAAGCTTTATTCATTTTCCTTATTTGCAACAGTCCCGTAGGGACAGACACGTTTGATTGTAATTACAGCATCGTATACATAAGCGTTTCATGCGTTTTGTTACAAATGATCGCACAATACGGTCATTTTTTCTAAAATCGTTAGTGAAAATTTTTAACACATTTTCAAAAGATATTCCTTTAGCGAGACATTGTAAGATATAGATACAGTAATGGCCGCAGACTGTACTAACGGCATCTTGTATTTGTCTGTTTTGATACCTTATAGTTTTAGAATTTTTATATAAAAACTGCATAAAGTCGCAAGGAAATATTTCATTTGCGGGTGATAAACCATAACTATAAAAAAAAAATAGATATATCATTCGGGTATAATATAATTAAAATCCAATGCTTCCCCCACTGATACGAATTATCCGTATTTACAATGTAGGCCACGGGCCTGTCAATGATTTTACCCCCCGGTAATAAATCGCACGGGAACACACCTTTAAATACGCGCCTGGCGTTAATATCAGCTTTAATAACACACAAACACTCCGGTAAAGAAATGCCTGGTATAACCCTGATTACACAGCCACAAACCGATCAACAACAATTGTCAAATGCAACCTCAATCAGCCCAGATACTAACGAGATACTTGACAGTATTAATACACGTTATAGAAAAAATGCCGAACTATTGTTAAGTAAACTGTACCGCGCTGGTAATAAGCCGTCCTGGAACGCTATGGGTGAGTTCATTTACAAAGAACAAACTGTACCCGGATCCAACATTATTGACCTGATTCGAACAGCTACCCAGAGTCACGGCTTGCCTAATATTAAACCTCGCGGTTGGGACTATTTTATGGAGACTATCGCACAGCTGAACGCCCCGTCAATGGTTATCGGTAATACAAGAACAAGAGAACTTTTCGATAATTTGAAAAAGCGGTCGCTGAGTGAGCCCTTTGACGAGGCTCGAAGCCCTTTTACACCCCCGGTGTTATTAACCACCTCAGCCCCCAGTGCTTAAACACCCTGAAAGACCAGGCCACTTTTTACACTTCTGACCTACACTACTTTCACCGTTTATTGCTCGGTCATGCAACTTACCACCCAAATGAATTTTACCTCCTTTTCTTCTCACTAATAGAGCTTTCATTTGGTGGTATTTCATTGCTGCTGACATTTTTACTTTTTTTGTTATTGATCGAAATTTAACGATTTTTTTGCAAAAAAATGACATTTTTCACTTTCAGTTGTAAAATTTTGCAAAAAAAACGACATCCATATATAAATTTTGCTCTAAATTTATTGTTCTACATGTCTTTGATAAAAAAAAAATGTTTGGGTAAAAAAAAAATGGTTTGGGTAAAAGTTATAGCGTTTACAAACTATGGTACAAAAATGTGAATTTCCGCTTTTTGAAGCAGCTCTGACTTTCTGAGCACCTGTCATGTTTCCTGAGGTTCTACAATGGCCAGACAGTACAAACACCCCACAAATGACCCCATTTCGGAAAGTACACACCCTAAGGTATTCGCTGATGGGCATAGTGAGTTCATAGAACTTTTTATTTTTTGTCACAAGTTAGCGGAAAATGATGATTTTTTTTTTTTTTTTTTTTCTTACAAAGTCTCATATTTCACTAACTTGTGACAAAAAATAAAAACTTCCATGAACTCACTATGCCCATCACGAAATACCTTGGGGTCTCTTCTTTCCAAAATGGGGTCACTTGTGGGGTAGTTATACTGCCCTGGCATTCTAGGGGCCCAAATGTGTGGTAAGGAGTTTGAAATCAAATTCTGTAAAAAATGACCTGTGAAATCCGAAAGGTGCTCTTTGGAATATGGGCCCCTTTGCCCACCTAGGCTGCAAAAAAGTGTCACACATCTGGTATCTCTGTACTCAGGAGAAGGTGGGGAATGTGTTTTGGGGTGTCATTTTACATATACCCATGCTGGGTGAGAGAAATATCTTGGCAAAATACAACTTTTCCCATTTTTTTATACAAAGTTGGCATTTGACCAAGATATTTATCTCACCCAGCATGGGTATATGTAAAATGACACCTCAAAACACATTCCTCAACTTCTCCTGAGTACGGGGATACCAGATGTGTGACACTTTTTTGCAGCCTAGGTGGGCAAAGGGGCCCATATTCCAAAGAGCACCTTTAGGATTTCACAGGTCATTTACCTACTTACCACACATTAGGGCCCCTGGAAAATGCCAGGGCAGTATAACTACCCCACAAGTGACCCCATTTTGGAAAGAAGACACCCCAAGGTATTCCGTGAGGGGCATGGCGAGTTCCTAGAATTTTTTATTTTTTGTCGCAAGTTAGTGGAAAATGCTGATTTTTTTTTTTTTTTTTTTTTTCATACAAAGTCTCATATTCCACTAACTTGTGACAAAAAATAAAAACTTCCATGAACTCACTATGCCCATCAGCGAATACCTTGGGGTCTCTTCTTTCCAAAATGGGGTCACTTGTGGGGTAGTTATACTGCCCTGGCATTCTAGGGGCCCAAATGTGTGGTAAGGAGTTTGAAATCAAATTCTGTAAAAAATGACGAGTGAAATCCGAAAGGTGCTCTTTGGAATGTGGGCCCCTTTGCCCACCTAGGCTGCAAAAAAGTGTCACACATCTGGTATCTCCGTATTCAGTAGAAGTTGGGGAATGTGTTTTGGGGTGTCTTTTTACATATACCCATGCTGGGTGAGATAAATATCTTGGTCAAATGCCAACTTTGTATAAAAAAATGGGAAAAGTTGTCTTTTGCCAAGATATTTCTCTCACCCAGCATGGGTATATGTAAAATGACACCCCAAAACACATTCCCGACCTTCTCCTGAGTACGGAGATACCAGATGTGTGACACTTTTTTGCAGCCTAGGTGGGCAAAGGGGCCCATATTCCAAAGAGCACCTTTCGGATTTCACTCGTCATTTTTTACAGAATTTGATTTCAAACTCCTTACCACACATTTGGGCCCCTAGAATGCCAGGGCAGTATAACTACCCCACAAGTGACCCCATTTTGGAAAGAAGAGACCCCAAGGTATTCGCTGATGGGCATAGTGAGTTCATGGAAGTTTTTATTTTTTGTCACAAGTTAGTGGAATATGAGACTTTGTATGAAAAAAAAAATCAAAAAAAAAAATCATCATTTTCCACTAACTTGTGACAAAAAATAAAAAATTCTAGGAACTCGCCATGCCCCTCACGGAATACCTTGGGGTGTCTTCTTTCCAAAATGGGGTCACTTGTGGGGTAGTTATACTGCCCTGGCATTTTCCAGGGGCCCTAATGTGTGGTAAGTAGGTAAATGACCAGTGAAATCCGAAAGGTGCTCTTTGGAATGTGGGCCCCTTTGCCCACCTAGGCTGCAAAAAAGTGTCACACATGTGGTATCGCCGTATTCAGGAGACGTTGGGGAATGTGTTTTGGGGTGTCTTTTTACATATACCCATGCTGGGTGAGAGAAATATCTTGGCAAAAGACAACTTTTTCCATTTTTTTATACAAAGTTGGCATTTGACCAAGATATTTATCTCACCCAGCATGGGTATATGTAAAATGACACCCCAAAACACATTGCCCAACTTCTCCTGAGTACGGCGATACCAGATGTGTGACACTTTTTTGCAGCCTAGATGCGCAAAGGGGCCCAAATTCCTTTTAGGAGGGCATTTTTAGACATTTGGATACCAGACTTCTTCTCACGCTTTGGGGCCCCTAGAATGCCAGGGCAGTATAAATACCCCACATGTGACCCCATTTTGGAAATAAGACACCCCAAGGTATTCAATGAGGGGCATGGCGAGTTCATAGAAATTTTTTTTTTTTGGCACAAGTTAGCGGAAATTGATATTTTTTATTTTTTTCTCACAAAGTCTCCCGTTCCGCTAACTTGGGACAAAAATTTCAATCTTTCATGGACTCAATATGCCCCTCACGGAATACCTGGGGGTGTCTTCTTTCCGAAATGGGGTCACATGTGGGGTATTTATACTGCCCTGGCATTCTAGGGGCCCTAAAGCGTGAGAAGAAGTCTGGAATATAAATGTCTAAAAAATTTTACGCATTTGGATTCCGTGAGGGGTATGGTGAGTTCATGTGAGATTTTATTTTTTGTCACAAGTTAGTGGAATATGAGACTTTGTAAGAAAAAAAAAAAAATTCCGCTAACTTGGGCCAAAAAAAAGACTGAATGCAGCCTTACAGGGGGGGATCAATGACAGGGGGGTGATCAATGACAGGGGGGTGATCAGGGAGTCTATATGGGGTGATCACCCAACTGTCATTGATCACCCCCCTGTAAGGCTGCATTCAGACGTCCGTATGATTTTTACGGATCCGATCAGTCTATCAGTGGATCCGTAAAAATCATGCGGACATCTGAATGGAGCTTTACAGGGGGGTGATCAATGACAGAGGGGTAATCAATGACAGGGGGGTGATCAGGGAGTCTATATGGGGTGATCACCACAGTCATTGATCACTCCCCTGTAAGGCTGCATTCAGACGTCCGTATGATTTTTACGGATCCGATCAGTCTATCAGTGGATCCGTAAAAATCATGCGGACATCTGAATGGAGCTTTACAGGGGGGTGATCAATGACAGAGGGGTAATCAATGACAGGGGGGTGATCAGGGAGTCTATATGGGGTGATCACCTCCGTCATTGATCACTCCCCTGTAAGGCTGCATTCAGACGTCCGTATGATTTTTACGGATCCGATCAGTCTATCAGTGGATCCGTAAAAATCATGCGGACATCTGAATGGAGCTTTACAGGGGGGTGATCAATGACAGAGGGGTAATCAATGACAGGGGGGTGATCAGGGAGTCTATATGGGGTGATCACCACAGTCATTGATCACGCCCCTGTAAGGCTGCATTCAGACGTCCGTATGATTTTTACGGATCCGATCAGTCTATCAGTGGATCCGTAAAAATCATGCGGACATCTGAATGGAGCTTTACAGGGGGGTGATCAATGACAGGGGGGTAATCAATGACAGGGGGGTGATCAGGGAGTCTATATGGGGTGATCACCACAGTCATTGATCACTCCCCTGTAAGGCTCCATTCAGACGTCCGTATGATTTTTACGGATCCGATCAGTCTATCAGTGGATCCGTAAAAATCATGCGGACATCTGAATGGAGCTTTACAGGGGGGTGATCAATGACAGAGGGGTAATCAATGACAGGGGGGTGATCAGGGAGTCTATATGGGGTGATCACCACAGTCATTGATCACTCCCCTGTAAGGCTGCATTCAGACGTCCGTATGATTTTTACGGATCCGATCAGTCTATCAGTGGATCCGTAAAAATCATGCGGACATCTGAATGGAGCTTTACAGGGGGGTGATCAATGACAGGGGGGTAATCAATGACAGGGGGGTGATCAGGGAGTCTATATGGGGTGATCAGGGGTGATCAAGGGCTAATAAGGGGTTAATAAGTGACGGGGGGGGGGGGTGTAGTGTAGTGGTGCTTGGTGCAACATATTACTGAGCTGCCTGTGTCCTCTGGTGGTCGATCCAAACAAAGGGGACCACCAGAGGACCAGGTAGCAGGTATATTAGACGCTGTTATCAAAACAGCGTCTAATATACCTGTTAGGGGTTAAAAAAATCACATCTCCAGCCTGCCAGCGAACGATCGCCGCTGGCAGGCTGGAGATCCACTCGCTTACCTTCCGATCCTGTGAACGCGTGCGCCTGTGCGCGCGCGTTCACAGGAAATCTCGCGTCTCGCGAGAGGACGCACCGGCGCGTCCACCCAGAACAACAGGACCGCCGCAAAGACGCAATCCTGCGTACGGCGGTCCTGAGGAGGTTAAGATCGCCTACTGTGTCGCCGCGTGGCTCATTATTACCTAAAAAGAGGCTCCCGCCCTTGTTGCAAGCTGCTTGGTTAACGTTGTAAATTTTCTTACTTTGGCGATTGTATATAAACCTTGTTTGTATTAAACATCTTATAATGTTTTTATTTGTTTTACATACATTTTTACTTTGCATGTATATAAAATTGCTTTGTGTATAATGTCTTATAATGTTTTATTTACTATACATAAACTGTTTTAAATAAAAATGTATTCTGTTTTTTTCTTTTTACAATAAATATAATAGCTTGATTATTTAAAATTGTATAAACAGTTAGGAAGTGTTGTTGAGTAGACGCTGTTTAAAACACAGCTAAAATGCCTGCAAAAAGCAAAATATTGCGAAAACAGTACTACACGCCAAAAGCTGGCGGCTCTTATGGGGGCGTTGAATACTTATTCAGAGAAGTACGTAAATTTGGAATAAGAAAAGACTCTGTAAAAAACTGGTTGAGCAACGAGGATACTTACACATTGTACAAACCTGTTAAAAAATCCTTTACAAGAAACAAGGTTATGGTGTCTGATATCGATGCTCAATGGCAGGCAGATCTTGTGTCGATGATGGATTTTTCTAAAGAAAATAATGGTGTAAAATACCTGCTGACGGTCGTTGATATTCTATCGAAATATGCCTGGGTGTCGTGCCTTTCAAATAAGTCCGGCGCTACCGTGGCTACCGCTTTTGAGCTGATATTTAAGTTAAGCGGCCGAACCCCCCGAAAGCTCCAGACTGATCGGGCCGTGAGTTTATAAACAAACCTATGAGGCGTCTTTGTGAAACCTATAAAATACATCATTTTTTAACTACAAACGCTGTTAAGGCAGCGTTGGTCGAGCGTTTTAATAGAACGCTGAAAACTAAAATGTGGCGCTATCTTAGAGAGCAAAACACGTACAGGTACATCGACAAGCTACAAGACTTGGTGTATAGTTATAACCACACATACCACAGAACTATAAGGCGGCGCCCCGTCGATGTGACAAAAGAGAACTCTTTAACCGTTTGCAAAAATATCTACGGGTGTTACGAGACTATTAAAAAAGTTAAACCGTTATTAAAAATAGGTGATCACGTCAGAATTGTTCTTTATAAGGGTGTTTTTACAAAGGGGTATGAACAAACCTATACGGACGAGATATTTAAAATTTACGCTGTAAGCACTAGGGGCCTCAGACCTCTTTATAAGCTGAAAGACCTGTCCGATGAGTTCATTGAAGGCTCGTTCTACCCGGAAGAAGTCCAAAAAGTAACTCTCGACAAGCTACGAGTTTACAGGATAGAAAAAATACTGAAAAAGAAGAAAGTTCGGGGTAAAACGTTGTGTTTTGTAAACTGGATAGGTTACCCTGACAAGTTTAACTCTTGGGTGCCTGAAAAACAGTTGATGCGTCTGTAAACTATGGAGGACGGATAGTTTTTTTATCACGTTGCCCTGCAACGCCTCCGCCAAACTTTATCCCGAAAACAGCATCGCCGATTACACCACTAAGTTAGCAAAAGCGGTGCATCTTCGCGGCCCTTACGAAGTGGCTTTAGTGGAGATTCAGTATCCACATACGTGGGAAACCTTTGGACCTGGAGATGGTGTATTCTACGTCGCACAGCGCGACGAGCCGTTCAGCGAGCTTTTTGTTAAATCGGGTTATTACTCCAATATGCAAGATCTCATCAAAGCCATTAATAGCAAACTTGAATCTATAAAAATACCTCCCGATCAATTGCGTCTAAGATACGACGATATTGACAGAACCGTTTATGTACTGAATTCACCAGCATACAAGTTCATGCCTTGTGTGAAGTTGGGGAATATTTTGGGGCTGACGGGGTATTCGAAAGCTCCGTCGCTAAAGAATGTCGACACCGAGCACATCACTATCCGCTACAAAGGACCCGGCTTACCTGTTTTAGAACATCATGTTGGCGGTATAAAGGGGCTTGCTCTAGTTTCATCAAAAGAGAAAAAAATTAATGCCGATATTAAAGCCGGTTTTTATACATTGTTTGTATGTACCGATATCGTCCAACATCAACTTGTTGGCGATAGTTACGTACAACTTTTAAGAACTGTCGAGCTAGGCGGTAAAAATGGTGATATAGTCACGCAAAAGTATCACCGTCCGGACTATATACCTGTTTGTAAGCATCATTTTGACACGGTTACAATATCGATACTGACGGATCAGGCTAAACCTGTTAAATTCAAATACGGTAAGACTATTGTGCGATTACACTTTAGACCGCGCGCGGTGACGACGCACTAAAATGTCCCAGAGAGTGTACGGTGACCCTGACGCATATACGCATTATTACATAACGCAAGCCGGTCATGGCTTGGACGGCTTTCACGGTACTGAATTCATGCATGGTTCTGGACTCGCCGGGTTATTTCGGGGTCTGTTCCGCCGTGTCGTTCCCCTATTTAAGAAAGGTGTGGAGCTTGCAAAACCGCACGTGAAAACAGCCGCCCGTAACATCGCTAAAGACGTTGTCACTACGGCTTCGACCGCCTTTATGGATCGTGTAAATAGGTCGGCGCAGAACCAGGAGGGCTCCGGTGTCATACAAATACGTAAAAAAACGCGTAAAAGAAAACGTGCCATTGTCTTACCAACTTTTATGAATAAAGTATGACGACCTAAGAGACGTCGCCGCCAGAAAACAAGAAGTCGCTCACCGAGTGACATCTTCTAGTCAGACGCTATGGCTTTCGTGCATGACGCATCCGCCGAGTACGCCAAATCAGAGTTGGATATCTTTCAAATACCGCCTACCAAAACAAGCATTGAAAAATCGCTTTATGTAGAGGTGCAGCCAATCGCAGCAATCACTGACAATGCCCCTTTGGAATTCTACATCACGGGCAGCGGTGAATATTATTACGACCTTAATAACACATTGTTACACGTCGTTTGCAAAATCGTTAGTCCTGATAACACACCCATACCAGAAGGATCACGCGTTGCACTTATTAACTACCCTATAGCGAGTCTTTTTAATCAACTGGATATAACGCTCGGCGACACGTTGATTTCAAGAAGCGACAACCTTTATACGTATAGAGCGTATATAGAGTCCCTAATAAATTATAATTCACAAACTTTAGCGTCCCAATTTACAGCCGGTTTATTCTATAAAGACACAGCGGGACATCATGATGACCGGGTTCTCGACGGGCGTAATGAAGGCTTCAGCAAGAGAGCAAAGTATTCAGCCCGATTTAGGAGTGTTGAATTAATGGGCCCCATTTACGCCGATATATTTAATCAACCGAAGTTAATACTGAACGGTTTAGATCTAAAGATAAAATTGACAAGAAACAAAGACACTTTCTGCCTTATGTCGGCCGAGGCGGCCCATTTTAAAGTACAAATACAGCACGCTTCCCTGTTTGTCAAAAGAGTACAAGTATCGCCCGCTGTAAGAATCGGTCATAGTCGCGCTCTGTTAACAGCTAACGCTAAGTACTCGATCGATCGGGCGTCGCTTAAAGTGTATAGCGTACCAGCCGGTACGCGCATCTCTAACCACGAGAATCTTTTCCTCGGAAACCTACCAAAAACAGTAATACTAGCGTTTGTGGATAACGAATCATTTTCCGGGAGTTACCAAAGATATCCTTTGTGCTTCAACCACTATAACGTGAATTATGCCGCCTTATATTTGGATGGTCAACAGATCCCCGCAAAACCTTTTCAACCTAGCTTCCAAGACGAATCAGCTGTTCGTGAAAATATGTCCCTAGTACATATTTCGGGGAAACACAAGGCCGACAACGCTTTATCCGTCGATCGGCACGAATTTTTGAACGGTTACACTTTGTTCGCTTTTGATTTATCACCGGATCAAGAGCCCGGCGGTCATTTCTCTTTAGTAAAAACTGGCAATCTGCGTGCTGAAATTAGATTTGCTGAACCGATTGCGAACACAGTTAACATGATTGTATATTCAGTTCATGAAAATATTATTGAAATAAATAATCGGCGGGAGGTATTATATGATTTTCAATAAACATGAATAATTATGAAATTGCCTGTGTTATTAAAGCTGATATTAATGCCAGGCGCGTATTTAAAGGTGTGTTCCCGTGCGATTTATTACCGGGGGGTAAAATCATCGACAGGCCCGCGGCCTACATTGTAAATACGGATAATTCGTATCAGCGGGGTAAGCATTGGATTTTAATTATATTGTACCCGAATGATATATCTATTTTTTTTGATAGTTATGGTTTATCACCCGCAAATGAAATATTTCCTGGCGACTTTATGCAGTTTTTATATAAAAATTCTAAAACTATAAGGTATCAAAACAGACAAATACAAGATGCCGTTAGTACAGTCTGCGGCCATTACTGTATATATATCTTACAATGTCTCGCTAAAGGAATATCTTTTGAAAATGTGTTAAAAATTTTCACTAACGATTTTAGAAAAAATGACCGTATTGTGCGATCATTTGTAACAAAACGCATGAAACGCTTATGTATACGATGCTTTAATTACAATCAAACGTGTCTGTCCCTACGGGACTGTTGCAAATAAGGAAAATGAATAAAGCTTTTTAAACAAATTATATTTGTCATCATTTGATTTTTAATGCACTTATATTAAATTAATATCAGGCAATATAAATTTTAATATCAAACACTATAAATTTAATATCAAGCGCTATAAATTTTAATAGCTAACACAAAGTTTTTAATGCGCTTATATTAAATTAATATCAGGCAATATAAATTTTAATATCAAACACTATAAATTTCATATCAAGCGCTATAAATTTTAATAGCTAACACTATAAATTTTAATAGCAACCACTATAAATTTTAATAGCACACAATATAAATTTTAATAGCAAACACTAAAAATTTAATAGCAAACAATATAAATTTTAATAGCAAACAATATAAATTTTAATAGCTAACACTATAAATTTTAATAGCCAACAATATAAATATAATATCAAACAATATAAATTTTAATAGCAAACACTATAAATTTAATAGCAAACAATATAAATTTTAATAGCAAACAATATAAATTTTAATAGCTGTCACTATAAATTTTAATAGCAAACAATATAAATTTTAATAGCTAACACTATAAATTTTAATAGCCAACAATATAAATATAATATCAAACAATATAAATTTTAATAGCTAACACTATAAATTTTAATAGCCAACAATATAAATATAATATCAAGCGATATAAATCTTAATAGCCTGCGATATAAATTTTATATCATGCGATATAAAATTAATATCATGTGATATAAACTTAATATCAAGCGATATAAAAAGGGGGCGTGTAAAAGGGGCGTGGTACCTGTCACTTTGACGAAACATATACCCTATTACTACTGACATTACATCCTATGTGACTGATATCAGCTGCTCCTCTTATAACGCTCCAGCACTGATATAACCTCCAGAGACATTACATCCTATGTGACTGAAATCAGCTGCTCCTCTTATAACGCTCCAGCTCTGATATAACCTCCAGAGACATTACATCCTATGTGACTGATATCAGCCGCTCCTCTTATAACACTCCAGTACTGATATAACCTCCAGAGACATTACATCCTATGTGACTGATATCAGCCGCTCCTCTTATAACGCTCCAGAACTGATATAACCTCCAGAGACATTACATCCTATGTGACTGATATCAGCCGCTCCTCTTATAACGCTCCAGCACTGATATAACCTCCAGAGACATTACATCCTATGTGACTGATATCAGCCGCTCCTCTTATAACGCTCCAACGCTGATATAACCTTCAGAGACATTGCATCCTATGTGACTGATATCAGCTGCTTCTCTCATAACGCTCCAGCACTGATATAACCTCCAGAGACATTACATCCTATGTGACTGATATCAGCTGCTCCTCTTATAACGCTCCAGCGCTGATATAACCTCCAGAGACATTGCATCCTATGTGACTGATATCAGCTGCTTCTCTTATAACGCTCCAGCACTGATATAACCTCCAGAGACATTACATCCTATGTGACTGATATCAGCCGCTCCTCTTATAACACTCCAGTACTGATATAACCTCCAGAGACATTACATCCTATGTGACTGATATCAGCCGCTCCTCTTATAACGCTCCAGCACTGATATAACCTCCAGAGACATTACATCCTATGTGACTGATATCAGCCGCTCCTCTTATAACGCTCCAGCTCTGATATAACCTTCAGAGACATTGCATCCTATGTGACTGATATCAGCTGCTCCTCTTATAACGCTCCAGCGCTGATATAACCTCCAGAGACATTGCATCCTATGTGACTGATATCAGCTGCTTCTCTTATAACGCTCCAGCACTGATATAACCTCCAGAGACATTACATCCTATGTGACTGATATCAGCCGCTCCTCTTATAACGCTCCAGCTCTGATATAACCTCCAGAGACATTACATCACATGTGACTGATATCAGCCGCTCCTCTTATAACGCTCCAGCGCTGATATAACCTCCAGAGACATTTACATCCTATGTGGCTGGGAAAATGTGAAATGCCACTGATGAGAGGGAAGAGCGGGACACTGGGAGACATAACTTCTTGCTCTGTATAAAGTATAGGTGAGATAGTTGGTGGGCAAAGGTCTGTGAGGGGCTGGAACAACAGGGGGACACAAGATGTGCCGAGGCAGCAGCTTCAGGACTCTCCTAACTTCCCAGTTCCCTCCCACAGTAACTTACCCCAGTGCTGCTGTGTGGAGTAGTGGGACCAGTGAGAGAAGAGAACTGAACTTTATACTGCAGGCACAGTGACACAGGAGGTCAGAGAGAGCATCGTCTCCATTGTCTCCATTATCTCCTGCGGCTCCTCCGCCCCCTCCTCACACATGATGGAATCTCACACTACAGAGAGGAGAGGGGGGGGGCTGTCAGCTCTGTGCGGTCCGTGAATTTTTACTTTGGAGAAAGGAACAAGTGCGGCAAGGTATTGTGCTGTCTCTTTCACCAAAGTAAAATGATGTGTGTGTGCCAGTGCTGCAGTCCAGCACCTGATAACAGCCAGGTGCCTGCTGGTGGCTCTGGCTGTAGTATAAGCAGACAGACAAGGGGCCCACCGGGCATCTCACCGGCTTCCCGTTGAGCCAGTCCGACCCTGAATGGAAGCTCACCTTAGGTAGTTGTGCTAAGCATGGGCACATCACTGTTGTAGACTTATTACGAACAGTTGCCAGTCGCCGGGCGTGCAGCCGAAGCGTCCGATTCTTCAAGAAGAGAAGCCCAGTCTCTTCAAAGTCAGTGTAATAGCAATATAGTAGGACCGCAATTTAGGCGCAAGATCACCGGTCAGGACAGATGCAGATATAATATATCTTTCTTCTTTAATGGGAATTGCTCAGCAAATAAAACAAATAAAACGACGCGTTTTGAGGGTACTTAGGCCCCCTTCATCAGGTTAAGAAGGAGCGTATAGATGTATACAATATTACATATACTTATACCCCAAATCAAACTGCCAGAAAACCGCACCTGTGGGCGGTTCTAGGGGAGGAGACACCCACAGGGTGTTCCCATATTTGCATAATTTCTGACCAACTCATACATCATAAAATCTCATAAATATAAGAGCACGATGCATTCATCCATCTTTTGTTGATGAAACCGCCTAAAAATGATGTATATAAGGGGAAAAATATATGTTTTTAATACAGGTCACGTGATCGCAATCCCGGCGACCAAGTGACCTTTCTCGTTGGTGTAGAGTGGTTTGCGGGAGGCAGGGCGAGATGAGCACTTGATTAGTTAGTCAGGTGGTCGCCCCTCCTCTGGTTGTCATGGAGAGAATGCACAACAACTTGGGCCCGGACGCGCTCCTTGCCGTGTCACACGATCACTGTAGTCGCGATCACCTGACTTATTGTCATGGCGATCGACGTTGCAGCGTCGGGTAGGGACAACAACACAGAGTATTATTAGAAATAAGAAGTGATACCAGGAAATGGCCTATATAAAGGATCCCCTGTATACTATTCAGTATGTTTAGACAAAATTGGGCTATGCTGATAAAATACATATTTGTAAGCTTGATAAAATGTATATTACAAATATAGGAAGCGAGAGGGTGATCGATTATACTTAAAAGATGGCAATTGAAATAAAAAAAAATTTTAAAATATTTTTTGACTCTTTTTTTAAAAGGGTTTCTGATAAAGGTAAATACTGTTATAGCTGTAAGGGGAGATTCTGTTGTGGCGTGATCAAAATGAAGATAAAAAATGAAAAATTGGTATGGCGTGATAAAAAAAAATATAGATAAAAAAATTAATAAAAAATGATAATTCTTAATGGTCATAATGGCGTATTTTTTAATGCAAGGTGATGTATCTAATAAAACATTAGACGTAGAAAAAAGGGGGGGGGAGGGGGCGTTTCACATAATAAAAGAAAAACTGTAAGGGCTCATGCACACAAACGTTTTTTGCTTGCCGTATTTTAACTCCTTATTCGGTCCGTATACGGAACCATTCATTTCAATAGGTCCGCAAAAGATGCAAAATTACGAGTCCTGTCCTATTCTTGTCCGTTTTGCGGACAAGAATAGGCATTTCTATAATGGGCCTCCTGTTCCGTTCCGCAAATTACGGAAGGCACACGGACGGCATCCGTTTTTTTGCAGAACCGCAATTTGCGGACCGCAAAAAAACGGCACGGTCGTGTGCATGAGCCCTAAAGGCTTAGTTGATAAGGTGTATTCCATTTGGAGGGATTCAGAGATTGATCTAGAATGCTTCATTTAGACTGTATGGGTTAAGACTATTCAGTTTATAGATCTGGTACATCTCGCGGCGTCTTATACATGGTAAATTCTTGCGTTGATGTGCTGGTATCCCCCATGATAGTTTGCAGGGTGTCTGGAAACACTATGTTTTTTAAATTTCTTTTTTCTGTTTGACCAGTGTTTATTAAGCCTATCGCGTAATGTTTGAATAGTGCACCCAACGTATTGTAAGCCACATGGGAATTCTAAAAGGTAAATCACGTATCCAGGGAAGCGGACATTGTGAACCTTTCACCATCTCTTTTGTTTGTAAAAGTAGTTGTTTGGCAGATAGTTTCACAGCACAGGCATCTAGATTGTCCACATTTTTTACTGCCTTGTTTATGTAGGGTGCCCATATACCCAAAATATTCTGTTCAAATATTGTGGTGGGACACCGTAAATGAAACTCCCCACTTATTGTTATTCAAATGTGATATGAATTTATCAATGCTTAAAATGAACACATATATGGGTACCCTACATAAACAAGGCAGTAAAAAATGTGGACAATCTAGATTCCTGTTCAACTATCTGCCAAACAACAACTTGGTGGTTCACAAAGGTTCACAATGTCCGCTTCCCTGGATAAGTGATCTACCTTTTAGAATTCCCATGTGGCTTACAATACGTTTCAAAATTACCCCCATTGAACAAATACCAGCACGTCAACGCAAGAATGTATAAGACGCCGCGAGATGTACCGGATCTCTAAACTGAATAGTCTTAACCCATACGGTCTAAATGAAGCATTCGAGATCAATCTCAGAATTATTATTATTATTATTATTATTAATAATTATTAACCCTTTCTGCCCAGGCAATTTTTAGCAAATCTGACATGTGTCACTTTATGTGTCAATAACTTTAAAACACTTTTACTTATCCAGGCCATCCTGAAACTATTGTATTTCATGACCGAGTCAAAAAATTTCATTTTTATTTATAAAAAAATACCAGATTTACCAAAAATTTTGAAAAATTTGCAAAATTCCAAATTTCAATTTCTCTACTTTTATAATAGATAATAATAACGCCAAAAATAGTTATTACTTTCCATTCCCCATATGTCTACTTCATGTTTGGATCATTTAAAAAAATGCCATTTTTTGGGGGGGGGGGGGGACGTTAGAAGGCTTAGAAGTTTAGAAGCAAATCTTGAAATTTTTCAGAAAATTTCCAAAACCCACTTTTTAACCTCTTCAGGACACATGACGTACCGGTATGTCATGATGTCCTGGTACTTAAGGACACATGACGTACCGGTACATCATGTATGGTTCCGATCACCGCCGCCCGGCGGGCGGTGATCGGAAGCCGGTGCCTGCTCAAATCATTGAGCAGGCACCTAGGCTAAATGCGCCGGGGAGTGCTGTGACCCCCCCATGTCGGAAATCGCAGAAAACGGCAGGTCAATTCAGACCTGCGGTTTTCTGCGTTTCCGGGTTATTCGGGTCTCTGAAGACCCGATAAACCGGAACAGGATGGTGATGGTGGTGTGATTTTACCCCACCAATCACCATCATGGTGACATCACCTCTCAGGATCGCCTCTGATTGGTTGGTGGGCGGGACGGCGGCAGATTCAAAAGATGCAAGCGCTCCTCTCCTCCTCCTTTTGTGTTCTGGAGCCGGAGGAGAGAGGAGATGCCTGCACGTCGTTCGTCTGTGCCAGCATCACCCCATCTGTGCCCCCCAGGACCCGATCTGTGCCGCAGCACCCCCATCTGAACAGCAGGTACTTAGGGAAAGCATAGGGAAAGTTTGGGTTAGGCTACATACACACGACCGTGCTGTTTTTTGCGGTCCGCAAACCGCGGATCCGCAAAAAACAGAAGCCTTAAGCAATTTGCGGAACGGAACGGGCGGCCATTGATATAACTGCCTATTCTTGTCCGTTTTGCGGACAAGAATAGGACATGTTATATTTTTTTGCGGGGCCGCGGAACAACGAATGCGGACAGCAAACGGAGTGCTGTCCGCATCTTTTGCGGCCCCATTGAAGCGAATGGGTCCGCGCGCGAGCAGCACAATGTGGACCAAAACAACGGTCGTGTGCATGAGGCCTTAGGCAGGGAAAATAAAGGGAAAGTTAGTTTGAATAACTTTGATTGCATCACCCTAAGTTAGGGTGTCTGGGGTCCACAGCACAGCTGTGTGACCCTAGACCCCCCAGGGGTGCTGCCGCTTGTCATTTTTTCAGTGACCCACTGGTAAATTTGATGGTGGAGCAGACGAACCTGTACGTCCAACAGTTCGTTGCTCAACACCCGGGCTCCTTTTTGGCCAGGCCCGGTGGCTGGACGCCGGTCAGTGCAGCCGAGATGAGGACATTTTGGGGCCTCGTGCTGCATATGGGCCTGGTCAAGAAACCCAGTGTCACGCTGTACTGGAGTGGGGACGTCCAATACCAGACCCCACTTTACAGTATGGCCATGACACGCTCCCGGTTTGAGGCCATCCGGAAATGTCTGCATTATTCAGATAATGCAGCATGTCCCCCCCGAGGTGATCCTGCCCATGACCGTCTGTATAAGATATGACCGGTCATCGATCACTTTGGGGCCAAATTCATGGAGGCCTATGTACCTGGAAGGGAGGTCACGGTTGATGAGTCTCTCATTGCGTTCAAGGGGAGAGTCATTTTCCGCCAGTATGTGCCCTCCAAGCGGGTGAGGTATGGCGTGAAGCTATACAAAATTTGTGAGAGTACCTCAGGGTACACTTACAAGTTTCATGTATACGAGGGGCGAGATTCCCGGATTCAACCCCCAGAATGTCCCCCCACTCTGGGTGTTACCGGGAAACTTGTGTGGGACCTTATGCACCCACTGCTAGATAAGGGTAACTTTTATACCAGTATCCCCTTGTTCCAATCCCTTGCCGCCAGATCCACGTCCGCTTGTGGGACAGTGCGGAAAAATCAACGCGGCCTCCCTGCCCTCCCCTCCAGGTACCTATCCCCAGGGGTGAGACCCGTGCCCTTACCACTGGAAACCTGTTGCTGGTCAGATATAAGGACAAGAGGGATGTCCTTGTACTGTCCACAATCCACGGTAACAGCACCACCCCCGTCTCTGTGCGAGGTACCGCGGCAACGGTCCTCAAGCCCGATTGTATCGTCGACTACAATCGGTATATGGGAGGAGTTGATCTCTCTGATCAAGTCCTCAAGCCATATAATGCCATGCGCAAAACCTGGGCATGGTACAAAAAGTTGCGGTCTACTTGGTACAGGTTGCCATGTACAACTCTTTTGTGCTGTCCCGGAGTGCTGGCAACACAGGGACATTCCTTCAGTTCTATGAGGCAGTCCTCAAGGACCTGATCTTTTCGGATCCAAAAAAAAAACGGTGCCAAAACCACTATTTTTGGCACTTTTCCATTTCAATCTGTTTTTTCTGGTAACAAAACAAGGGTTAACAACCAAACAAAAGTAAATATCAATTACCCTGATACTGCAGTTTACAGAAACGCCACATTTGTGGTCGTAAACTGCTGTATCAGTAAAAGGGAGGCCGCAAAAGGAAAGGACCGACATGGTTTCTGGAAGGCTGATTTTGATGGCCTTTTTTATTGACACCATGTCCCTTTTGAAGCCCCCCTGATGCCCCCCTAGAGTAAAAACTCCCTAAAAGTGACCCCATCTAAGAAACTACACCCCTCAAGGTATTCAAAACTGATTATACAAACTTTATTAACACTTTAGGTGTTCCTCAACAGTTAATGGCAAATGGAGATGACATTTCAGAATTTCAATTTTTGGTAACCTTGCCACACAAAAATGTAATATAGAGCAACCAAAAATAATATGTACCCTAAAAATAGTCCCAAAAAAAACGCCACCTTATCCCATAGTTTCCAAAATGGGGTCACTTTTAGGGAGTTTCTACTCCAGGGGTGCATCAGGGGGGCTGAAACAGGACACGGTGTAAATAAACCGGTCCATAAAAATCAGCCCTCCAAAAACCACACGGCGCTCCGTTCCATCTACGCCCCCGCCGTGTGGCCGTACAGTAGTGTACGACCACATATGGGGTGTTTCTGTAAACGGCAGAGTCAGGGCAATAAAGATACAGTCTTGTTTGGCTGTTAACCCTTGCTTTGCTAGTAGAAAAAATGGGTTAAAAGGGAAAATTTGGCAAAAAAATGAAATTCTCAAATTTCATCCCCATTTGCCAATAACTCTTGTGCAACACTGAAAGGGTTAATTACATATGTAAAATCAGTTTTGAATACCTTGAGGGGTGTAGTTTCTTAGATGGGGTCACTTTTAGGGAGTTTCTACTCTAGGGGTGCGTCAGGGGGCTTCAAATGGGACATGGTGTAAATAAACCAGTCCAGCAAAATCTGCCTTCCAAAAACCATATGGCGCACCTTTCCCTCTACGCCCTACTGTGTGGCCGTACAGTAGTTTACGGCCACATATGGGGTGATTCTGTAAACGGCAGAGTCGGGGCAATAAAGATACAGTCTTGTTTGGCTGTTAACCCTTGCTTTGTTAGTGGAAAAAATGGGTTAAAATGGAAAATATGCCAAAAAAATGAAAATCTCAAATTTCATCCCCATTTGCCAATAACTCTTGTGCAAGACGTAAAGGGTTAACAAAGTTTGTAAAATCAGTTTTGAATACCTTGAGGGGTGTAGTTTCATTTTTGGGTGGTTTCTATTATGTAAGCCTCGCAAAGTGACTTCAGACCTGTAGTGGTCCCTAAAAATTGGGTTTTTGAAAATTTCTGAAAAATTTCAAGATTTGCTTCTAAAGTTCTAAGCCTTGTCACATCCCCAAAAAATTTAATATCATTCCCAAAATGATCCAAACATGAAGTAGACATATGGGGAATGTAAAGTCATCACAATTTTTGCGGGTATTATTTTGTATTACAGAAGTAGAGAAACTGAAACTTTTAAATTTGCTAATTTTTCCAAATTTTTTGTAAATTTTGCATTTTTTTATGCAAAAAATTTTTTTTTTTTTACCAAATTTTAGCAGTGTCATGAAATACAATATACAAACGCAAAAACACAAATGCCATAGCACTCTGCAACCAGCACTATGCCCTGCCTCTATGCTGGATGTGGAATGAGGCATTGGTGTACATTTTGTCCATAGCGTAATAAGCCACTCACCACGTCAAGGTCGCCTCTATGAGTGGTCCCTAACACTAGTTCCTACCTGTTTATGGGCCATGATAGCCACACAAAGTCTAGGGAGCGCAGGTACAGCATGCACGCCAGGCACACTCTGCTTTTAACCCTGTCCGGTGCCATGACAGCTTTCATCGGATCCAGGGATGCAAGTACCAACATGCATGCTGTGCCCACTATATACTTCTCCTGGAGCCAAATGGCTACTGGTAGGCGCTGTAAAAGTAGACTCAGTTTTATACTGACTTTAAAACCAGCCTCCAGGGCAGACTAACTGGTCAGGTGTGCATGACTGCATGGAGATCGCCACGCCTCCAATATATACTACAAAGAAAAAATGTGGGGGATTCAGTCAGCACAACCCTGTATGCAGGTGCACATCAGTATGGCGAAATACACATACAAACGCAAAAACACAAATGCAATAGCACTCTGCAACCAGCACTATGCCCTGCCTCTATGCTGGATGTTGAATGAGGCATTGGTGTACATTTTGGCCAAAGCGTAATAAGCCACTCACCACGTCAAGGTCGCCTCTATGAGTGGTCCCTAACACTAGTTCCTACCTGTTTATGGGCCATGATAGCCACAAAAAGTCCAGGGAGCGCAGGTACAGCATGCATGCCAGACACACTCTGCTTTTAACCCCGTCCGGTGCCATGACAGCTTTCATCGGATCCAGGGATGCAAGTACCAACATGCATGCTGAGCCCACTATATACTTCTCCTGGAGCCAAATGGCTACTGGTAGGCGCTGTAAAAGTAGACTCAGTTTTATACCGACTTTAAAGCCAGCCTCCAGGGCAGACTAACTGGTCAGGTGTGCATGACTGCATGGAGATCGCCACGCCTCCAATATATACTACAAAGAAAAAATGTGGGGGATTCAGTCAGCACAACCCTGTATGCAGGTGCACATCGCTATGGCGAAATACATATACAAACGCAAAATACAAATGCAATAGCACTCTGCAACCAGCACTCTGCCCTGCCTCTATGCTGGATGTTGAATGAGGCATTGGTGTACATCTTGGCCAAAGCGTAATAAGCCACTCACCACGTCAAGGTCGCCTCTATGAGTGGTCCCTAACACTAGTACCTACCTGTTATGGGCCATGATAGCCACACAAAGTCCAGGGAGCGCAGGTACAGCATGCACGCCAGGCACACTCTGATTTTAACCCCGTCCGGTGCCATGACAGCTTTCATCGGATCCAGGGATGTACACCAATGCCTCATTCAACATCCAGCATAGAGGCAGGGCAGAGTGCTGGTTGCAGAGTGCTATTGCATTTGTGTTTTTGCGTTTGTATGTGTATTTTGCCATAGCGATGTGCACCTGCATACAGGGTTGTGCTGACTGAATCCCCCACATTTTTTCTTTGTAGTATAAATTGGAGGCGTGGCGATCTCCATGCAGTCATGCACACCTGACCAGTTAGTCTGCCCTGGAGGCTAGTTTTAAAGTCAGTATAAAACTGAGTCTACTTTTACAGCGCCTACCAGTAGCCATTTGGCTCCAGGAGAAGTATATAGTGGGCTCAGCATGCATGTTGGTACTTGCATCCCTGGATCCGATGAAAGCTGTCATGGCACCGGACGGGGTTAAAAGCAGAGTGTGCCTGGCGTGCATGCTGTACCTGCGCTCCCTGGACTTTTTGTGGCTATTATGGCCCATAAACAGGTAGGAACTAGTGTTAGGGACCACTCATAGAGGCGACCTTGACGTGGTGAGTGGCTTATTACGCTTTGGCCAAAATGTACACCAATGCCTCATTCAACATCCAGCATAGAGGCAGGGCAGAGTGCTGGTTGCAGAGTGCTGGTTGCAGAGTACTGTTGCATTTGTGTTTTTGCGTTTGTATGTGTATTTCACCATAGCGATGTGCACCTGCATACAGGGTTGTGCTGACTGAATCCCCCACATTTTTTCTATGAAGTACAATATGTGACAAAAAAACAATCTCAGAACGGCCTGGGTAAGTCAAAGCGTTTTAAAGTTATCAGCACTTAAAGTGACACTGGTCAGATTTGCAAAAAATGGCCTGGTCCTTAACCACTTGCCATCTGGGCCATTTGCCCCCTTCCTGACCAGGCCAAATTTTGCAAAACTGACATATCTCACTTTATGTGGTAATAACTTTGGAACGCCTTTATTTATCCAAGTCATTCAGAGATTGTTTTCTCGTGACACATTGTACTTCATGATAATCATAAATTTGAGTCAAAATATTTCACCTTTATTTATGAAAAAATCCCAAATTTACCCAAAAATTTAAAAAATTCGCAATTTTCTAAATTTCTATTTCTCTGCTTTTAAAACAGAAAGTGATACCTCATAAAATATTTATTATTTAACATTCCCCATATGTCTACTTTATGTTGGCATCATTTTGGAAACGTCATTTTATTTTTTTAGGACGTTAGAAGGCTTAGAAGTTTAGAAGCAATTCTTCAAATTTATAAGAAAATTGCCAAAACCCACTTTATAAGGACCAGTTCAGGTCTGAAGTTACTTTGTGGGGCCTACATAGTGGATACCCCCATAAATGACCCCATTGTAGAAACTACACCCCTCAAGGTATTCAAAACCGATTTTACAAACTTTGTTAACCCTTTAGGCGTTCCACAAGAATTAAAGAAAAATGGAGATCAAATTTTTAAATTTCCCTTTTTTGGCAGATTTTCCATTTTAATAAATTTTTTTCTTTAACACATCGATGGTTAACAGCCAAACAAAACTCAATATTTATTACCCAGATTCTGCAGGTTACAGAAACACCCCACATGTGGTCATAAACTGCTGTATGGGCACACGGCAGGGCGCAGAAGAAAAGGAACTCCACATGGTTTTTAGATGCCATGTCCCATTTGAAGCCCCCTGATGCACCCTTACAGTAGAAACTCCCAAGAAGTGACCCCATTTTGGAAACTAGGGGATAAGGTGCCAGTTTTATTAGTACTATTTTTGGGTACATATGATTTTTTGATCATTCATTATAACACTTTATGGGGCAAGGTGACCAAAAAATTGGTTGTTTTAGCAAAGTTTCTATTTATTTATTTTTACAGCGTTCACCTGAGGGGTTCAGTCAAGTGACATTTTTATAGAGCAGATCGTTACGGACGTGGCGATACCTAATATGTATACTTTTTCTCATTTATTAAAGTTTTACACAATAATAGCATTTTTGAAACAAAAAAATTATGTTTTAATGTGTCCATGTTCTGAGAGCTATAGTTTTTTTTATTTTTTGAGAGATTTTCTTATGTAGGGGCTCATTTTTTGCGGGATGAGGTGACGGTTTTATTGGTACTATTTTGTGGGACATACGCGTTTTTGATTACTTGGTGTTGCACCTTTTGTGATGCAAGGTGACAAAAATTGCTTGTTTTGACACCGTTTTTTTTTTTTTTTAACGGTGTTCACCCGAGGGGTTAGGTCATGTGATATTTTTATAGAGCTGGTTTTTACGGACGCGGCAATACCTAATATGTATACTTTTTTTTATTTGTTTCACTTTAACACAATAATAGCATTTTTGAAACCACAAAAATGATGTTTTAGTGTCTCCATGTTCTAAGAGCTATAGTTTTTTTTATTTTTTGAAAGATTTTCTTATGTAGGGGCTCATTTTTTGCGGGATGAGGTGACGGTTTTATTGGTACTATTTTTTGGGACATACGCGTTTTTGATCACTTGGTGTTGCACTTTTTGTGATGCAAGGTGACAAAAATTGCTTGTTTTGACAGTTTTTTTTGTTTTTTTTTTACGGTGTGTAGTGTACGGGAACTGTAATACCGTCACTACCAAAGTGTCACTTGGTGTGCTGTCGTCCCTCCTTAATTATGGAGAAGTTGTTATATGTCAGTTTTATAAAATGTCATGTAATGTATGTATTTTTCTGTTACTGAAACTTGCATGTACAGGCCTGCAGGGGTGTCATTCCAGCTTCTAGTCGCTAGAGGGAGCTAGGGAGCCCTAGTTTATATAAGGCCCAGTCAGGGAAGTGCAAGGCAGACTGAGTCTAGTGTCTGTAATCTACAGTTGGAGATTAGACAATGTCTGAGACAAGTCCAGGCCTGAAGCCTGCTGTCCAGGAGAAGATTCCCTCCTGAATTCCCATATGCAGAAACAGGAATATGTTAGCTCAAGAGCCTGAGGAAGTGTCCAGAAGCTGAGAGAGACAGAGGCAAAGATCAGGAAAGCCAGAGGTACTCAGAAAGACAGAGGAGGTACTTATAAAAGCCATAGCCAAGGATATAAAGCCAGAATTAGGATAATGGGCCTTGGTGAAGAATTGCTGTATTCCAGGATCAGACAGAATTAGAGTGCAAGCTCCTGTGCTGCAAGTCCTGTGTTCCACACTCTGTAATTACCCTGTTATAACTGAATTGCCTGCATCGACCGAATTGCAAAATCGACTGTATGCTTAGGAACTGCGTTTCCAATATTGTCTCTGCTTGCAAAACTACTAAAGTTGGAGTTCTGTTTTAAAGCTACGTCTCCTCAATTTATTCCTGCATCTGCAAACGGCGTGCCACCGTTTACTTGGCACTGGCGTCACGAACTATCTTTATCTATACCTGCCCTTGCAGAGAGTCAGCTGTACCAGGTTAGTGTCTATTGCACTACATCACCCAGAAACACCTACTGCACACAACTTGAGTACGCTGCAGGTGTTCATCCGAGGGGTTAGGTCATGTGATATTTTTATAGAGCTGGTTTTTACTGACGCGGCAATACCTAATATGTATACTTTTTTTTATTTTTTCTATTTTAAATTTTTATTTTTTCATTCCTTACTTGGGGACTTTTTTTTTTTTACATGTGAAACTTTTTTTTATTTTTTTATTTTCAACCTTTTATTTTTATTTTTGTTATTTTACACTTTTCGTCCCCCATAAGGTCATACAAGACCTCTGGGGGACATTTACTTCACTTCTTTTTTTTTTTTTTCACTGTTGATTTCTCCTGTAACTGGGGCTGACATAGTAGCCCCAGTCACAGGACAAATGCACCCCTAGAGAGACTGTACAGAAGCAATCCAGCGCTGTACAGCCTCAGAGCAGGGCTGATCGAGGTCTCTGAGAGACCTCACACAGCTCCTGCACTCTCCGGTCACGGCGGTCACATGACCGCCGGGCCGGAACAGGAAGCGCACAGCGCTTCCTGCTCTGCACACACAGCGCTCAGTGAGCACTGTGTCTGCAGCGATCCGGAAGGCAGGGACACCTGGGCACTGTCCCTGCCTTGTCTTAGGGTTGCCCTGCTGTCACTGACAGCGGGCAACCCGATCAGCAGCTGCACGATTAGCGTTCAGCTGCTATTTCTGAAAGGACGTTCTAAAACGTGCTTTCAGAAATAGACGTCCACCCATAGGACGTTTATATCCTATGGGCAGACGTAAAGCGGTTAAAGCCTTTTGTGGCGTGTATTACCATAAAAACTAAAAATATATTTGCCGCTCAACGGTGCAGTCTATGCTTGAAAGCCTTTTGTGGCGTGTATTACCGTAAAAAGAAAAAATATAATTGCCGCTCCGCGGTGCAGTTATCTGTTTTAAAGCCATTTTTGGCAAAACCAAAATATATTTGCCGTTTAGCGGTGCAGTTACCGTATATCTTTTAAAGCCTTTTGTGGCGTGTATTAGCGGAAAAAGAAAAACTATATTTGCCACATTTTTATAATAGGAGGTGCAGTCTTGTATACAGTATTTCTTTTTGTTTTTTTTGTTGGCTCATGTTTCAATACCGTGGCTTGCACTCCGTCTAGCTGATTGGGTGTGCCCCCTGCATTTGGATTTTGTATTCAGCGGTTCGTTTGTGACGTGTATTAGCGGAAAAAGAAAAAAATATATTTGCCGCTCAGCGGTCCACTTGCAGTGTCCTGAAACACCCTGCTTAATGTTGTGATTGTGTTTCATGTAAACTGTACTTGTAAATGTGTTCTCATAAAGTTGCATAGGGAGGGGGAGGGGCTAACAGGCCTCCCAGGGCTGACTCCGCCCCTCACTCAGTGCAGGAAGAAGAAGGTCAGTGTGTCTTATCTGAGGACAAGCTGAACCTCAGCAGCCATTTTTGTGAGTTATCCAAACTCCTTACTTAGGCTACTTTCACACTAGCATTTAGTGCGGATCCATTCAGATAATACAAACGTCTGCATCCGTTCAGAACGGATCCGGTTGTATTATCTTTAACATAGCCAAGACGGATACGTCTTCAACACCATTGAAAGTCAATGGAGGACGGATCTGTTTTCTATTGTGTCATAGAAAACGGATCCGTCCCCATTGACTTACATTGTGTGCCAGAACGGATCCGTTTGGCTCAGTTTCGTCAGACGGACACCAAAGTGAAATGGAGACTGAACAGAGGCAAACTGAGGCATTCTGAGCGGATCCTTTTCCATCCAGAATGACAGTGGGCACAAAGGCGGATGCCGGAGTCCCACTATGGTGTCATTGAGCATGATGGGTGTAAGGGCCGGGCCGACACAGAGGCTGGGGAGGCTCCAGCCTCAGGGCGCAGGCCAGCTCCCCAGCCTCTGGGCGGCAGGCAGGCCACTGACCACGTCGCTGCTGCTGCCGCGCCTGCCGGGCTGCCGGCCGCACTGGAGGACGGAGGGAGTAGTGAGCACTTGGTACTGACTTACGTGCTCCCTCCCCGCTCCGCCTCCTGGCTCGGCCGCTCCGTTGCTCTGGTCTCACTGGCTGCGTACAGCGCGCACTTTGACCTGACGCGCTGTACGGTTGGTTATGGGGTGGATGTCTGATTAATAACAAACATACATATCTAAATGGCGGGGGGGGGGCTTGACTTGAGTCATCTACTGATCAGTGATCATCAGAGCATTAGAGCTGCAGGAATAAATAACATCTAAATGTCTGGTGGGGTCGATGGGGGGGGGTCGAGGGCTGGTGGGGGGGGGGGTTAGATGATCTAACCCAGCCCCCCTTCCCCCATCAGCCCTTGTCCTACCACCCCATCTACCCCACCAGACATTTAGATGTTATTTATTCCTGCTCTGATCAGTAGATGACTCAAGTCAAGCCCTCAACCCCCCCCCCCAGCCATTTAGATATGTATGTTATCAATCATCATCCCCCACCCCCCACCGCTGCCTTCCTTGTAATTTGCTGGCCCCCAATATCCATTGTGAATCACAACCCATAACAGTGTCATCCACAGATCCCCCTATAACAGTGTCATCCACAGATCCCCCATAACAGTGTCATCCATAGATCCCCCATAACAGTGTCATCCACAGATCCCCCATAACAGTGTCATCCACAGATCCCCCATAACAGTGTCATCCACAGATCCCCCATAACAGTGTCCTCCACCGATTCCCTCCATAAGAGTGTCATCCACAGATCCCCCATAACAGTGTCATCCACAGATCCCCCCATAACAGTGTCATCCACAGATCCCCCCATAACAGTGTGTCATCCACAGATCCCCCCATAACAGTGTGTCATCCACAGATTTCCTCATAACAGTGTGTCATCCACAGGTCCCCCATAAGTGTGTCATCCACAGGTCCTCCATAACAGTGTTCTCCACAGATCCCCCATAACAGTGTCATCCACAGATCCCCCATAACAGTGTCATCCACAGATCCCCCATAACAGTGTCATCCACAGATCCCCCATAACAGTGTCTCATTCACAGACCCCCCATAACAGTGTCATCCACAGATCCCCCATAACAGTGTCATCCACAGATCCCCCATAACAGTGTCTCATTCACAGACCCCCCATAACAGTGTCATCCACAGATCCCCCATAACAGTGTCATCCACAGATCCCCCATAACAGTGTCTCATTCACAGACCCCCCATAACAGTGTCATCCACAGATCCCCCATAACAGTGTCTCATTCACAGACCCCCCATTGAATGAAGGCAAGAAAAATTGCACTGTAACTTACACCCGTATCTGTTTTGCACTTGGAATTTTGCTCTCACTCCTTTGGAGATAAATGACCACAAAACTATGCCGTTTTTGATGCAAAACTTGCTAGTTTTTATTATGTCTTGTTGACAGGATTATGTTTATTTATATTAAGATTATCTGGTTATTGTCTTGTTTCTATCTTTATATGGGTCTAAAGAGGTTGTGCATTTGTTTACAGCTATAGTTAATTGGTACATTAAACTGTGCATATTTATGTGTGATTACAACAGTAAGTATTTAGTAAAGACTCCACAAGTTGGGGGGGGGGGGGGCAGGGCCGTAGATAATTATTTTTCCTGGGGGGGGGGGTTCAGCTTTCTCAAATTATAAGAGTCATCATCCACATCCAGAGATATCTCCCCCCCCCATAACAGTGTCCCTGACAGTGTCCCTATTGTAAGACGGACCCGCCGTTCCTTATGTAAGTGACTAAGTGAGCTACTTGTGCAAAGTATATGTACAACTACTATCTAATAATTTATCACTAACTTACTAAGACTGGGACTGTCAGGACTCCAGATAGGCTCCAGGCTGGCTCCCGCTCTTCAAACACTAAAACTAGGCGGCTGGCGGCAGCGTAACGTGACGTCACTCACTACGTCACGCCGCAGGCGCATGCTCCTCCCACTTTATTAATGAAGGCGGAGCAGGCGCGTGACGTCGGAGTGAGTGACGTTACGTGGCCGGCCGCCGGGAGACGGAGTCGCGGAGGCGGAGCACAGGAGCAGTGGGGGTGGACTGAATACACTGTCTACAGTATGTGTCTTTGTGTCATAGTTACCATCTGTGCGGTCGCCGGTCGGACACTAGTGCGGGGCTGGCAGACGGCAGTGCAGGAGGCGGAGCACAGGGGTGTGAATCACTGTGAAAGCTGCTGCTGTTATGTAAATGACTGTTACATACCTTGATGATCTGTGGATCAGCTTCAGTAAAGTACTGGAAGTTTTTTAGAAGTGTGCTGGCGTCACGAACCAGGGGCCCAGCTGCAAAAGCACCTAACACCAATTACCATCAAGGGCACCTCAACTTCCATCTGGCTGGTCTTCCCTGCAACTGAGAGTGCCCCGGAGGATTTCGTGCTGTCTTCCCATCCGCTGTACGCCAGCCCAGGGAGGCATCTGCTGAGTACATGAACTATTGCACCCATCGGCCCACCGTGAGCCTCACATCTTTTCCCCTGTGGTTTGGTATGCTACAAAAAGAATCGGCATCGCTACGAACAGGATTCTTGCAATATAACTGTGTGCCATTGCCTTAGGAGAATAAGCCCCACTTGTTTGCCTAAGAGACTGTCAATGTGCTTTAATACAGTGCAAACTTTAAAAGTTTTATTGGGATGCAGAACTGTTTAAATTGCTTAAAATTGCATGGACGTATGCTACAAGTCACCTGCAATCAAATCGCATGTGTCCGTGTCACTATCACTGCTTGCTGTCAGTGAATAGACTTTAGCATTGAACCTAAAATGGCCACCGGAGGCCTTCTTGATTAATTTACTGCGCCATCTTTGTGTAAACGCCTTGCTAGCATCTGAAAAACTGAGTGTCACGCCCTATAGAGCGGGAAAAGAGAAGCCAATCCTCTTATGTAAAATAACATTACAATTGTGCCAATACTATCGCTGCTGCTAATACTTGCAAATCAGCGCTGCCTAGCAAACGGACCTTGGATGGAGGGCCGCGCCTGAGAAAAGAGACGCGAGACTGCGTGACGGTGAACGAAAAAAAATAGGGAGATCAACATCCTTTCTCCTCAGAACAAATATAATAGTGAGAGCCGCTGGGAAGAAGCGACCTCAAGAGGGATTGTTTGGGAACATAATCTGCCTTACAGAGCGCCATACTGCTCTGTATTAAGTTGTCACAACGTCTCTTAAAGGGCCAGACACCTACGAAGTAGCGGTTGCCCATAGCAACGCAACGCAAAAAGTGTGTAAAACTATATTGAAGTCCAGTCACTGCCATTTCTGAACAAGGAGATAGTGTTCAGCCTGACCACAACAGGTCCCCGGCAGTACTTGCAGCTGGTCCTAGTGCATCACCAAGCATGATGCCTTTAACACTGCCTTATTTCTTTGGAGCACGCTGGTTCCCACGATACGCAGGGGAAGCTCATACTTTAAGGGAATTTAAAGAAAAACTGTTGTACCCTGTGTCCGCAGAACTGCAAATGGAAATCCTCCTTCTACAATTGGAAGGAGCGGCCCGCAGAGAAGTGAAATCCTGGCCCAGCTCAAATAAAAGAACAATGGAGCAGATATTTGAACCGGGTGAGTCACTTAGAGACTTTGCCTTGACCTTACAGGAAGCCCTGAGAGCTGTCATACAGGTAGACCCTCTTGAAGCAGAGGATCAAGATAAAACGCTAAGAAAACAATTCATTGAAGGTGTTAGGACAGAAACCTTAAAATGACAGTTAAAAATGTTAGCTACACAGCACCCAAGTTCTACCTTCCTAGACTTCAAAGAACTAGTCATCAGTATTATGGGGAAAGACCCACAACCAGAACCTGCTAGGCCTGCTGAAATGTCTGTGCATAGGCCAACTACATCTCCAAAATGTCACCCTATAGTCAGTCAGGAAGCCCAAGCTCTGGTTCCTGATTCAGTCGCTGCCTTGACAGAGCAAGTTCCTAACCAAAAGTCTGGAGAAAGTATGCCAAAAACTAGAACAGTGGGAGAAACCTTTATTGCTGGAGGATGAGACATCGTCACCAAGGAAACATTTCCCTCCTGATTATAAAGAGACTTATCCCAGAAATGCTGGTAGAGATACCACTGACTGCTTTAACGAACAAAAGCGACCCATTTCTACATACTGTCACAAGTCAGGTCATACAGAAATGATGTGCTGGCAGTTAAAAGGTCGACCCCCGAGGCCAAGGAGTGCTCCTCGGGAGGTAGAGCAGTAGGTCCAGAAGATCCCAGCTGGATGTCCAGATATGTAGGCTCCCGTCCAGAAGTGGTTCTCCGAATCAATGGGGTTCCCTTTGTTGCCTTATTGGATACCGGGTCTCAAGTCACAACTATCCAACGGAATGCCTTTGAGAAACACTGGGACCAAAACCAGGTGACACAGCCACCAGAATCCTGGCTGAGCATTATAGCCAGCAACGGCAAACCTGTGCCAGTGCATAGGTACTGGGAGCCAACTCTTCAAGTGGGAGGAACCACGCTACCCCAACAAGGTATCATTGTTGTACAAGTCAGGGAAGATAACAACCCTCCAGTAGTCCTAGAAATGAACGTCCTTAGGAACTGTTATACTGAAATGCTTGAAGCTTTACACAAGTCCATGCCTACCGCTTCACCTGCCTCCAAAAAGGTGATACAACAGACCATCCGTGTATTACGTGCACAACAGCAATTTGCTAATGAGAAAGGAGAGATTTGCTGTGCTCACATCAAAGATAACCAACCAGTGATTCTGAAACCCAATACTGAAACACTCCTATGGTGCTGAGCCGCTCTTGGAATCCAAGGTCAAGATTTCCAAGCCTTAGTAGAACATATCAACCTAGGGGACCATCCTCTAGTCTGAGCTGCAAGAAGCCTAGTGACTGTTTCTCAAGGTAAAGTGCCAATTCGTATCCTGAACTTAAGTAGTAGCAGTATAACTTTGATCAAGCACTGCCCTGTTGCTCAATTGATACAAGTCACTTTCCAAGATGTTATCAGTGTACCTGCAGCTACGACTGAACAGTCTACTAAAAAGCTGAATACTCCAAATACATCATGGAGGAACAAATTGAAGGAGTCTTAAAAGTCGTAAAGGAACATCATCAAGCCTTCAGTAAACATCCTTCAGATTATGGAGATGTCAGTGTAATCAAGCACACCATCCCTACCGCTTCACACCCTCCAATTAAAGAAAAGTACAGGCCTATACCACTGTAAAAGGAAATATTAATTATTGATATGGGTCCAGAGGAGGGCAACTAAAGTAATTACTGGAATGGGGCAACTACAGTACCCTGAAAGATTATCAAAATTAGGGTTATTCACTTTAGAAAAAAGACGACTGAGGGGAGATCTAATAACTATGTATAAATATATCAGGGGTCAGTACAGAGATCTCTCCCATCATCTATTTATCCCCAGGACTGTGACTGTGACGAGGGGACATCCTCTGCGTCTGGAGGAAAGAAGGTTTGTACACAAACATAGAAGAGGATTCTTTACGGTAAGAGCAGTGAGACTATGGAGCTCTCTGCCTGAGGAGGTGGTGATGGTGAGTACAATAAAGGAATTCAAGAGGGGCCTGGATGTATTTCTGGAGCGTAATAATATTACAGGCTATAGCTACTAGAGAGGGGTCGTTGATCCAGGGAGTTGTTCTGATTGCCTGATTGGAGTCGGGAGGGAATTTTTTGTTCCCCATGAGTGGGGAAAATTGGCTTCTACCTCACAGTTTTTTTTTTGCCTTCCTCTGGATCAACTTGCAGGATAACAGGCCGAACTGGATGGACAAATGTCATTTTTCGGCCTTATGTACTATGTTACTATGATATATATGGGGTAATCTCAATAATCAATATTCATAAATAGGCGTCAGTCGTCTAGTGATGACTCTGCCTATTTATACTATAAATACAACTAAGTTACTTGCTACCTCTGTGTCCTTACCTATTTACTGAACTACCAGTGACACACTACTGCTACTACGGCGGCGACCATAAAAGACTATACACTGTATTGTGAACAATAAAGTATATTTATTAACACAATAACATATCTACAGTCTACTAATACGCTATATCTATATATATTTATATATCAATGGTTATAAATATATATACATTATACAATAGGATGGGGGGCACACCTACATCTGGATTCACACAGAACACTAGCCAATATATTAAAATTTTAAAAATTTATTTAATATAATATATATAACAAATAAGGTACCTAATTGATCACACTAAAATAGCATAAAATACAATTGTTAAAACAATAACATGAAATCACACTAAGGGTTAATGTATAATTAAATCGTGGACTTCAATCTTAGATTTAGTGCCTAGTTCAAAGTTTCTAAGTTTCAGCCAATAAATTAGTGAGTACAGTCTCTTTAGTAGTCTGCGGTATACTTGCGGTTTATTCAATGTAGAAAATGTCACTATATTTAGTGATTGCTGAATAAATGTAGTCGTCTCTTAGTTTGCGGTATATAGTTTTTCACCGCTTTAACATTGGTTTCACAGTTGCAGCCTTGCTTCTCCCAGGGGATGATTCTCAATCAGGCTGCTCGGCTTCTGATCGCTGAGCGCTGCCTGCGCTCTCCTTCTGGGGCTGGTCCCCCTGGGGCTGCGAGGGTTAACTGGCCTGAGCGCTGGCTGCGCTCTCCTTCCCCCTGAGCGCAGCGCATTGTGCGCTCTCTTACATGCCAGTCTGTGGGGGTGTTAACCGAGCTGTGCTGTGCAGCGCTGCCTCCTCAGTGCTGCCTGCGAGTGGGGGGCCCGGTCTTCTGACTTCCTGAGCGCCGCACGTGCTCTCCAGAATATGGGGGGGTCTTCTCCTGGAGGGGGGAACAGGGATTCTTCTTTCTGAGTGCAGGGTGTGCTTTCCCTCCGCTAGTGAAGCGCAGCCCGGCACATGGCTGCCTGCGCTCTCTTTCTTACGGGGGGGGGGGTGTCCGGCTTCTTCTTTTGAGCGCAGTGCCACTGGGGTATTTAAACCCTGCGGCGCTTGCTCCCGTTTCCCGCGCTGCAGGAGATGTTATCAAAGGGCAGAGGATCTTTATTGATCCTCTGTCCTTTGAAGTGGCCGAAACTGGACATAATTGTCCAGTTGTTGACCTCTCCTCAGCTGGGAGGGGGCACCGCGATTGGGGGGAAATACTGGCCGCATTATAAACATATATATATATCTATAGATGCTTGGGGCACATCTATAAATATATATATATATATATACATATAAAACCGGGGGTATGAATGGGCAGTTAATAAGTCTATATACACTGCTCAAAAAAATAAAGGGAACACTTAAACAACACAATGTAACTCCAAGTCAATCACACTTCTGTGAAATCAAACTGTCCACTTAGGAAGCAACACTGAGTGACAATCAATTTCACATGCTGTTGTGCAAATGGGATAGACAACAGGTGGAAATTATAGGCAATTAGCAAGACACCCCCAATAAAGGAGTGGTTCTGCAGGTGGTGACCTGACCACTTCTCAGTTCCTATGCTTCCTGGCTGATGTTTTGGTCACTTTTGAATGCTGCCGGTGCTTTCACTCTAGTGGTAGCATGAGACGGAGTCTACAACCCACACAAGTGGCTCAGGTAGTGCAGCTTATCCAGGATGGCACATCAATGCAAGCTGTGGCAAGAAGGTTTGCTGTGTCTGTCAGCGTAGTGTCCAGAGCATGGAGGCGCTACCAGGAGACAGGCCAGTACATCAGGAGACGTGGAGGAGGCCGTAGGAGGGCAACAACCCAGCAGCAGGACCGCTACCTCCGCCTTTGTGCAAGGAGGAACAGGAGGAGCACTGCCAGAGCCCTGCAAAATGACCTCCAGCAGGCCACAAATGTGCATGTGTCTGCTCAAACGGTCAGAAACAGACTCCATGAGGGTGATATGAGGGCCCGACGTCCACAGGTGGGGGTTGTGCTTACAGCCCAACACCGTGCAGGACGTTTGGCATTTGCCAGAAAACACCAAGATTGGCAAATTCGCCACTTGTGCCCTGTGCTCTTCACAGATGAAAGCAGGTTCACACTGAGCACATGTGACAGACGTGACAGAGTCTGGAGACGCCGTGGAGAACGTTCTGCAGCCTGCAACATCCTCCAGCATGACCAGTTTGGCATTGCGTCAGTAATGGTGTGGGGTGGCATTTCTTTGGAGGGCCGCACAGCCCTCCATGTTCTCGCCAGAGGTAGCCTGACTGCCATTAGGTACCGAGATGAGATCCTCAGACCCCTTGTGAGACCATATGCTGGTGTGGTTGGCCCTGGGTTCCTCCTAATGCAAGACAATGCTAGACCTCATATGGCTGGAGTGTGTCAGCAGTTCCTGCAAGACGAAGGCATTGATGCTATGGACTGGCCCGCCCGTTCCCCAGACCTGAATCCAATTGAGCACATCTGGGACATCACGTCTCGCTCTATCCACCAACGTCACATTGCACCACAGACTGTCCAGGAGTTGGCAGATGCTTTAGTCCAGGTCTGGGAGGAGGTCCCTCAGGAGACCGTCTGCCACCTCATCAGGAGCATGCACAGGCGTTGTAGGGAGGTCATACAGGCACGTGGAGGCCACACACACTACTGAGCCTCATTTTGACTTGTTTTAAGGACATTACATCAAAGTTGGATCAGCCTGTAGTGTGTTTTTCCACTTTAATTTTGAGGGTGACTCCAAATCCAGACCTCCATGGGTTAAAAAATTTGATTTCCATTTTTTTTTTTTGTGTGATTTTGTTGTCAGCACATTCAACTATGTAAAGAACAAAGTATTTCAGAAGAATATTTAATTAATTCAGATCTAGGATGTGTTATTTTTGTGTTCCCTTTATTTTTTTGAGCAGTGTATATATATATAACCTGGACAGACCTATATACTGGGTCCACATACAGGGGACCCATATGTCCCCACTGGCCATACAGGGCCAATATATATGTGCATATATTAGACACATATACATACTGTATTTATTCAAATCTCACCCTTCCCTCTACAATCCCCCTGTTGTCCAGTACACAACAATAAATTGAGAGAAGGGTTGGGATTAGTGTTGAGCGAACAGTTCGAGCATAGTTCGGGTCCGTACCGAATTTTGGGGTGTTCGTGACACGGACCCGAACCCGAACTTTTTCGTAAAAGTTCGGGTTCGGGTTCGTCGTTCGGCATGTATTTTGGCGCATTTTGAAAGGCTGCAAAGCAGCCAATCAACATGCATCATACTACTTGCCCTAAGATGCCATCGCAGCCATGCCTACTATTGGCAAGGCTGTGATTGGCCAAGTGCAGCATGTGACTCAGCCTCTTTATAAGCTTGTGCGCACGTCGGGACGTGCTCACTCCCGATGTGAATAGAACAGGGATAGACGCAGCTGATGCTAGGGCGAGAATAGGCAGGGATAATTGAATAACTGGAAGCAAATTTCTCTCCTCCACCTGTGATTCATCTGAACAACTGCAGCTGAGCTGCTTTTTTGATAGGGATTGGCTATTTTTAGAGTGGCCAGAGTGATTTTTCCATCCACATGTTCCTGGGCTGACCGCCGGCCGCCATTTTGCGACTTGTAGTGCTGCAGCAGAAGCTGCCACAGTGTGCATTCCAAAGCTCCAAACAAGTCAGACATCTACACCTGGGATTCAGACCAATAGCGATTTAGCAGCACAGTCCAAGGCTATTTTTTTTAAAGGTTGTGCAGACCATTTTGTGGCACATGTTACTGGGCTGATAGGCGGCGGCCATCTTGGGACTAGTGCTGCAGCACAATCTCTCCCAACGTCCATTAATCACTTGTAATAGTGGTCTGTGCCATAGAAATCCTACATCAGGGACTTGGGTGTGCTTGTGTCACCCCTACTAATACCAGTCCACCTGTAATCCATACAGTGAAAAGCCATAAAGTATTCCAGTGAGGGAATTTTTTTTTTATTTAAAAAAGGCCAAGTTAGTTTATCTGGCGTTCAATATACTAGATACAGTTAGGCCTGCGTTTCATACATCTGGAATTAGCAAACTAATGTGCTGGGGTTGGGAAAACATATATGTACCCATACTAGAATCTGTCAAAGAAAGCGGTACTCACATATAACAGTCATTCCATCTGTAATCCATACAGTCAAAAGACTGAAAGTATTCCAGTGAGGGGATTTTTTTTTTATTTAAAAAAGGCCAAGTTAGTTTATCTGGCGTTCAATATACTAGATACAGTTAGGCCTGCGTTTCATACATCTGGAATTAGCAAACTAATGTGCTGGGGTTGGGAAAACATATATGTACCCATACTAGAATCTGTCAAAGAAAGCGGTACTCACATATAACAGTCATTCCATCTGTAATCCATACAGTCAAAAGACTGAAAGTATTCCAGTGAGGGAATTTTTTTTATTTAAAAAAGGCCAAGTTAGTTTATCTGGCGTTCAATATACTGGATACAGTTAGGCCTGCGTTTCATACATCTGGAATTAGCAAACTAATGTGCTGGGGTTGGGAAAACATATATGTACCCATACTAGAATCTGTCAAAGAAAGCGGTACTCACATATAACAGTCATTCCATCTGTAATCCATACAGTCAAAAGACTGAAAGTATTCCAGTGAGGGGATTTTGCTTATAAAAAATAATATATTTCATTGTGGTGCGAGTTGAATCGCAACAATGAAGAAAAATACTATTAAGGGACGAGGACGCGGTCGTGGTGGTGTCCGTGGAGCCTCTGTTGCTGGTAGAGGACGTGGCCGTTCGGCCCCAGGCGCACACAGTAGGGAACGAACTCCCTCAACTAGCCGGCAGAATGTACCGCAATATCTCGTGGGGCCCAATGCCGCTCTTAGGATGGTAAGGCCTGAGCAGGTACAGGCATTAATCGATTGGGTGGCCGACAGTGCTTCCAGCACGTTCACCACATGGTCTTCCACCCAGTCTTCTGCGGAAAGCGCACAGGTGGCACCTGAAAACCAAGCCCATCAGTCTGTCACATCACCCCCAAGCATATCAGGGAAACGGTCTGAGCCACAAGTTATGCAGCAGTCTCTTCTTCTGTTTGAAGACTCTGCTTCCAGGGTTTCCCAGGGGCGTCCACCTAGCCCTTCCCCAGTGGAGGAAGACATACCATGCACTGACGCACAACCACTTATGTCTCCAGATGAAGAGGACATGGGAATACCACCACAGCAGAGTCACCGACTCTCTGATGATGACGAAACACAGGTGCCCACTGCCGCGTCTTTTTGCAGTGTGCAGACTGAACAGGAGGAGGTCAGGGAGGGAGACTGGGTAGAAGACGATGCAGAGGACGATGAGGTCTTAGACCCCACATGGACTGAAGGTCGTGGCGATGACTTTCACAGTTCAGAGGAAGAGGTAGTGGTGAGACCGAGACAACAGCGAAGCCAAAGAGGGAGCAGGGGGCCAAAGCAGACGAGCCGCCGCCCCCAGAGTTCGCCTGCTACTGGACATCGCCAACAGGGACCCAGCCCCACAAAGGCAGCTTCAAAGAGTTCCCTGGCATGGCACTTCTTTAAACAATGTCCTACCGACAAGACCCGAGTGACTTGCACGCTCTGCCATCAGAGCCTGAGGCGAGGCATTAACGTTCTGAACCTCAGCACAACCTGCATGACCAGGCATCTACATGCAAAGCATGAACTGCAGTGGGGTACACACCTTAAAAACCAGGCACTCGCTGAGGCTCCCCCTGCTCCCTCTACCGCTGCTGCCTCGGCTTCCGCCTCGAGAGGAATGTTGCCACCTGCCGAGCAGCAAACAGAGGATGTGCCACCGACACCACCACCACCGCCACCGTCAACTAGCGTCTCCACTATATCACACAGCAGCGTTCAGCTCTCAATATCTCAAACCTTAGAGAGGAAGCGCAAATTCCCCCCGAGTCACCCTCGAGCCCTTGGCCTGAACGCCAGCATTTCTAAACTGCTGGCCTTTGAAATGCTGTCATTCCGGCTGGTGGACACAGACAGCTTCAAACAGCTGATGGCCATGGCTGTCCCGCAGTATGTGGTTCCCAGCCGCCACTACTTCTCCAAGACAGCCGTGCCTTCCCTGCACATGCAAGTGTCCGATAAAATCAAGTGTGCACTGCGCAACGCCATTTGTGGCAAGGTCCACCTAACCACAGATACGTGGACCAGTAAGCACGGCCAGGGACGCTATATCTCACTAACTGCACACTGGATGAATGTAGTGGCGGCTGGGCCCCCGGCGGACAGTTCCTTGGCGCACGTCCTTCCGCCCCCTAGGATCGCAGGGCATCATTCTCTGCCTCCTGTAGCCTCCTCCTCCTACTCGGCTTCCTCCTCCACTGCTTCCACCAGCTCATCCGGTCAGCCACACACCTTCACCACCAACTTCAGCACAGCCCGGGGTAAACGTCAGCAGGCCATTCTGAAACTCATATGTTTGGGGGACAGGCCCCACAGCGCAAAGGAGTTGTGGCGGGGTATTGAACAACAGACCGACGAGTGGTTTCTGCCGGTGGGCCTCAAGCCAGGCCTGGTGGTATGCGATAATGGGCGAAATCTCGTGGCAGCTCTGGGACTAGCCGGTTTGACGCACATCCCTTGCCTGGCGCATGTGCTGAACTTGGTGGTGCAGAGGTTCATTCACCACTACCCCAACATGTCAGAGCTGCTGCATAAAGTGCGGGCCGTCTGTGCGCGCTTCCGCCGTTCACATCCTGCCGCTGCTCGCCTGTCTGCGCTACAGCGGAACTTCGGCCTTCCCGCTCACCGCCTCACCATGCACATGCTGGAGAGACTGTGCGAGCAGCAGCAGGCCATAGTGGAGTTTCAGCTGCAGCACGCTCGCGTCAGTCGTACTGCCGAACAGCACCACTTCACCACCAATGATTGGGCCTCCATGCGAGACCTGTGTGCCCTGCTGCGCTGTTTCGAGTACTCCACCAACATGGCCAGTGGCGATGACACTGTTATCAGCGTTACAATACCACTTCTATGTCTCCTTGAGAAAACACTTAGGGCAATGATGTTAGAGGAGGTGGCCCAGGTGGAGGAGGAGGAGGAGGATGAGGGCTCGTTTCTAACACTTTCGGGCCAGTCTGTTCGAAGTGGCTCAGAGGGAGGTTTGTTTAAGCAGCAGAGGACAGGTTCACAAGTCGCCAGCCAAGGCACTGTACTGGAGGACGAGGAGGATGAGGAGGAGGAGGTGGAGGGGGACGAGGATGACGCAAGTTCACAGCGGGGTGGCAGCCCAGGCCCATCACTGGTGCGTGGCTGGGGGGATACGGTGGACGATGACGATACGCCTCCCACAGAGGACAGCTTGTCCTTACCCATGGGTAGCCTGGCCCACATGAGCGAATATATGCTCCAATGCCTGCGCAACGACAGCAGAGTTGCCCACGTTTTAACGTGTGCAGACTACTGGGTGGCCACCCTGCTGGATCCCCGGTATAAAGACAATGTGCCCACTTTAATTCCTGAACTGGAGCGCGACCGTAAGATGCGCGAGTACAAGCGCACGCTGATAGAGGCGCTCTTGAGAGCATTCCCACATGTCACAGGGGAACAGGTGGAAGGTGAAGGCAGAGGAGTGGCAAGAGGTCGCCAACGCAGCTGTGTCACGGCCAGCTCATCTGAGGGCAGGGTTAGCATGGCAGAAATGTGGAAAAGTTTTGTCTCCACGCCACAGCTATCTGCACCGACACCTGATACGGAACGTGTTAGCAGGAGGCAGCATTTCACTAACATGGTTGAACAGTATGTCTGCACACCCCTCCACATCCTGACGGATGGTTCGGCCCCATTCAACTACTGGGTTTCGAAATTGTCCACGTGGCCAGAGTTAGCATGTTATGCCTTGGAGGTGCTTTCCTGCCCGGCGGCCAGCGTTTTATCTGAACGCGTATTCAGCACGGCAGGGGGCGTCATTACTGACAAGCGCAGCCGCCTGTCCACAGCCAACGTGGACAAGCTGACCTTCATAAAGATGAACCAGGCATGGATCCCACAGGACCTGTCCCTCCCTTGTGCAGAGTAGTCCTTATTAACTGCCTAAAACATGTCTTGTTGTGCTACGGGCCACTTCTTTATTTGATACAAATTTTATGAAACCCACAGTTGAATGAAACTCTTCTCTGTCTGGGCGCCGGGGCCTAACCAGATGAAAGTGGCCGGTTAAACTAACGGGTGACATGAAGCCATAACCTCTGCCATGCTACCTCTGTCTTCTGTCTGGGTGCTGAGGCCTAAGTCAAATAAAGCGGTCTTCTGCTGTGCTGGGGGATATGAAGCTAATCTCTGACCTCTCTCCTCTGTCTGGGTCCAAAGGCCTAAATCACTGAAAGAGGGCTTCTCCTGTGGTGTGTGATATGATGCCAGAATATGTGCTGTGGGGCCTCTCTCCTCTTCCTGGGTGCAGGGGTCAAATAAACTAAATTGTGGCCTACTCCTGTGGTGGTTGATATGATGCCTGATTCTCTGATGTGGAACCTCTCTCCTCTGTTTGGGTGAAGGGGTCAAAGTAACTAAATGGTGGCTTCTCCTGTGGTGGCTGATATGATGCCAGAATATGTGCTGTGGTGCCTCTCTCCTCTTCCTGGGTGCAGGGGTCAAAGTAACTAAATGGTGGCTTCTCCTGTGGTGGCTGATATGATGCCAGAATATGTGCTGTGGGGCCTCTCTCCTCTTCCTGGGTGCAGGGGTCAAAGTAACTCAATGGTGGCTTCTCCTGTGGTGGCTGATATGATGCCAGAATATGTGCTGTGGTGCCTCTCTCCTCTGTCTGGGTCCAAAGGCCTAAATCACTGAAAGAGGCCTTCTCCTGTGGTGTGTGATATGATGCCTGAATATGTGCTGTGGTGCCTCTCTCCTCTTCCTGGGTGCGGGGGTCAAAGTAACTCAATGGTGGCTTCTCCTGTGGTGGCTGATATGATGCCAGAATATGTGCTGTGGTGCCTCTCTCCTCTTCCTGGGTGCGGGGGTCAAAGTAACTCAATGGTGGCTTCTCCTGTGGTGGCTGATATGATGCCAGAATATGTGCTGTGGTGCCTCTCTCCTCTTCCTGGGTGCAGGGGTCTGATGGGATATATGTGACTCCATTTTGTCTCATTTAGCCACGTGTATTACATTTGGTTAGTGCACTACAAAACCTCCCTCCCCCCTATGGAATGTGAGACACTTCCTTAAACTGTTTCATGAAATCCATACATGTTGAAAGTATGAACAGCCTTCTAGCCATAAAAGGACATCTGACTCAAGTGTCTGCTAGCCTATGTGTATATACCTGATTGGTCAAATGCTGTTACTAGGAGTCAGCTATGATGTTAATGCAGAGCTTATGTGTGACCATACTATTGGTCAAATACTAATGCTAACATATGATTGGATGTAAAGGAAGCTCAACCCCCTCTTTTAAAACTGTTTGCCAGCTGTGAATAAACCAGAATGGATTGGAAATAGACATGTGTTCATATGGTCTATCTTCTTCATTCTCCCGGTACCGGTAAGGCTTAATTCAAGCTGGCCACTGAAATCATGTGTTAGGGACACACCGTTAGGGAAGAGAGTAAAAATTTCCTTACAGATTTGGGGGCTCAGTTTTCGGGATTGGGAGGGTCAACTCTTCAGGTCTACCGTGAAAGACATCAATTTTTGTCCGCCTTGGACCTGGGAGCAATGACCAAAAATCCCATTCAAGTAAGTCGAACCATCTATTTATGATTTCAGTGGATTGCGATGTCTGGGACACGCGCAAAAGCTCAGGGAGCTTGTTGATTTTAAGCGGCTCATATCATAGGGTCCATATCGTTAGGTAAAAATGTTGATTATAAGAGGCTTAGTAAGTCCGTATCGTTAAGAGATAGTGCACTATATAAGGATATCTGTTCCGGGAACAGAAGGATACAAGCTTGAATTAACTCTTATGTATATATAGTATAAGTATTTTAGAAGTATTAAGATTATCTGTCTGTGTGAGATGTTGGCCGGGTGGTAAGTGTACGGTCACATCCCACTGTGAAATCATTCTGTTTCTATCACTGCCAACATGTAAACTTTGTTGCACGGTCTAGTCCCACAAATTATTTTCTAGTTAACACATGAGTAGACAATTGGGCAAGATGTGAGAATTGACAGTTAAAATGTGAAACAGAATGTTATGCTAGGCTGGCAGGATTGAAAAGCTGCAAAAAATCTGTTAGAAGCTTACAGACAGTGTACATCAGAGCTCCTGTGATTGTGAAGGGGGGCTATAGTGAGTGACAAGACACAGCAGAGTCAGGAAGTTAATTCATGGCAAGGGAAAAAGTGTCTCAGTGTTTGCAATTAGAAAGGGCTTGTGTTAAACGTTCAGAAATGAACTGGTTAAGTTTTGTTGCCCTAATGATCTGTGTGTGTTTAAATAGTGACGATTTATAGTCCCTGGAATTAGAGATTACAGCACTAAAAGATGGACAGTTAATGCATAAGTGTATTGATAGTTGAAGAGAGAAGTTGTTAAAGGATAATAATAGCCTGGTGCAAGCTGAGTTATGGTGAAAAAGTGTATATGGAAGTGACTGAGAGAACTTGAAGTTAGAGAAATGAAATGAGCAGCATTTCTTATTTCAAGATGGAGGATTTTGAATCCTATAGAGAACAAAGGTTGCCATGAGGCATCCCTCCCCCCCACCACATTCCAAAATGTCACTTGTAGTACTACAAAAAAACTTCTTCCTGTCCTGTTTGAGATGTGTTTTCAGAGAGAGCCCCCTCCCATCTCACCCCTCTCCTCTGCTCAGGAATTTCATATGGGGGTTGAGGGGGGAGGGGGGCTGCTAATTGGTAATGCATAAGCAGCAATGTGAAGATACTAACCTGTGTTATCTATAAGATATTCCAGACAGGGCTCCAGTATTGATTGTATCTTTCCAAATTGTATGTTCCGATGGTTTAAAATGTGCCTGCAGTGATGATGCTAATTAGAAGTGTCCACTCGTATCAATCTAAGGTTGCACCCAATAAGTTCTTATTCAGATGTGAGTAAAAGTTTGAGGAACATGTGGTACAGCTGAATGTCCTTGATGTATTGCTTTACTTCCCCTGTTTCAACACTCCTGAAATAGGAGACGCAAGGCAGAGGAAATGGGGGAAGTGTTAGTTATATACAATAAGTGGCGATTATTTTATTGGAAGTTTTTTGGGTTTTTTATTGGTACCAACAGCATTGATCAAGCTGTACATTTTTATTTCAATGAAAAGTTTTTAGGGGCCCTTTGTGTGTTCATGTCTGTATTGTCAGATCTGTTTGTTTCAATGTTTGCAGTTACATGTTACATGTTCAGTGTTGTGCTTAACATCAGAGCTCTGCTCGTATGGACAGCTAAGATACTAATGGCAGAACAGAAGACAGACCAAAGCGTCCACCAAAAGGGGCGGACTTAGGTGACTCAGAGTGTCAGGAAGGAAATGTGAGCCCTCTATGGGAATAAATGGGGTACTGACAAGGACATACAGAACAGATTCCTTACCAGTAGAAACCATGGACAGGGAATACATCATGTCATGTATTTAGCATTATACTAGATTGCCCAGTCAGCCTATTAGGGAGAGATTTGTTCATTAGGCTTAACTTGCAGGTATCAGCAAAGAATCAGGACATAAGAGTACACTCAGGTCTCATTCCAGTCTCTACACCAGTGCCACTGATTCTTGCAAACATACAGGACCACCCAGAATAACATTAACCCTGCATTATGGTCCTCAAATGAATATGACACAGGATTCATAGATTGCACACATTACACAGCTACTGTGAAACCAGGTGTCATCTCAGTGTTCCAGAAACAATACCTGCTGTTAAAGAGAAACTTGATGGGCTTAGGCCAATGATAGAAGAATTCCTACAAAAGGGAATCCTGGAAGAGGTGATTTCACCCTACAGCACGCCCGTGAATCCAGTGACAAAGGCAGATGGTGCTGCCCGCTTTGTACAGGATTTAAGGGCCATCAACAACATCATTGTGCCTATAGCCCCTGTTGTACCTGATGTCACTTAATTATTATCTGCCATTCCAGCAGACGCTGTTTGGTTCAGTGTGATAGATCTGAAAAATGCTTTCTTTTCTATCCCAGTTGATAAGATAACCAGACTACTTTTTGCTTTTTCCTTTGACAGACGCCAACTGACCTGGTGCAGAGATGTCCCAGGGATATGCTGATTCACCTGTAGTGTACAGCATAGTCCTCCGAGTGATGTTAGAGTCATGGTACATCCCCCCAAGGTTCTGTGCTGCTGCAATATGTCGATGATTTATTACTGTGTAGCATGTCAGCGGAGGCCAGCATTCAGGATGGTTTATCACTGTTACAATGGTTGTCAGGATGTGGTCACAAAGTGACACTTAAGCAAATGCAATGGTGTAAAATGCAGGTTGAATACTTGGGCTTTGTCCTCACAAAAGGTGAACGGAGAATCAGCGCAGAAAGAGTCCAGTCTATTGCGGGTTTGGTCGCCCCGCACACCAAGAAAGAAATGTTATCTTTCCTTGGTATGATAAATTACTGTAGACAATGGATTCTTGATTGCTTTTACTATTGACAATGTTTTGAGGCAAGCCACTCTGGAAGAAAATCCAGATTTGATTAAATGGTCTTCTGAAATGTACAATGCATTTGATTGTCTGAAATGTTCGCTCATGTCGAGTCCAGGGCTGGGCCTCCCTGACTATAATATGCCCTTCCACATGTTTGCACGCCAAAATTGTAAAACCATGGCGGGTGTACTGACACAAGAAAACGGAGGCAAGTTGCGTCCTTGTGTGTTTTTCTCAAAGGTAATGCCCACCTCTGTCCAGGGGATGCCGGCATGTCTGCGTTCTCTTGCAGCCTGTGCTATGATGGTAGAGTCGGCAAATTCTTTCACAATGTGACATTACACCATTTTGCACACCACTCATGATGTTGTAGGCCTACTCAAGGACATCCGCACTCAACACAGCAGGCAGCTGAGCTTATTGCACTCACTAGGACATGTATTCTACATGCTGATAGACCTGTCACCATTCATACTGAGAGTAGGTACACACATGGGGTAGTGTGGGACCATGGTATGATCTGGCAGAGGAGAGGATTTACGGCAGCAGATGGTAAGGATCATGTCTCACAGGGCAATGCGCTGGCAGTTAAGATGGCGAAATGAGTTGCCAAAAGCAACCTCACAGGTTTGTATAACCATTGGGAGATGCCATGTTTGGCATCTCCAACCCCTGAGATGCTGCAAATACTTACTGATCTTCAGTGGTATGTCACTGAACAGGAACAGCAGGACTGGTGTTATCCAGTATTGCAGAAAAATCCTGAGATAGGATTAGTCTGCGAAGAGGGGAAGTTATGCATTCCCCAACACCCCAACACAGTGCTTCCATTTTAAGTAGCACATTTCCACAGAGTGGGACATTCCACAGAGTAGGACATAAACAGCATTGAGATACTCATGGGTAGGCCTTTCCCCACACCATGGGCAAGACGCCCCCTGGTGGTGCAGGAAGGGGACTTGGACCTGATCAGAGAGAAGTACTAATCTGATCAAAGTCCTCAGTAAAACTGAAGAAAAAGTTGCTTGTAAGTCTCCTTCTCTTTCACAGGAATCAACCCGTCCATTCCGGATAGGCAACCAGGTGATGATCAAGATCTTAAAGAAGGGAAAGGAACCAGGAAGTTTCACCTACGGACAACCCACCGAGGTAGTCGCGATCACCAGAACAGCGGTCCTCACTGAACAATCGCCCACGTGGATCCACGCCACAAGGATTAAGTTGGTGAAGAAAAGAGAGGTACTAACGGGGGCAGACAGCCCTGACCTCCAACGAGGCCCAGAGGTACTAACGGAGGCAGACAGCCTTGACCTCGAAGAAGATACAGAAGGGGTACTAACGGAGGCAGACAGCCTTGACCCCCAACGAGATGACGCAGTCGGGAAATTCCTTGAGATGGCTGAGATGTAGTGCCTTAATAATTGTAATTTTGTGTCTCCTACTTACTGTCCCATGGCTGTGGAACAGACAGATATACCTGGAAACAGAATGCAGAGGGGAAGACAGTCTATGCAAGACAAAGGAGAACTTATGGCTGTACCTGGCCAAAACTCTGAACTTAACTGACTTTTGTCTCCAAACCACTTTATCGGCATCTAACATTTTGGAGACATGTCTGGTAGCAGTCCCCACCCCACTAGACGTATGGACGGAGCTCCTACGTTCCCAATGGAACGACACAGACTTGGAGGATCATGATGTTAAATATGGATATGTAAATCCTTATCATGCTTGTTATGACTGTCCTACATATGAGAATCTGCAGAGTAATATGATAGAAATAATTACAGGTCTTGTCACAGCAGCAGAAATATGTTATAACTTCACCTGTGATGAGACACTATTGCCTCTCTGCATACAAGCAAAAATGCAGAATAAGTTTAAGCCAAATATTTGTGATAGAGATTTAGGTAGTTGTAAAAAGATAATATCAGGAAAGAATGTGCAATGTAATATTACAAAAACAGTACCATCCCTAGACAAACATGTACCTCTACCAGCAGGATGGGTATTGGCCTGTGGGAATACTAGTTACACATACATACCGGCCAATATTACAGAGGGACCCTGTACAATAGCCAGGCTGACATTAGCAATGATACCACTATTTCCAGCAGTGCAGACACGACACACGAGAGACACTTCCCTACAGTTACCGGAAAATTGTGATTATAATGTGAATCTCCTCTCTAGATCAGAATATATGAGTTTAGGGGTATCTTTGATAGGAGTACCAGGGTTGGCCATATATAACCACAGGACAATATCAAAACTTGCCTGTTTTATGGTAAAACAGATAAATGTCACTAGTGCAGTTCTGCAAGATATGCTGCTGGATATACAATCGTATGAAAAGGCTATCTGGCAGAATAGGGCAACTATTGACTATTTATTGTTCCAACATGGTGTAGGATGCTCAGCGTTCGCAGGGATGTGTTGTTTCAATTTATTAGATCACTCCCGTGGAATAAAAGATAAAATAGGCCAATTAGAGGAGATGAGAAAACATATAAAACAGGATGTTGACCAAGGTTGGTGGGACTGGCTTTTTGGCTGAATACCTGACTTTGGTCAAATAAGATATGTTTTAGGAGTGGCACTCGCCGTGGTCGCTGCAATAGTGGGTCTCTGCTGTTGTCTGTAGTGTGTGCCCTCCCTTCTTACCATATGTCAAAAAGGTGGCCGAAAGAGGGGTACACTCAACATTCCTCTATACTCCGGTAGAGGTAGAAGAGGTAAACCCAACCTCAACAAAGCCTGAGGATTATACTGCTGAAGGGTATATGGATTACCTAAAGGCTTATAAGCAAACCAAGGAAGAGCAGAGAAAGAACCATATAGTATAAGGTATATATATAAGGTTCTAAGAGGGGATTTGATGGGATATATGTGACTCCATTTTGTCTCATTTAGCCACGTGTATTACATTTGGTTAGTGCACTACAAAACCTCCCTCCCCCCTATGGAATGTGAGACACTTCCTTAAACTGTTTCATGAAATCCATACATGTTGAAAGTATGAACAGCCTTCTAGCCATAAAAGGACATCTGACTCAAGTGTCTGCTAGCCTATGTGTATATACCTGATTGGTCAAATGCTGTTACTAGGAGTCAGCTATGATGTTAATGCAGAGCTTATGTGTGACCATACTATTGGTCAAATACTAATGCTAACATATGATTGGATGTAAAGGAAGCTCAACCCCCTCTTTTAAAACTGTTTGCCAGCTGTGAATAAACCAGAATGGATTGGAAATAGACATGTGTTCATATGGTCTATCTTCTTCATTCTCCCGGTACCGGTAAGGCTTAATTCAAGCTGGCCACTGAAATCATGTGTTAGGGACACACCGTTAGGGAAGAGAGTAAAAATTTCCTTACAGGGTCAAAGTAACTAAATGGTGGCTTCTCCTGTGGTGGTTGATATGATGCCTGATTCTCTGCTGTGAAACCTCTCTCCTCCATCTGGGTGTAGGGGTCAAAGTCTTTCAAAGTCGCCTTCTCCTGTGCTGATTGATATAAAGCTGATGGTTGTGCCATCTGACATGGTTGCCAGGGTCTGATTCAATGGGGGCCTACTCCTGTGGTGGGTGATCTAAATGCCTGATTCTCTGCTGTGAAACCTCTCTCCTCCGTCTGGGTGTAGGGGTCAAAGTCTTTCAAAGTCGCCTTCTCCTGTGCTGATTGATATGAAGCTGATGGTTGTGCCATCTGACATGGTTGCCGGGGTCCCATTAAATTGGGGCCTACTCCTGTGGTAGGTGATCTAAATGCCTGATTCTCTGCTTTGAAACCTCTCTCCTCCGTCCGGGTGTAGGGGTCAAAGTCTGTCAAAGTCGCCTTCTCCTGTGCTGATTGATATAAAGCTTATGCTTGTGCCATCTGACATGGTTGCCGGGGTCTGATTCAATGGTGGCCTACTCCTGTGGTGGGTGATCTAAATGCCTGATTCTCTGCTGTGTAACCTCTCTCCTCCGTCTGGGTGTAGGGGTCAAAGTAACTAAATGGTGGCCTACTCCTGTGGTGGGTGATATGATGCCTGGTTCTCTGCTGTGGGACCTCTCTCCTTTGTCTGGGTGCTGTGGTCAAAATAATAGTAAGTGACCTTCTCCATTGGTGGGTGACTTGAAGCCTGATTCTGTGCTATGGGACCTCACTCCAATTAATATTGTTTAATTTTTATTTATTTTATGTTAACTCATCATTTCCCTATCTACATTTGTTTGCAGGGGATTTAACTACATTTTGCTGCCTTTTGCAGCCCTCTAGCCCTTTCCGGGTGTGTTTTACAGCCTTTTTAGTGCCCAAAAGTTCGGGTCCCCATTGACTTCTATGGGGTTCGGGTTCGGGATGAAGTTCGGGTCGAGTTCGGATCCCGAACCCGAACATTTTTCGAAAGTTCGGCCGAACTCGTCGAACCCGAACATCCAGGTGTTCGCTCAACTCTAGTTGGGATATATTTACCCCCTCAACCCCAATCTTGGTGACAGTTCAGGACGGACTGAAGTATAATCCGGCCCTTAGGTACCTAGACATCGCCCATCGCGAGTGACACCTCCGACCTGCCCTTCACCGTAACCAGTCTCCATCCACAGAATAAACCGTCTTCTCTCTGGAATGGAACTTTCTTGGCATCTTTCGTAACGATCTTCAGTTGTCAGCCACTCTCAATGACACTCTGGAATGTCCTCACCCTCACAGTCTCTAAGCTTTCTGTCAGTGCTGATCTTCAGTTGTCAGCCACTCTCAATGACTCTGGAATGTCCTCACCCTCACAGTCTCTAAGCTTTCTGTCAGTGCTGATCTTCAGTTGTCAGCCACTCTCAATGACTCTGGAATGTCCTCACCCTCACAGTCTCTAAGCTTTCTGTCAGTGCTGATCTTCAGTTGTCAGCCGCTCCTAATGTACTCTGGAATGGCATTCCTCCCCCTCCCAACACCGCCAAATTAAAATTTGTGTAAGTACCCATAGAGACTCATTCAACCAGGCATCACTCTCTACACCTCCAAAGACACAGATAGCTCACAGACCCCCGTGTCAATGGGAAACGACTATAGGATGCAAATATGTGTGCAGCCTCGTTGTAACTCACCGTGGTACGTTGGGCGAGTTTCCCTGAGTATAGGCTGTTACACTTTTGCACCTAGAGTGTCCATGGGTACACAATTAACAAACATACAAATATGACATTATAGGTTTTCAGGACCAGGTGGAAATCCTGTCCTGTACACCCACGACCATACATATGAGTCCTAAGGTTCCGGGCCTCTAAAAACTTAGACCCCGAACCTTCTCCTTCGCTGTCGCTTCGCTTCAGGACTTTACTGTAGTTACGTCCTGAGCCTCCTCCTCCAGTTAGCTCTGTAAAGTTCCGTCTGGTTCTGGTGAGCCTGGTCAGCAAGTCCCCTTGACCATCCGATACACAGTCCCATGTAGATGATGATGACCAGAACCAGAAGAACTTTCACTGGGTGAATCAAGAGATTGTAGCTGAATAATCTCTTCCACCCAAACATCTCCAAGTCTTTCTCCAGAGCATGAGATACAGTAATGCTCCCGCTGGATTGTGGCACAGTTCTCCATCTCTTGAACACCTCTTAACAAGGGTCGCTTGACTGCCAAAATCCAGTGGGATCCTCTGGAGCCTCACAAGAGTGTCAGGGCAGATAGCTAGTCTCTTCTGTGGCGTCATCTGGGTTTTTCCTCTGCTCCATAGTGAACATACCTATGACGGAAGAAAATACCAGGCACTCCTGGGGGATTTCTCCCCTCACGTGCAGTTAATTGTCCTACACCAGCACCAATACTTTTGACCCATGAGTAGAACAAGGTATTGTGCTGCTCTTCATCTCACAGGACCCCTCATTATCCTAACACTGGTGTCTGAACACCCTACCTTCAGAGGATTGCGTCCTCTGCTTCACATCCATCTGTACCAACAGATAAGGATGGCCACCCTAAGAAGTTAGGATATCTGAGGGGAGCTGTGGATGGAGCACCATCTTGTAATTGATGGCACTGTATCCCTGTCCACTCATGTGCGCTAAAGCTGATTTCCCCCTGTCATCCTTTCTTGTGGAGGCCAGCAGAACCATGGCATGACTCCACAACACAAAAACACAGTCCACACTCTGCTGCCAATCACTCTGTGTCCAATCCCAATCAGAGCTGTGTTACCTGATCGGACTAGAATTAAGTACGCTGCACAACATTACACCAATGTTGTCTGTCCGCCCCAGTCCCCAGTATAACACAGCCCTACCAAAACCCTTGAGCAAAACAGTGTTACCCGTATCGATCAGAAACCTTGGTTGCTCATCGTGACATCCCACTAAACCGTGTTCCAATGTCACCCGTTCCGCTAACCAACAACTTTCTCATCCACAGTATAACACCGTTCTACTCAAAGGGGACACAAGAATGAATCAAAAACAGCAGCAACTAGACTCACAGGAAGGAATGTTGAAACACATTTGTAGACAAGGACTACCACCATCAACATCAAGAAAGACATACAAACATAACAAAAACACATAACATGGACATACACAGGGAACAAATGGTGTAACAAATAGTACAGGGGTGTCAAATGTTGCCTAGCCTAGCTTGGCCATTCTGACCCCTCAGCGACTGGTGAGGCATGTGCTGCTGAGAGGTAACCCCTTTATGGCCAAGCTGACTAGACCCCACTGCACAATTTGTTACTAGAGATGTCCCGAACTATTCGCTGGCGAACAGTTCCCGGCGAACATCGCTTGTTCGCGTTCGCCGCGGCGGGCGAACATATGCGATGTTCGGTCCGCTCCTATTTGTCATCATTGAGCAAACTTTGACCCTGTACCTCACAGTCAGCAGACACATTCCAGACAATCAGCAGCAGACCCTGCCTCCCAGACCCTCCCACCTCCTAGCAAAAAGCAAGGACAGCATCCATCTTCGATTCATTCGGAAGCTGCAGTCTTAGTGAGAGGAGGGACAGTGCATCTGCTGATGATTTAATAGGGAAATCGTTAGCTAGGCTAGTGTTCTGTGTCCACTCCAGTCCTGAAAGACTCATCTGATCTGCTGTAAGGACAGTGTCCTGATAGCACCCCAAAAAGCCCTTTTTAGGGCTAGTACATCAGTCTGCCTTTTTTTTTCCCCCCTCTGTAATCTAATTGCAGTTGCCTGCCAGCGTGTGTGTCAGGCGGCCCACAGCGTATACTGTGCCCACTTGCCCAGTGCCACCACTCATATCTGGTGTCACAGTAGCTTGCATTTAAAAAATAAAAAAACATTTTTCACTGTAATCTAATTGCAGTTAGTTGCCTGCAAGCGTGTGTGTCAGGCCTACAGCGTGTACTGTGCCAACTACTGCCAGTGCACAGTGCCACCAGTGCCACTCATATCTGGTGTCACAGTAGCTTGCACGCATGGTACAACTAATCGAAAAAAAATGACAGGCAGAGGCAGGCCACCCCGCAGGGGCCGTCATGGTCGTGGTGCTGTGATTCCCTTTGGCCCTAGACTAATACCCAGTGTTCAGAGGCCACGTACCCTGAACTCGAAAAGTTCTGAGGACATAGTTGACTGGCTAACACAGGACACCTAATCTTCTACAGCTTCTGCTCGGAACCTTGACAGACCATCCTCCTCCAGCTCAGCTTCGGGCACCTCTCAAGTTACCACTCGCCCGCCTGCCGCCACCACCAACACTAGCACCACAGCCGCTTCACTTGATCTGTCAGAGGAGTTATTTACACATCACTTGGAAGAAATGAGTGATGCGCAACCATTATTGCCAGAGGATGTAGATAACAGGGATATGTCTCAGCCAGGCAGCATTACACACATGGACGTACGGTGTGATGATGATGATGTTGTACCCGCTGCTGCTTCATTTGCTGAGTTGTCAGATACAAGTGAAGCGGTTGATGATGACGATGTATCCGTGGATGTCACGTGGGTGCCCACTCGAAGAGAAGAAGAACAGGGGGAAAGTTCAGATGGGGAGACAGAGAGGAGGAGGAGACGAGTTGGGAGCAGGGGGAGGTCGTCGCAAGGAGCTAGTGGCACAGTCAGACAGCATGTATCGTCACCTGGGGTCAGCCAGACAGCACGCCAATCAACACATGCTGTTGCCACCACCAGAATGCCGTCATTGCAAAGCTCAGCAAGTGTGGCATTTTTTTTGTGTGTCTGCCTCTGATAACAGCGATGCCATTTGCAACCTGTGCCAAAAGAAACTGAGTCGTGGGAAATCCAACACCCACCTAGGTACAACTGCTTTGTGAAGGCACATGATCTCAAATCACAAACGCCTATGGGATCAACACATGAGTACAAGCAGCACACAAACTCAAAGCTGCCATCCTCCTCCTGGTCCAGCATCTTCAGCCATGTCAACCACTGCTGTCCTCCTTGCCCCCTCTCAACCATCCGCCACTCCGCCTCTCGCGTTCAGCAGTTCCTGCTCATCTGCCCACAGTCTGGTGTCTGTCAAGGAAATGTTTGAGCGTAAGAAGCCAATGTCACAGAGTCACCCCCTTGCCCGGTGTATGACAGCTGGCTTGTCGGAACTCTTAACCCGCCAGCTTTTACCATACAAGCTGGTGGAGTCTGAGACCTTCAAAAAAAATTTAGCTATTGGGACACCGAAGTGGAAGGTACCCGTGTAGTGTACGGGAACTGTAATACCCGTCACTACCAAAGTGTCACTTGGTGTGCTGTCGTCCCTCCTAATTATGGGGAAGTTGTTATATGTCAGTTTTATAAAATGTCATGTAATGTATGTATTTTTCTGTTACTGAAACTTGCATGTACAGGCCTGCTAGGGGTGTCATTTCAGCTTCTAGTCAATAGAGGGAGCTAGGGAGCCCTAGTTTATATAAGGCCCAGTCAGGGAAGTGCAAGGCAGACGGAGTCTAGTGTCTGTAATCTACAGTTGGAGATTAGACAATGTCTGAGACAAGTCCAGGCCTGAAGCCTGCTGTCCAGGAGAAGATTCCCATATGCAGAAACAGGAATATGTTAGATCAAGAGCCTGAGGAAGTTTCCAGAAGCTGAGAGAGACAGAGGCAAAGATCAGGAAAGCCAGAGGTACTCAGAAAGACAGAGGAGGTACTTATAAAAGCCATAGCCAAGGATATAAAGCCAGAATTAGGTTAATGGTCCTTGGTGAAGAATTGCTGTATTCCAGGATCAGACAGAATTAGAGTGCAAGCTCCTGTGCTGCAAGTCCTGTGTTCAACACTCTGTAATTACCCTGCTATAACTGAATTGCCTGCATCGACCGAATTGCAAAATCGACTGTATGCTTAGGAACTGCATTTCCAATATTGTCTCTGCTTGAAAACTACTAAAGTTGGAGTTCTGTTTTAAAACTACGTTTCCTCAATTTATTCCTGTATCCGCAAACGGCGTGCCACCGTTTACTTGGCACTGGCGTCACGAACTATCTTTACCTATACCTGCCCTTGCAGAGAGTCAGCTGTACCAGGTTAGTGTCTATTGCACTACATCACCCAGAAACACCTACTACACACAACTTGAGTACGCTGCACCCGGCCGAAATTTCTTTTCACAAAAGGCAATCCCCAACCTGTACTCTATTGTGGAAAAGGAAGTCATGGCATGTCTGGCACACAGTGTTGGGGCAAGGGTCCATCTGACCACTGATGCCTGGTCTGCAAAGCACGGTCAGGGCAGGTATATCACGTACACTGCGCATTGGGTAAACCTGCTGATGGCTGCCAAGCATGGAATGCGTGGCTCTGCAGAGGAGTTGGTGACACCGCCACGACTTGTTGGTGACACCCCTACTCCTCCTACTCCATCCTCTTCGCTAACCTCCTCGGCTGAGTCCTCTTCTGCTGCTGCGTCTTGCTCCACATCAACTGCACCCCCCCAGCTCCCCAGGGGCTATTCAACATCCCGGATACGACAGTGTCACGCCGTCTTGGGGTTGACTTGCCTGAAAGCAGAGAGTCACACCGGACAAGCACTCCTGTCCGCCCTGAACGCACAGGTGGATCAGTGGCTGACTCCGCACCAACTGGAGATCGGCAAAGTGGTGTGTGACAATGGAAGCAATTTGTTGGCGGCATTGAATTTGGGCACGTTGACACATGTGCCGTGCATGGCACATGTGTCGAATCTGATCTTACAACGCTTTGTGCATAAGTACCCAGGCTTACAGGACGTCCTCAAGCAGGCCAGGAAGGTGTGTGGCCATTTCAGGCGTTCCTACACGGCCATGGCGCACTTTTCAGATATTCAGCGGCGAAACAACATGCCAGTGAGGCGCTTGATTTGCGACACCCCGACACGTTGGAATTCAACACTCCTAATGTTCGACCGCCTGCTCCAACAAGAAAAAGCTGTCAACGAGTATTTGTCTGACCGGGGTGCTAGGACAGCCTCTGCGGAGCTGGGTATTTTTTGCCACGTTACTGGACGCTCATGCGCAATGCCTGTAGGCTCATGCGTCATTTTGAGGAGGTGACAAACCTAGTCAGTCGCACCGAAGGCACCATCAGCGACATCATCCCATTTGTTTCTTCCTGGAGCGTGCCCTGCGAAGAGTGCTGGATCAGGCCGTAGATGAGCGTGAAGAGGAAGAGTTGTGGTCACCATCACCACCAGAAACAGCCTTATCAGCATCGCATGCTGGACCTTTGGCAACGCTGGAAGAGGAGTCAGAGGAGGAATGTGGCTTTGAGGAGGAGGAAGACCAACCACAGCAGGCATCCCAGGGGGCTCGTTGTCACCTATCTGGTACCCATGGTGTTGTACGTGGCTGGGGGGAAGAACAGACCTTCAGTGAGATCAGTGAGGACGAGGAACGGGACATGAGTAGCTCGGCATCCAACCTTGTGCAAATGGGGTCTTTCATGCTGTCGTGCCTGTTGAGGGACCCTCGTATAAAAAGGCTGAAGGAGAACGACCTGTACTGGGTGGCCAGGCTACTAGACCCCCGGTATAAGCAGAAAGTGCCTGAAATGTTACAGAATTACCAGAAGTCGGAAAGGATGCAGCAGTTCCAAAACAAGTTAAAAAGTATGCTTTACACAGCGTATAAGGGTGATGTCACAGCACAACGGGAATCTTACAGGGGAAGAGGTGAAAGTAATCCTCCTCCTACCACGACCACGCCGGCAAGGACAGGACGCTTTACAGACGTGTTGTTGATGGAGGACATGCAGAGCTTTTTCAGTCCTACACATCGCCATAGCCCTTCGGGGTCCACCCTCAGAGAACGACTCGACCGACAGGTAGCAGACTACCTCGCCTTAACTGCAGATATCGACACGCTGAGGAGCGATGAACCCCTTGACTACTGGGTGTGCAGGCTTGACCTGTGGCCTGAGCTATCCCAATTTGCCCCGCTTCAAATGTCCTGTCAGAAAGGACCTTCAGTGCAGCAGGAGGTATTGTCACTGAGAAGAGAAGTCGCCTAGGTCAAAAAAGTCTAGATTACCTCACCTTTATTAAGATGAATGAGGCATGGATCCTGAAGGGACTGACAGTGGGCGATACATTTGACTAAAAAAGGCCTGGTGATGAGATGAGCTGCCTTGGGCTAAAAATGGTCCACACGCTGCTGTATTTTATCTCTGCATGCCGGATGACTTGCGTGACTTCTCCGCCACCAACTAGGGTTCAAGCCAAAATGTTTTTTAGTGCACTTTCTGCCTGGAAAACATCAATTTTTCTGGCCGCTGCTACAGCAGTGGCTGCAACAATACCTGATTTTTCAGGCATGTGTACATGGCTAATTTTTCTGGCCTCTGGTGCTGCACTGTGGCTGCAAAAACAAAACAAAAAAAAAAGGCACATACATGTGTCAATTCCCCTTCGTGATAGTTACCTTGTTGTGGTGAAGGGGCTTGCATATCACAATGAAGCGATCACCTCTATGAGTGTGTTGGCAATGGCAATGTTGGCACACCCCAGATGATAAGGTCGTTGCTTCATTGTGAACAGACCAAAAGCGATCGGCTGGATAATTTTGCATAGAAAAAACATAAATTTTCTTTGTGATCATCTAAGGTGATCATTAAAGCCTACTAGGCCAACAATGGGCCCACACTGCAGAATCATTGTTTTCTGGGTCACTTAACTGTCACTGAACTACCTCAGCACGACCATAGGCTTTGTAAAACCACCATCGCCTGCAATCTGCCAAACGTGCGCACGAGCACAGTCATCACTACACCAAGATTGACGCATAGAGGAATAAAATTTATGTCATGAGTGTGTCAACTATTGACAACTCTTTGCGGTTTTCTAAAATCTATTTCATACATGTCCCCTGATAGGGGACATAACAGGGATTAAACTGATAGGAATAGTACTACTTAACACACCACTCATATTGGGATTGCATAGTACATTGCACGCGCAGTGCCCCAAATTGGAAGTAAGAGGACCGACCAAGCATCTTTTTCCATCTCCAGGTTCCTAAAATCGATTACATACACCGGCCCCTGATAGGGGACGTAACAGGGATTAAACTGATAGGAATAGTACTACTTAACATACCACTAATATCTAGTAGCACAGTACATTGCACGGCGCACACGCAGTGTCCCAAATTGGAAGTAAGCATCTTTTTCCATCTCCCGGTTCCTTAAATCGATTCCATACACCACACCGGCCCCTAATAGGGGACAAAACAGAGATTAAACTGGTAATAACAGATTTTTTTAATAAAAAAAAAAAAGAGGACAGCCTCTGCGGAGCTGGGTATTTTTTGGCCGCGTTACTGAACGCTCATGCACAATGGCTGTAGGCTCATGCGTCCTTTTGCGGAGGTGACAAACCTGGTTAGTCAAACCCAAGGCAACATCATAGACCTCATCCCATATGCGTTTTTTCTGGAGCGTGCCCTGCGAAGAGTGCTGGATCAGGCCGTAGATGAGCATGAAGAGGAAGAGTTGTGGTCACCATCACCACCAGAAGCAGCCTTGTCGTCGTCGATTGCTGGACCTGCGAGAGGAGTCTGAAGAAGAGGAGTCAGAGGTGGAAGGTGGCTTTGAGGAGGTGGAAGACCAACCACAGCTGGCGTCCCAGGGGGCTTGTTGTCACCTTTCGGGGACCCTTGGTGTTGTACGTGGCTGGGTGGAGGAAGAGACCTTCAATGACGTCAGTGAGGACCAGGAACGGGACATGGCTAGCTTGGTATCCAACCTTGTGCAAATGGGGAGTTTGCGGTTGTGCAAATGGACTGTTTGCGGTTGTTTGCGGTGTGTTAAACGGGGAGTTTGGTCTGTCACTGTGAAGCGAGCGTAACCGTTACACTACCTGATCGATACAACATCATACCTGATGTTTTAAAGCACGTTATTTCAAACAATTTAGGAATGTTAGGTGATTTATGCCCTTTATGGATTAAAACCCGACTCTGCGTCAACTACGTAATTTTCCATGGGAGTTTTGCCATGGATCCCCCTCCGGCATGCCACAGTCCAGGTGTTAGTCCCTTGAAACAACTTTTCATTCACTATTGTGGACAAAAAGAGTCCCTGTGGGTTTTAAAATTCGCCTGCCTATTGAAGTCTATGGCTGTTTGCCCGGTTCACCCGTTCGCGAACATTTGCTAGAAATTCGCGTTTGCCGTTCGCGAACGGAAAATGTTATGTTCGCGACATCTCTATTTGTTACCTGGATACTACTGCTGGACACATTGCAATTACTTGCACAAGGGCAATTCCTTTGTTCCCACACCTGAAGCACCTAACCTGGCTTCCGGTCCTTTGTGTTTTGCTCTTACCTGTTTCGCAGTGTCTCACTATATGACCTAAGCCACCACATGCAAAACATCTAATGTTTTCCCTGCATGGCCCAGGTCCGTCTACACTGCCGTTGTGCTCCCATCTCCTGAATTGTTCCATCCTCAGGGACTGTCACGAGGGTATCAAGAGCCACGTCTGACTCCGTTATACCCGGGGTCAGGAAGTCGCAGCGGGTGGCTGCGCGCTCTATATCTAAAGATCACAGTGTTTCTTAGTTATTGTTTTCTGTGTTTGCCTTGCTATCCTTTTTGTCTCTCTCAGGGATCCGTAGCTTCTCCTCCTCCTCAGCTGTTTCTTGTCTGCCACTCCCTACCTCCTTATATTCTCCCCTCACACTTCTTTAGTTGCCAGTTATAGAGCTTCCTGCCTGGACATCTATACTGACCCACTGAAGTGGTTAATCCTGGTTGTTGTTCCTGTGTGCTACCCTCCGGATCCCTGTTTGGCTTATTGTTGTCTCTTGTTGTCGCCCACCTGGGAATATATGTTGAGTCTGTGTTGTCTGTCCTCCCCTTGGTGTTTTCCCTTAGAGTTAGTGGTGCGGACTAGTGTTCCCATCGCCCTGTTCACTACCTAGGGCTCAGCTCAGGGAAAGCCAGGGCTTTAGGCACGTGATCGGCGTACGGGTGAGGAACCCGTCTAGGGACGTCAGGGCAGCCAGGTGCCAGCCGCCAGGTGAGTCAGGGGTCACCATCTTCCCTCTCACTTGGGCAGGGCCTTCCTCGTTCCCTCCCTCTGTGTCACGTATGTGATAGCCACGCCGACCGTGATATTATAACTGGCCCTTACTTTTTGAGAAAAAAATAATATTTTTATTTTTTTTTTAATTGTTTTTTTTTTCTCTCTCTACTTAGAATCCAATATGGATCCTATTGATGCCTTGGCAGAACAGCTTCAAAGCCTGTCTTTGGAGGTGGCAGGATTGAAGGCGTCTGTTCTCCAACAACAGCAGCAAATACAGCAGACCGCACCCCCAGCGGTTGCTATGGGTAACCAGGTTGTCACTGAACCCAAGGTTGCTCTTCCCGACAGATTTTCTGGGGGAAGGGACAAATTTGCGACGTTCCGTGAGGCCTGCAAATTATATTTTAAGTTGCGTCCTTACTCCTCAGGTCATGAAGAACAGCGGGTAGGGATTGTCATTTCCCTGCTTCAGGGGGATCCGCAATCCTGGGCGTTCTCGTTACCCCCTGGTTCTCAGGCTCTTCGGTCAGTGGAGGGATTTTTTGGGGCTTTGGGTCTCATATATGATGACCCTGACCGAGTCGCCCTGGCTGAGTCGAAGTTACGGAGACTCCTACAGGGAGATCGGTCAGCAGAGGAATATTGCTCAGAGTTCCGTAGGTGGGCTACGGATACTCAGTGGAACGACCCGGCTCTCAGGAGTCAGTTCTGCTCTGGGTTATCTGAAAGGGTTAAGGATGCACTGGCGCTGTATGAGACCCCCCTTTCCCTTGATGCTGTTATGTCCCTCTCTATCAGAATAGATAGACGTCTTAGGGAGAGATCGAAAATTCCGGAGCAATTGGTTACCTCTCCCAAGCAACAGTCAGCCTGCACTGACTTAGATGAGCCTATGCAGCTAGGCGGAACTTCTCGTCAGGTCCGTCCTCCCGAGGTTCGCCGTAGGGGGGGGGCTTGTTTTTTCTGTGGGGGGAGGGGTCATTTCATTAATGTCTGTCCCTCCTTTCTCAAAAACAAAAGACCGTCGGAACTACTAACCCCGGGCTGTGCGGAGGATGTCAGCCGGGGGGTATACGTTTCCTCCATACGAACATCTCAATTTGTGTTACCAGCGGTTATTGTTTTTGGTGTTAAGACGGAGTCTATTTCTGTTTTTCTAGACAGTGGAGCAGGGGTAAACTTGATTGATGCCCATTTTGCCCGCACTATGGGTTTGTCTCTCTGTACGCTGCAGAGACCTATTCCCGTATTCGCTATAGATTCTGCTCCTCTGTCTCAGAGAAACCTCACCCACATTATTCGTAATTTACACCTTCGGGTAGGGGACCACCATAATGAGTGTCTTGCATGTTACGTTCTGGAGGGCCTTCCCTCTCCGGTGGTATTGGGTCTTCCCTGGTTGGTAGCGCACAATCCAGTGGTGGATTGGCAGGCCAGGGAGATATTGGAGTGGAGTGAGCATTGCAGAGTGAATTGCTTAAATAACAATTGCTTAATCGCCCCCATAGCTTCCCTACCTACATTTATTTCGGACTTTGAGGACGTTTTTTCTGAAAAGGGTTGTCAGAAACTACCACCTCATCGTCCTTATGATTGCCCGGTTAACCTGATTCCCGGGGCAAAATTACCCAAGTCCAGGTTGTATAATCTTTCGGGTCCCGAGAGACAAGCCATGAAAGATTATATTTCCGAGAGTCTGGCTAAGGGACACATCAGACCCTCTTCTTCACCTGTGGCTGCAGGGTTTTTCTTTGTTAAAAAGAAAGATGGGGGCCTGCGTCCTTGCTTAGATTTCCGTGAGTTAAACCAGATAACCATCCGTGACCCATACCCTCTTCCTCTCATTCCTGACCTTTTTAATCAGATTGCGGGTGCTAAGTGGTTCTCCAAACTTGATCTTAGGGGGGCCTACAATCTGATTCGTATCAGGGAAGGGGATGAGTGGAAGACAGCTTTTAACACCCCTGAGGGGCATTATGAAAATCTAGTTATGCCTTTCGGTCTGACCAATGCCCCTGCTGTCTTCCAACATTTCGTGAATGATATTTTTAGTCATCTCATCGGCAGGTTTGTAGTCATATACCTAGATGATATCTTAATTTATTCGGCTGATCTGAAAACACATGAGGTGCATGTCAGGCAAGTACTGCAGGTCCTACGGACGAATAAATTATATGCGAAAATTGAAAAATGTGTCTTCGCTGTTCAGGAATTACAGTTCCTGGGATATCTATTATCTGCGTCAGGTTTCCGCATGGATCCTGGGAAGGTCCAGGCAATTTTAGATTGGGATCTTCCTGAGAACCTTAAAGCCCTACAACGGTTTTTGGGTTTCGCTAATTTCTATAGAAAGTTCATTAAAAATTATTCAGTGATCGTTAAACCCCTTACCGACATGACTAGGAAGGGGACGGATTTTTCCAAATGGTCTGACGCCGCTAAAGATGCATTTTCCTCTCTAAAGGAGAGGTTTACCTCGGCACCTGTTCTAATTCAACCTGATGTCTCCCAGCCTTTTATTGTCGAGGTAGATGCGTCAGAGGTGGGAGTGGGAGCTGTATTGTCTCAGGGTCCGTCTCCTGGCAAATGGCGTCCTTGCGCTTTCTTTTCCAAAAAATTATCTTCTGCAGAGAAGAATTATGATGTTGGAAATAGGGAACTGTTGGCGATTAAACTGGCGCTTGAAGAGTGGCATCACTTCTTAGAGGGAGCAATCCACCCCGTCACGGTGATTACGGATCACAAGAACCTTCTGTACCTAGAATCGGCTAAACGTCTCACCCCTAGACAAGCTAGGTGGTCGATATTCTTTACCAGATTTAACTTTGTAATCACCTATCGTCCTGGGGCAAAAAATACCAAGGCAGACGCATTATCTCGTAGTTTCCCTGGAGGGGGTAATGCTAGTGATCCGGTACCTATTTTACAAAGAGGAGTGGTTGTCTCTGCTGTACACTCTGTTCTAGAGGGAAAGGTGTTAGAGGCTCAGGGGGACGCCCCGGCCTCTTGCCCCTCAGAGAAATTGTTTGTACCGTTAAACCTGCGTCTTGAATTATTAAAAGAACATCATAATTCGGCACTTGCTGGACACCCGGGTAGTAAAGCAACCTTGGAGCTTTTATCTCGTCGTTTTTGGTGGCCAAGGTTGCGTCAGGATGTAATGGATTTCGTGTCTACTTGTTCTACTTGTGCACGCGCGAAAGTCTCTCATACACGTCCAGCAGGGTCTTTATTGCCACTTTTCATCCCCAATAGGCCATGGACACATCTGTCAATGGATTTCATCACTGACTTACCATTGTCGGCGGGTAAATGCTAAAACTCTCGCTCAGGTGTTTATCAGTGAAATCGTGAAGCTTCACGGGGTCCCTTCCGATGTGGTTTCGGATCGGGGAACCCAGTTTATTTCTAAGTTTTGGAAAGCTTTTTGTTCCCGTTTGGGGGTTCACTTGTCCTTTTCCTCAGCTTTCCATCCTCAGTCGAATGGACAGACTGAGCGTACCAACCAAAACCTAGAAACATATTTAAGGTGTTTTGTGTCTGAAAACCAAGAGTTGTGGTCATCATATTTACCGTTAGCTGAGTTTGCCATAAATAATCATTATCAGGAGTCCACTGGCAAGTCACCATTCCTTGGTGCATACGGTTTTCATCCCCAATTTTGTACTTTCAAAGAGGGGGGGTCTTCTGGGGTTCCCGAAGAGGAAAGGTTTTCTTCATCTCTTTCATCGGTATGGCAGAAGGTGCAAGTTAACTTGAAAAAGATGAGTGGTAAATATAAATGCATGGCCGATAAGAAACGGTCGCCAGGTCCGGACCTAGGAGTGAATGACTATGTGTGGTTGTCTACTAGGAATATTAAGTTGAAGGTTCCCTCTTGGAAACTGGGTCCTAGGTTCATTGGTCCCTATAAAATAGTAGCCGTCATTAACCCTGTGGCTTTTCGCCTGGAGCTACCACAGACTTTTAAGATCCATAACGTCTTCCATAAATCGTTACTCAAGAAGTATGTTCCACCTCTAGAACCATCGCCGCTGCCACCTCCTCCTGTTATTGTGGATGGTAATCTGGAGTTTCAAATAGCCAGAATTGTTGATTCTCGTCGGGTCCGCTGCTCTCTTCAGTATCTGGTGCATTGGAGGGGTTACGGTCCCGAGGAAAGAATGTGGGTTCCAGCGTCAGAGGTAAACGCCAACAGGTTAATTCAGACTTTCCATGCCTCTCATCCGGAGAGACCTGGTCCTGAGTGTCCGGAGGCCCCTCGTGAAAGGGGGGGTACTGTCACGAGGGTATCAAGAGCCACGTCTGACTCCGTTATACCCGGGGTCAGGAAGTCGCAGCGGGTGGCTGCGCGCTCTATATCTAAAGATCACGGTGTTTCTTAGTTATTGTTTTCTGTGTTTGCCTTGCTATCCTTTTTGTCTCTCTCAGGGATCCGTAGCTTCTCCTCATCAGCTGTTTCTTGTCTGCCACTCCCTACCTCCTTATATTCTCCCCTCACACTTCTTTAGTTGCCAGTTATAGAGCTTCCTGCCTGGACATCTATACTGACCCACTGGAGTTGTTAATCCTGGTTGTTGTTCCTGTGTGCTTCCCTCGGGATCCCTGTTTGGCTTATTGTTGTCTCTTGTTGTCTCTTGTTGTCGCCCACCTGGGAATATATGTTGAGTCTGTGTTGTCTGTCCTCCCCTTGGTGTTTTCCCTTAGAGTTAGTGGTGCGGACTAGTGTTCCCATCGCCCTGTTCACTACCTAGGGCTCAGCTCAGGGAAAGCCAGGGCTTTAGGCACGTGATCAGCGTACGGGTGAGGAACCTGTCTAGGGACGTCAGGGCAGCCAGGTGCCAGCCGCCAGGTGAGTCAGGGGTCACCATCTTCCCTCTCACTTGGGCAGGGCCTTCCTCGTTCCCTCCCTCTGTGTCACGTATGTGATAGCCACGCCGACCGTGATAGGGACGCACTTTTCACAACATTTCTTTTTCCCAAAGTCAGGTAAAAATCTTTGTTAGTCTGGACAGGCTTGGTCTGGTGATTTGACCGGTCACAGACTACTCTCCCCCCCACCCCTACCCTTTTTGCCCTGGACAGGGCAAAGTTTTTGGAGATTCTGCAGCGTTCCACTACGTGTGTGTTGGCACTGCTTAAAAGCACTTTTTACATTATTAAAAGCACTAGGTTGTAATGTATAACTTTGCATTTGTTTATGCAAAATCCCTGTTAACAGGCCTATTAGGTGTAATTTATACATCCCACCACTAGATGGGGATAAAGTTCGGATCCTATATATACTCAGGTCAGGCCTAGTTAGAGGAGATTAGTTCAGTTGAGACCACAGGTCAGTGGGAAGATCAGTGTGTATATTGACACTGAGAGAGTGAAAAGGTGCAGATCCAGCACTTCAGCTCTAAAGAGAAGTTTTAGTCCAGAAAGGGACCAGAGAAAAGGACAGATCCAATCTCATCCAAAGGATAAAAGCCGTAAACCAGGCATAAAGGACCTTTGGGATATTTTAGGTGAAGGATACCCGAGCCTCAGACAACCTCACCAAGATTCCACTGACATTGAAGTAACCCACTGCTCTAAAGCCACAAAACCTAAACAGCCTAAAACAGTGGATTTGCAGAATTAACTCTGTACCATCTAGAGACTGCATAATTGTACTGCTGCAACCAAGAGACATCCAAAGTAAAAGTTGTGAGTTGCATCTTACCACTGTCTACCTCATTATTACTACCTATGGTTGTACCACCAATAACGGTACTGGCGTCGCGACAAAAACCATCAAGGGACTCAGCCGCAACAAGCACCCTAAGCACCCCTAACATCAAGGGCACCTCAACCACCATCTTGGCTGATGCTTCCTAACACAGAGCGTGCCCCGGAGGATTTCGTGCTGTCCACCTCAACACTGTGCTGCCAGCCCAGGGAGGCTATCTGCTAACCGTGAGTAAACTGATGAACTGTGTGTTATATTATTTGGACCCTCATCGGTCCACCGTGCACCTCATGTGTTGCCCCTGCGACTGGCTGGCTGCATAACCTTTTATTGGCGTCACGAACAGGATATTAACCCTTGCGCCATATTTGAGAGACTGTCGCATGTAAATAAGCCCCTTTATCTGATTGAGAGACTTTTGCTTATTGTGCGCTGTTTTGGGGTCCTGAACTGTTCAAACTGATTGCAAAGTATATGGAGGTGCTATACTAGCCCACAGCATCAAAACCGCAGTGTCAAAAGTGAGAAAATTCCACATTTGTGTGTCACTATAACTGCTTGCTGTCAGTGAATAGACTGTTACTGTTTAACTAATATGGCCGCCGGAGCTCCGATTTGAAAAATAATACTGCGCCATCACTGTTGGCGACACACCCTGAAGAGCGGGAAACCAGTGTGCCGCCCCTTTATGCAAAGTTGTCCGGTTAAAGCCCATCCTACCTGTACTGTGTGGGTTCTGAGAGGCGGACCCTGTATGCAAGCGCAGCGCCCTCCTTGCCCTAGGAAGAGTCCTATCATTGAAACAAAATGGGTGGAACTATGTGTGGCTTGACAATGTGCCTACCTATAAACAGTTGGGACGAAAGCGCAGACACAGATGTAGTCCCCTATGAACCTCTTTATGCACAAAAGACTGCCCCAGTATTGTGTGTTACTAAACAACCAAATTCAATAGGGGTACCGAAGGTCCGACTTGCTGAGACCGCCCCCCGTGTGGTGGATGGTGGTTGCGCCGCTCCCGTCATTCAAATAGACCTGGGAGGCGGGCCTGGAGCTTTGAAAGAGCGTGACGTGCGTGCGCATGTAAGAAGCAGAAGTACCGATCGCTGCAGAGAGAGAGAGAGAAAGCGAAGGAGCAGCATGGCTGAAAAATCAAAGCGCTCTGCACCTGAAAGTGATTCCGGACGGAAACCGGTCACCGCTCTACCTAGGACCCCCACAGAGATGACTCCGGAGCTGCAGGTTCGAGTGCAGGAGTTGTGGGATCGTCAAGGTAAACTTTCAAATACATAAAGGGAATCAACAAGGTAAAAGAGGAGAGAATATTTAAAAGAAGAAAAACTGCTACAAGAGGACATAGTTTTAAATTAGAGGGGCAAAGGTTTAAAAGTAATATCAGGAAGTATTACTTTACTGAGAGAGTAGTGGATGCATGGAATAGCCTTCCTGCAGAAGTGGTAGCTGCAAATACAGTGGAGGAGTTTAAGCATGCATGGAATAGGCATAAGGCCATCCTTCATATAAGATAGGGCCAGGGGCTATCCATAGTATTTAGTATATTGGGCAGACTGGATGGGCCAAATGGTTCTTATCTGCCGACACATTCTATGTTTCTATGTTTCTATGTTTCTATGAGCGCAGTGAAGACCGTGGCCCTGAGTCTGCAAAAGACATTGCAGGTCAGCATGTAGCCGCTACGCCGCGACCCCAGTCTCATAAATCAGCCAAAAGGTCCGGTCACACTGAGAAGGAACCCACCATAGCGTGGCCCACTATGGAGAACACAGCGCTCTCCGCAAAGCTGTCTGCAGAAATAAAAGCTGCCCGGCTGCCGCGCAATCATGCTTGCAAGCATTACAATGAAGGACTTACCCGTAAACTGTTGGAGGCACCGGTAAAGGATTTCCCGGTACCAGTACGTAAACTGGGCCGAGTGTTGGATTTCTGTAAGCAGAGAGGATTCGGGTTCATCCGTGACTTATCAACAGATCGTGAGTACTACGTGAACCGCTGGTCTGTAAAGAGAAAGGATCTTTCCCCTTGGCTCCATAGCCTGTATATTGGCGAGGTGGTTGAGTTCACCCCTGCAGAGGGTACACGTGGGCCCTATGAAACTGCAGTCCGTAGGCCAGGACAACCTACAGAGCTCTAGGAGCCTACTCAAGACTCTGAATCCGAGGAAGAGTCAGAAGACAAACTTCCTACCTCCCCTGCGCGGCCGCCTGATGCAAAGTACATACCACCCAGTACAATCCAGAATCAATATGCTACTGGGTTTGCAGGAACTAACATCCTTTGGCAACCCGCCATTGTCACCCAAGATCCTGACACCAAACTCAAACCCCAAAGGGAGAGGGTTAGAAGAAAAAGGCCCGAGCCACCAACCCTCAATACTACTGCAGAGGACTGTGAAATGTTGTTTCAGCAGCTAGCTGTACAGCCACCACAAAGAATCTTAATCCCACTTTATGGAGGGGAACCAGCTGGTCCCTCAATACCAAAGAATTCGTCTGAGAGTCCAAATCCTGTGACCAGGAGTGACCCTACTGCTGGGCTGGTTTGCAAAGAGAAAAAAGAACCGCCCCCTGTCTTTGAAAAAGTCAAGCAAGACCTCAACTTGCCAGCTACCCCTCAACAGAAAGTGATGGAGGGACGTCCAGAGGGATCATCCCCTGATTCCTGGAGCCCTATTCCGACAGATGTGTCTTCCTGCTCAGATCCCTACAATTAAGTAGGCCGTTTAATAATCGTAATATGGAGCAGAAGCTGCCATTGTTTGAGAGGACTTCTCTTCTTGTTTTGTATTGAGCCCCTCTCTAAGTTCTTTTACAAGGACTCCATCAAGAACTCCACCTACCTCAAGAAAGTTGCACTGTACTTGTATGTTTTACCATGTTTAACCCCTTTTTACAAAAACTCACTGAAAAAAGTGGCCTAAACGGGTGGAAATGCTTCAAACCCAGACACTGTAGCGCGTCTATAACTGGGTGAGCTATTCCTCCGCATGCGGTCCGCAGACAACAGCAATCCCCAGCAAAAAATCCGTACAATGGAGGATGCCGGTGCGGACCGCATGCACCACAAGGACATCTTACACAAAATAATACATTGTACAGATGAAAAAATATATATACACACAAATCACTGCAGAAAATGCACCAAAATGATACGCAACTGACAATACTAGCTAATTCCTCAAGCCGATGTTAAAAGCTGAGAACTTTGCCAATATCTTCCAGTCAGGAACATATCGGAGCCCCTCATGCACCACGTCACGGTGTCTCAGCACGCATGGGGTCCTACCACTAAAACGCCTGTGGTGTGTGAACAGGGTCTGAACAATGCTAGAAATTAACTCACAGCCTGGCTGTACAATAATATAAATACTATAATTCTGCCTCCTATGTACAAGAATATAACTACTATAATACTGCCCCTATGTACAAGAATATAACTACTATAATACTGCTCCTATGTACAAGAATATAACTACTATAATACTGCTCCTATGTACAAGAATATAACTACTATAATACTGCCTCCTATGTACAAGAATATAACTACTATAATACTGCCTCCTATATACAATAATATAAATACTATAATTCTGCCTCCTATGTACAAGAATATAACTACTATAATACTGCTCCTATGTACAAGAATATAACTACTATAATACTGCTCCTATGTACAAGAATATAACTACTATAATACTGCTCCTATGTACAAGAATATAACTACTATAATACTGCTCCTATGTACAAGAATATAACTACTATAATACTGCTCCTATGTACAAGAATATAACTACTATAATACTGCTCCTATGTACAAGAATATCTACTATAATACTGCTCCTATGTACAAGAATATAACTACTATAATACTGCCTCCTATGTACAAGAATATAACTACTATAATACTGCTCCTATGTACAAGAATATAACTACTATATTACTGCTCCTATGTACAAGAATATAACTACTATAATACTGCTCCTATGTAGAAGACTATAACTACTATAATACTGCTCCTATGTACATGTCATGGTCTTACCTTCTTGCTGTTCTCCTTCGTTTGACATGTGCTGGCGGCCATCTTGGTTTCTGGGTTTCTTGTAGCCTTCCACCCTGCGGCTCCTCCTTCCCACTGGGAGGACCTGGATGCCTAGCTCATATATATAGGAGGTCTGTGGCTTCAGTTCCTTGCTTGGTCCTCCTGTGTTCACATGCTTCTAAGACTGCTGCTGCTTCTGGTTCCTGATCCTGGTTTCGTCTGACTACCCTGCTGGTTCCTGATCCTGGCTTCGTCTGACTACCCTTCTGGTTCCTGATCTCTGGCCTCTCAAAGACTCTGCTTCGGTTTCACCATTCGTTTGGACTTTTGCTTTACAGCTTTATTTTCAATAAAGCCTTCTTATTTTCGCTTATCTCTTGTTGTACGTCTGGTTCATGGTTCCGTGACATTAGGACCAAGCCATGAGTTCTGACGGTACAGGGCCATCCTCGCTACCCACGCTGGTTGCCAGACTTGATCAGCAGGATCACCTGTTGGGTCGGTTCGCTGTGGCGTTGCAAACCCTGCTTGAACGCACGGCTCATTTCGCTCCCGTTGCCGATGGGTCGGTTGTCGCTCCTACTGCCGCTCCGGTTGTTGCGCCAGAGTCTACCCCGACACCTGTTGTTGCGCCTGCGGTGTTTCGGGGTATGACCGGTTCTGCCCCTCTTCCACAGCGCTTTGGGGGAGAGCCAACTCAGTGCCGAGGTTTCCTTAACCAGGTGGGCATTTATTTCGAGTTGCTGCCACATGCCTTTCCTACTGAGAGATCAAAGGTGGGCTTCTTGATCTCGCTGCTCTCGGACAAGGCCTTGGCCTGGGCCAGCCCTTTATGGGAGAACAACAATCCGGTGGTTGCCGAGTTTTCCGGTTTTGTTGCTTCTCTTCGGAAGGTATTCGATGTGCCGGCTCGTGCTGCCTCTGCTGCGAAGCTCCTTATGTCCATCAGACAGGGTTCACGATCCGTAGCTGAATACGCCATTGAGTTTCGTACCCTGGCAGCAGAGGTGGGCTGGAATAATGAGGCTCTGGTCGCTGCTTTCTCTCATGGCCTCTCGGATGCCTTGAAGGATGAGGTTGCAGCTAAGGACCTACCAGTGGAGCTCGAGTCTCTTATTTCTTTCCTGATTTTGATTGACACCAGACTCAGGGAGAGACCTTCCTTTAAGGAGAGCCTGCGGAGGTCTTCTAACAGATTGGCGCCTACGTTTGCTGTCCCACCCGTGCCTCCCTCTCCTCCCACGCCTCCTGGGGATGACTTGTCTGGGGGTGAACCCATGCAGCTGGGGTTTGCTCGCCTGTCCGAGGGGGAGAGGGTACTCCGGAGACGCGAGGGTCGATGCATGTACTGTGGTCTCGGTGGGCATTTTCGGTTGGCATGTCCGAACCGTCCGGGAAACGCTCGTACCTGAGATCCTGTCGGGGGCAGATCTTGGGTGGAGTCTCCTCGTCCCCGGTTTCCCGTGTTGACAAACCACTGATCACTGTTGTCCTCTCCTGGGTCGGGGGCTCGGTGACGACCCAGGCGTTGGTGGACTCGGGTGCTGGTGGTTTGTTCATTGATAGTGTGTTCGCTGCCGCCAATTCCATTCCTCTGCAGGCTCGAGGTTCCCCACTGGCTCTTGAGGCGATAGACGGCAGACCCCTTCTGTCGTCACACGTGACTCATGAGACCCTTCCAGTGGGGATAGCCATTGGTGCCGTTCACAGAGAGTCGGTCTGTCTCCAGGTTATTTCGTCTCCACACTACTCGGTGGTCTTGGGGTACCCCTGGCTCCAGAAGCATAATCCGACTTTCGATTGGAGATCGGCCGAGATCCTCTCGTGGTCACCGCAGTGTGGGGCTAGTTGCATCCATGGGTCTGTCAAGTTGCTGTGTACTTCCTCGGACTCTCTGTTGCCTCCTGAATACGAGGAGTACCGGGATGTATTCGTTAAGGTGCGCGCGGTTGCCCTACCTCCGCACCGCCCATACGATTGCGCCATAGAGTTACAACCTGGTGCCGTTCCTCCTCGTGGCAAGGTCTATCCACTGTCGGTAGAGGAGAATGAGGCCATGGAGGAGTACGTGAGGGAGGCGCTTTCACGCGGACACATTCGCAAATCCTCGTCCCCGGCAGGGGCTTGATTTTTCTTTGTGAAAAAGAAGGGCGGTGAGTTGAGGCCTTGCATCGATTACAGGGGTCTCAATCGCATCACGATCAAGAACGCTTACCCGATACCCTTGATTTCCGAGCTGTTCGATCGCCTTAAAGGGGCCACGGTCTTTACCAAACTCGACCTGAGGGCGGCATATAACCTGGTAAGGATCAAGGCGGGCGATGAGTGGAAGACCGCGTTTAACACCAGGACCGGTCATAATGAATCCTTGGTTATGCCCTTTGGGTTGTGCAATGCGCCCGCAGTCTTTCAGGAATTCATCAACGATGTTTTCCGTGACCTGTTGCAGCAGTGTGTGGTGGTCAATTTGGATGACATCTTGGTATATTCTGAATCCATGGAGGCCCACATTCTGGATGTCAGACGAGTGTTGCAACGGTTACGAGAGAACAAGCTGTTCGGTAAGCTTGAGAAATGCGAATTTCACCGATCCCAGGTAACCTTCCTAGGTTACATCATTTCCGCTGAGGGGTTCTCCATGGATCCTGAGAAGGTTTCGGCTGTCCAGCCCAGTGGTCTTCGTTCCCTGCAGCGCTTTTTGGGCTTCGCCAATTATTATCGGAAGTTCATCAGGGACTTTTCCATGCTGGCCAAGCCTCTCACGGATCTGACCAGGAAGGGCAGTAATTCCCAGGTCTGGCCGCTCGAGGCCATCCGAGCTTTTGAGGCCCTAAAGTCCGCTTTTGTGTCGGCTCCGATTCTGTCGCATCCCAACCCTGGGTTGCCCTTTGTCCTCGAGGTGGACGCGTCTGAGATGGGAGTAGGCGCCCTTCTGTCTCAGCGTAGAACACCAGAGGGTCCTCTGCTTCCTTGTGGGTTTTACTCCCGGAAACTGTCTTCCGCGGAGTGCAACTATCAGATTGGTGACAGGGAGTTATTGGCCATCGTGCAGGCCCTTAAAGAATGGAGGCACTTGCTCGAGGGTTCGGTGGTTCCGGTTCTCATCCTGACGGACCATAAGAATCTGACCTACCTTTCTGAGGCTAAGAGATTGACACCACGTCAGGCCAGATGGGCTCTGTTCTTGTCACGTTTTAATTACGTGGTCTCCTACCTACCCGGTTCCAAGAACATCAGGGCGGATGCCCTATCACGGCAGTACTCCGAGCTGTCCAGGGAGGAGTCGATTCCGACTTCGGTCATACCTCCGAATCAGATCCTGGCCGCCATTCGCACCAGCCTGACCTCTCCCCTGGGTGAGCAGATTTTGGCGGCTCAATCTGGTGCTCCCTCTGGGAGACCCAACGGCAGATGTTTTGTGCCTGAGGAGTTGCGCACTCGGTTGTTGCGAACCTACCATAACTCCAAGACCGCGGGGCATCCTGGAAAGAATCAGCTGTCCTGGGCTGTTTCACGTCTGTTCTGGTGGCCTTCCCTACGTTCCGACATCGCCGCATATGTAGCGGCATGCTCCGTTTGTGCCCAGAGTAAATCCCCTCGGCACCTTCCGTTGGGCCTTCTGCAACCCATAGCCACCGGGGAGCGCCCATGGTCACACCTGGGGATGGATTTCATTGTGGACCTCCCTGCATCCCGAGGCCATACGGTCATTCTCATGATTGTGGATCGGTTTTCCAAAATGTGCCACTGTGTTCCTCTCAAGAAGTTACCCTCTGCACAAGAGTTGGCCACGATTTTTGCCAGGGAGGTCTTCCGGTTGCACGGTTTGCCCAAGGAGATTGTGTCGGATCGGGGGAGTCAGTTTGTGTCCAGGTTCTGGCGCGCCTTTTGCTCCCAGTTGGGGATTCATCTCTCCTTCTCCTCGGCCTACCACCCTCAGTCCAATGGGGCCGCAGAACGATCCAATCAGGCCTTGGAGCAATTCCTTCGTTGCTATGTCTTCGATCACCAAGACAATTGGGTTGACCTTCTGCCTTGGGCTGAGTTTGCCAGGAACACGGCTGTGAACTTTCCTCTGGGACGTCTCCCTTCATGGCCAATTATGGGTTCCAACCTGCCGTGTTACCGGAGGTATTCTCTCCCCAGGAAATTCCGGCGGTGGAGGATCACCTTTCCGTCCTACGTGCTTCTTGAGTACAGATCCAGAAGTCCCTTGAGGCCTCTGCGCAGCGCCAGAGACTCCAGGCTGATCGCAGACGAGCGCCTGCTCCTTCCTACCAGGTCGGAGACCGTGTATGGTTGTCCACCCGCAACCTCAACCTTCGAGTGCCCACTCCCAAGCTGGCGCCTCGCTTTGTTGGTCCCTTCCGAGTGCTTCGCAGGGTAAACCCGGTAGCCTATGCCCTTGCGCTTCCTCCTGGCATGCGGATCTCTAACGTGTTTCATGTCTCCCTGTTGAAGCCACTGGTGTGTAATCGTTTCACTTCCTCGGTTCCTCGGCCTCGTCCGGTCCGAGTGGGCAATCATGAGGAGTATGAGGTGAGCAATATCCTGGACTCACGCCTGGTCCGCGGTCGGGTGCAGTTTTTGGTCCATTGGCGTGGTTATGGTCCAGAGGAGCGTTCCTGGGTTCCCTCCGCAGATGTCCATGCTCCTGCCTTGCTCCGAGCCTTCCACGCACGCTTCCCTCAGAAACCGTTTTTTGCTCCGCGGAGGAGGGGCCCTTGAGGGGGAGGTACTGTCATGGTCTTACCTTCTTGCTGTTCTCCTTCATTTGACATGTGCTGGCGGCCATCTTGGTTTCTGGGTTTCTTGTAGCCTTCCACCCTGCGGCTCCTCCTTCCCACTGGGAGGAGCTGGATGCCTAGCTCATATATATAGGAGGTCTGTGGCTTCAGTTCCTTGCTTGGTCCTCCTGTGTTCACATGCTTCTAAGACTGCTGCTGCTTCTGGTTCCTGATCCTGGTTTCGTCTGACTACCCTGCTGGTTCCTGATCCTGGCTTCGTCTGACTACCCTGCTGGTTCCTGATCCTGGCTTCGTCTGACTACCCTTCTGGTTCCTGATCTCTGGCCTCTCAAAGACTCTGCTTCGGTTTCACCATTCGTTTGGACTTTTGCTTTACAGCTTTATTTTCAATAAAGCCTTCTTATTTTCACTTATCTCTTGTTGTACGTCTGGTTCATGGTTCCGTGACAGTACAAGAATATAACTACTATAATACTGCTCCTATGTACACGAATATAACTACTATAATACTGCTCCTATGTACAAGAATATAACTACTATAATACTGCTCCTATGTACACGAATATAACTACTATAATATTGCTCCTATGTACAAGAATATAACTACTATAATACTGCTCCTATGTACAAGAATATAACTACTATAATACTGCTCCTATGTACACGAATATAACTACTATAATACTGCTCCTATGTACAAGAATATAACTACTATAATACTGCTCCTATGTACAAGAATATAACTACTATAATACTGCCTCCTATGTACAAGAATATAACTACTATAATACTGCCTCCTATGTACAGGAATATAACTACTATAATACTGCTCCTATGTACAAGAATATAACTACTATAATACTGCTCCTATGTACAAGAATATAACTACTATAATACTGCCTCCTATGTACAAGAATATAACTACTAGTGTTGAGCGCGAATATTCGAATATCGAATTTTTTTCGCGAATATCGGCACTTCGCTAATTCGCGAATATTTTGAATATAGTGATATAAATTCGATATTTCGAATATTCGTTTTTTTTATTTTTATTATTGTTATATTTTTTTCTTTCCCACTTCCCTAAAGTAGTTCTTACCTGTCCTTTGGATTCCTGACTTCCTTGCTGCTCCAGTCAGTGCCCGTTGCCGCTTCAGCCAACTTCCGTGCTCATGGAGCGTCCCCATCACCATGGGAACGTCTCCATATACTAGAATGTACTGTCGGATTTGAGAATTACGTGAAAAATCGCAATTTGATTATTTCAAGTTATAATAATCGAATTTCGATTTTAATAGCCTAATATGGAATATAGCAGTGCTAAGTTAAAATCGAAATTCGATTATTATAACTTGAATTAATCGAATTGCGATTTCAACTTGGATCTGGTTTACTATGGTTGGCTTGGTAGAATTAGCGAATATGACGAATGTATTCTGCATCTTCGTTTTAGCTACCTATTCATCAACTTCGCTAATTCTAGCAATCATATAGGAAAGTTTACTATAGAGACAGCTAAGTTTAATTCGCTATGCGATTATATGACTGCTTTTTTTTTTTAAATAAATAGAATAATTATAATACCTGATAATTATTATAATTATTCTATTTATAAAAAAAAAGCAAAGTAATATAATCGCATAGCAAATTAAACTTAGCTGTCTCTATAGTAAACTTTCCTATATGATTGCTAGAATTAGCGAAGTTGATGAATAGGTAGCTAAAACAAAGATGCAGAATACTTTGTTTTCTTCGTTTTGTGGAATATGACGAATACATTCGTCATATTCGCTAATTCTACCAAGCCAACCATAGTAAACCAGGTCCAAGTTGAAATCGCAATTCGATTAATTCAAGTTATAATAATCAAATTTTGATTTTAACTTAGCACTGCTATATTCCATAGCCTAATATGGAATATAACAGTGCTAAGTTAAAATCGAAATTCGATTATTATAACTTGAAATAATCGAATTGCGATTTTAACGTAATTCTCAAATCCGACAGTACATTCTAGTATATGGAGACGTTCCCATGGTGATGGGGACGCTCCATGAGCACGGAAGTCGGCAGAAGCGGCAACGGGCACTGACTGGAGCAGCCAGGAATCCAAAGGACAGGTAAGAACAACTTTAGGGAAGTGGGAAAGAAAAAAATATAACAATAAAAAAATAAAAATAAAATTCAAGTTATAATAATCGAATTTCGATTTTAACTTAGCACTGCTATATTCCATATTAGGCTAGAATTAACGAATATGGAATATAGCAGTGCTAAGTTAAAATCGAAATTCGATTATTATAACTTGAATTAATCGCATTGCTATTTCAATAGGAGAGTAGCCTTTAATATGAATTATATGAATATAACTACTATAATACTGCCTCCTATGTACAAGAATATAACTACTATAATACTGCTCCTATGTACAAGAATATAACTACTATAATACTGCCTCCTATGTACAAGAATATAATTACTATAATACTGCTCCTATGTACAAGAATATAACTACTATAATACTGCCTCCTATGTACAAGAATATAACTACTATAATACTGCTCCTATGTACAAGAATATAACTACTATAATACTGCCTCCTATGTACAAGAATATAACTACTATAATACTGCTCCTATGTACAAGAATATAACTACTATAATACTGCTCCTATGTACAAGAATATAACTACTATAATACTACTCCTATGTACAAGAATATAACTACTATAATACTGCTCCTATGTACAAGAATATAACTACTATAATACTGCTCCTATGTACAAGAATATAACTACTATAATACTGCTCCTATGTACAAGAATATAACTACTATAATACTGCCTCCTATGTACAAGAATATAACTACTATAATACTGCCTCCTATGTACAAGAATATAACTACTATAATACTGCCTCCTATGTACAAGAATATAACTACTATAATACTGCTCCTATGTACAAGAATATAACTACTATAATACTGCTCCTATGTACAAGAATATAACTACTATAATACTGCTCCTATGTACAAGAATATAACTACTATAATACTGCCTCCTATGTACAAGAATATAACTACTATAATACTGCTCCTATGTACAGGAATATAACTACTATAATACTGCCTCCTATGTACAAGAATATAACTACTATAATACTGCTCCTATGTACAAGAATATAACTACTATAATACTGCTCCTATGTACAGGAATATAACTGCTATAATACTGCTCTTATGTACAAGAATATAACTACTATGGGGGCAGAGCCTGGCTGTGTAGCTGAATGGCTGCAAGTTTCTGAGCTCCTCAACCTTGCCGGTGATGTAGCCCCTATAATCAGCTTATAAAGTCGCACAGATGGGCAAAGTGGGAAGGGAAAGATCCAAAGAACAAGCGGATCCCACTCCTGTTCGGTCCAGACAACCAGATATGGACCAGTTTTTGAGAAAACAGCCGAAGCTCCGATCGGCTGAAACTCCTAAGATGGCGCCGACTCTAGCTCAGATATCTGACATGGAGGAGGACTCCAATGCTGGCAGCGCTTCAGATACATCAACCTGCAAGTCCCGCAAACGGGAGAACCTTCACCAAAGCGGCCCTCCTTGAAGTGCTCAACTCAGCACTGGCCCCTATAAAGAAGGACCTGTCCGATATAAAAGAGGACCTCCGAAGTATCGGGCATCGGGTGTCGGAGCTCGAAAATTCACATGATGCGGCCATCAAGCGGGAAGAAAAATCGTATAATGCGATTCGTTCCCACTCCGAATTATTAAATGATGCGCTTCTCCGTATAGAAGATCAGGAGAATCGTAGCTGCAGGAAGAACCTGAGAATTTGCGGCCTCCCAGAATCGATCGCAAATGAAGCTCTTAACAAGGTGGCACATGAAATTTTCGCAGATCTTCTGGGTTCCGAATGATCGGAGCAGATTATAATCGAGCGAATCCACCGCGCACTACGGCCCAAGCCTAAGGCCACAGATCCACCTTGTGACGTGGTTTGCGGCCTCCTTCGTTTTGTCGATACAGCTGCACTTATGAGAGCCAGTAGGGAAGTGGTGCATCTCCAACATGAAAGTACGCCTGTCACATTTTTTCAGGACTTAGCACCGTCCACACTGGCTAAAAGGCGCATCCTTCGCCTAGTCTTGGATGCCCTTAAAGCGACAACCACTCCATTCAGATGGCTTTACCCATTTGGCATTGCGATCCTGAAAAATGGTCGCCAGATCACTATACGCTCGCCAGCGGATCTTCAAGCAAGTTGGTCCCAGCTGGGGCTGTCCCCTATAGAGATCCCCTCGTGGATGCCAGCAGATCTAGACGACCCACCTCTCCCGCCACCCCAGGCGGCCGACTGGCGCCCCGTTCCCGTAAGAAAAGGGCCCAAAACCAGGGCTGAAAAATCCGCACATGCCCCAACCTGAGCCCAGGTTCATCATTAAGATCTCCACGTTTTTATCTGCTCCATTCTGATTGTCGGGACTCTATGCCCTATGGCGGGAAGATCCGAGGCCTCTCTGTGTCCAGAGGATACCTGCCCAATCTGGGGATGCTCCTACCCGTCAGTTATGGAGTATGTTGTTCAATGTTTGGTCATGGACCCCTTCATTCCAGATTTCTATGTTTATTTCGAGTTCTGGACCTTCCCACTCCCTGCTCTCACCTCAGTTTGCAGGGGTTAACCAGGCTTTACCTCCGGATTACCTTTCCCTATTTTGATGGCCAGTCAATAGCCCTCTCTAGCTCTGCGGGACCCCCCACCTGACAGACCCCTGCTGGTAGCCGTGATGAGAAAGGGTCGCCTTACAGTCAGGTGCTCAGTAGAGCTTCTGTTGCAAGCCTTGTTTGCACCTTTGTCATGTTACCTACCTGTTTGTCTCCCCTCTTCCCCTCTTGTGTCTAACCCCCTCCATTGCCGTCAGATGTCGTATATGGTCTATTTAAATGCTGATTATTTTTTCTCTATTTTAGAATGTCGTCCGTCGTGATATCCTCCCTTAACGCCCGGGGAATAAACGAGCCTTGCAAGCGGTCCAAGTCCTGGCTCTATTACAAAGAGACAAAGTGTCTATAGCATTCTTTCAGGAAACCCACTTTCGAGAGGGTAAGATCCCCAAATTGGCCCCCAAAAGGTTTTCCCAATGGTTTCATAGCACTTATAGTTCGGCTAGCAGGGGTGTCAGCATAGCGATCCACAAACAGCTCCCCGTTAAGCACTCTGCTGTCTCCTCGGACCCTGAGGGTCGCTACCTGTTTGTTAGAGGTACTATCGCTGACACACCTGTTACCCTAGCAAATATTTATGCTCCCAATAGAAGGCAGGTTGCTTGGCTCGTTCAGACCCTTGGCTTATTATCCTCCTTCAAGGAGGGAATGTTGATTTTGGGCGGCGACTTCAATGTCATCCTGGAGCCTTCCATAGATTCCTCAAATGGGAAATCTGCCATTACACATGTGAGGCTACGACGCCTCAAAATCGCCTTACCGAGGCTTGGAGTAATAGATATTTGGCGTACTACGAACCCCTCTACTAAGGATTACACCTTCTACTCAGCTGCTAAATCTTCCTACCATAGACTCGACTATCTATTCCTGTCTAAAACCCATGCTAATAGGGCTATCCGATCCCACATAGGGAACATCACCCTGTCTGACCATGCCCCTGTATTTCTGAGTGTTTCTCTGCAGGACCTCCCAAAGAGGGAATGGAATTGGCGTATTAATGACACCATTATCTCTGACCCCTCCCATGCCGCTAAATTGTCCTCTATTATGACTGAATTTTTCACACTTAACACCCTAGGCCCAGACGCACCCTCCCCTTCCATCACTTGGGAGACTGTTAAATATCGTCCAGCATTTCTTAATTTTGTAAGAAATGCTTCAGAAGGAGCCAACAAAATATGGAGAGTTCTTGATGAAAGATAAAAGTTAAAAGGATTTAATTTGCATAAAAAGAAACGTTACAAAGTTTAGGAAGAAAAATAAGTACAACAGATGAATCTTAAAAGGTTACAAGCAAGCAATAAACCAATTTAAAATGAGTGAAAAAAAATAATTCCCTTAAAGTAATGTGTATGTGTGAATCTGTGTGTGTAGAGAGCAACAGGTGTCTTGTCAAAGAATGCTCTGCCAATGTCATGAAACAAAGCCATGTTATAGGTTGACTCTCCAAAGAGTTACATTGTATCCTAAATTTACCATTCTAACAGACATATATGGTTAACAAGTAAAACCCCTTACATCATGATTTTCTAAGTATTCCTTATTTGTAAAGCTAATAATAATATGCTGAGAAGGAGGATTCCTAATCTTCCCAAATACTATTGTCGTCTCAAGAACTCTCAAAATTGACACTTCACACAAGTGCTGACCTTTCATGGTCCTTAAAATACCCTATCCTACTAAAAAGTATTAGTATATTATTTTACATTTCCCCCTGATTATTACTTTTAAATCTAAATTTTCAATCATAACCTTCTAATTTAACGCAATTATTCATCATTTGTATCACATTCATTCATTGACCATGTTATAGCACTTGGTTGATAGATCAATTTTTGATTCAGTATTCAATATAATTGGAATACTGAGTTCTTTTTAACATTTCTTTTAAAATGTCTCCCTTATTTATTTCTTCCTTTATATTTCTATATGTTTTCCTAATCCTATACATAATAAAAATTTGATAGATAACACACAAAAATATCACAATAAATATAATAATAATAGGATGGGACAAAGTATTCCCAACTGCTGTTTGTGCAGAAGATTTTGTCCACATATTTACAGATTTCTTCAATTTTCCCCACCAAGATGTTCCAGACATAGTATTCCATTCATGTTCTATTTCTGATAATTGTCCTTGATGGTGATTAAATGCAATTTCAGCTTTTTTTGCTTGTTCGTTTAATATTTTTAAAAGACCTTTATCCTTTTTAATTTCTTCTGTCCACTCATCCCACGGAAATTTGTCAATTTGAGTGAGATTGAATTGCATTGGAAGGGTTTTCAATTGATTTGTATTTATGGAAGAAATATTAAGTCTTCCTAAATTCATTGAAATAGCTCTCAAATCTCCTTCCAAACAATATAGAGCTCTTGTCCAACTCTCGTAAAGGATACAAGAAGAAAAGAATGCTACGACCTTTTCTTCCTCAGACATCACTTGTACACAAATTTTGTTTAAACCAACTTGAGTTACTAAATCATGAATTGAGTACACATTCTCAATCAATGCATGGCAAGAAGTTTGATTATGGAAACAAGAATTATAAATCGCCTTATCTTGCTCCGGTAAACAGATTATTTTAGAAACAAAGTGTAGACATGAAGAAAGATCCAATTGTTCTATATGAGAACCATCATATGCAAATTCTGTATATTGCAATTGATAATAAATCAACTGTGTTTCACTCACAGGAATTCCTAAAACAATTATTATGTGTGAATGTTCCTTGTAATTGAGTGAACTTTGGTTTGGGTCCTGCTGTTGCATGTAATTCAATGTGTGTATCATGTCTGAAGTGTAATTCAATACAACAGTTAACGCCATAACCCATGCAAAGACTTCCGGAAATGTCTCTGGAATTGTCTTGAATTTGTTCTTCCAGAAAATCCTCAAGATGAAATCCTCTTCTCCTTCGTGCAAGGATTGAAGTCTCTGTATCATGGTCACTCTTTTTATCATGAAAGAATTCTGCGAACGTAGTTGTGAACATCATCATCAACAATGACATTCTCATCATGAAACTGTTTTTCTGAAGACATCTTTTTCCGTTGTAGAATGCATATTCCATGAAGAATTTCATTCCCTAATGAAGAAAAGCAGTATCATTATTTTGGTACATACAATTTACATTGATCAACATGTACCCACAATTTATGTTGTCTGCGAGTATTCTTTAAAGCATTCGGTGCTCTTTGAACCAAAATCATTACTTGTCCCATAGTATCAATGATTTCAAAGGGACCTTCCCAATTACTTTAGGCCCAGGCACCCAGGCAGAGGAGAGAGGCCCCATAGCAGAGATTCAGGCTTCATGTCAGTAGAGAATCAGTCTTCATGTCATAGCAGAGAATCAGGCTTCACGTCACCCACCACTGGAACAGTCCATTGTCAGATATTTAGGCCCAGGCACCCAGGCAGAGGAGAGAGGTCCCATAGCAGAGATTCAGGCTTCATGTCAGTAGAGAATCAGTCTTCATGTCATAGCAGAGAATCAGGCTTCACGTCACCCAACATTGGAACAGTCCATTGTCATATAATTTAGGCCCCGGCACCCAGACAGAGGAGAGAGGTCCCATAACATAGAATCTGGCTTCATGTCAGCAGAGAATCAGTCTTCATGTCATAGCAGAGAATCAGGCTTCATGTCACCCACCACTGGAACAGGCCACTGTCAGATATTTTTAGGCCCCGGCACCCAGACAGAGGAGAGAGGTCCCGTAACATAGAATCTGGCTTTATGTCAGCAGAGAATCAGTCTTCATGTCATAGCAGAGAATCATAATTCACTTCACCCAACATTGGAACAGTCCATTGTCATATAATTTAGTCCCCGGCACCCAGACAGAGGAGAGAGGTCCCATAACAGAGATTCAGGCTTCATGTCAGCAGAGAATCTGTCTTCATGTCATAGCAGAGAATCAGGCTTCACGTCACCCACCACTGGAACAGTCCATTGTCATATATTTAGGCCCCGGCACCCAGACAGAGGAGAGAGGTCCCATAGCAGAGAATCTGGCTTCATGTCAGCAGAGAATCAGTCTTCATGTCATAGCAGAGAATCATGCTTCACGTCACCCACCACTGGAACAGTCCATTGTCACATATTTAGGCCCGGGCACCCAGGCAGAGGAGAGAGGTCCTATAGCAGAGAATCTGGCTTGGGTGTGTCTGGTGTCTGCAGCTGAAGAGGAAGGGTGTGTCTGCAGCAGCTCCTGAACCTCCACAGCACAGGCTTCTCCGGGGAGTTTCCTGCCATCTGCTCCCCAGGAGGAGTTCCAGGCTTGCGGGGAGCTTTTTCCATCTCTCCCCAGCCCAGTCCCTGACTCTCCTTAGGGAGCTGGCAGGGTCCTGTGGACATGTCCTCACAGAAGGATGCCCCTGCTCCCCGGCTTGGGTCGGTGGGGAGTAAGGGGTCTCAGCAACCGACCCTGAAGGATGATGGCGAGGGGGTATCTACACCTGGACGCGGTAGTGGCAGCCGAGTCCCCCCTGAGGACCCAAGGACGACAGGAAGAAGGAGTCAGCCTGCGGAGGGCCGGGAGGTGTCGTCCCAGGTAGGTTGGGGGTCTCGGCGGGAGGGAGAAAATACCTCCGCCTACAGCTCTCGCTTGGCCGCCCACCTGCGGGAATATGATGAGCTGGGACGGCACCTCAGAGCCCTGAGGAAGGAACTAAAAGAGACACGGGCTAAAGCAACCATTTCTGCAAAGAAAAAGAGGCCCCCCTTAATGAAAAGATTAGGGGGTTAAAAGAGAGTTTGGAGGTCTCCCTGAGGCGGCACCAGCAGCTGCTGGAAGGCAGTGGCCTCTTCAGGGAGAAACTGTTAAATGGTGACCGGTTCAGGGAAATGGAGGCCGTGAGGAGAGGGGAGCCATGCGGGGGTGTGGAGAGCAGGGAACTCAAGTCTCCCTGAAGTTCAGGGAGTCTCCCTCTATTAGATAGCGGCTCCCTGACACCCACATGTGAGACAATATCTCCCGGAAAGGTTTACTGATAGCAGAGCAGAGAGATAAGAGAAGTGACAGGACAGAGTTTAGATTACAGGTTGAATTAACCCTTTAGGGTCAAATTGGCGTCTCAAGGAGATATATATGTTAAAGGCACCTTCTTCTGTATCATTCAGTAGCTATAGAACTATTGAGAGAGATGTATTTTTTTTAAATACATTTACACATTTAACCCTCCATTTTAATTATATATTATTTACCCCAGTGTTAAATCCCCCCCCCCCCCCGATGCTTGTTTTTTTCCTACAGTGGGGTAGATAATTACACACAAGGTTCACTTGCTTCTTGTCAGCTCAGCGAATGAACCGAAGATTCGATTCATGAATCGGTTCATTTGAATGAACTGATTCAAATGAACCGATTCATGTGAAAGATCCGAACTTCCCATCTCTAGTTTACTCGCAGCAAACCTTCCCGGCGCGTGCGCACAGTGCAAGAAGAAGCCGATGCCAGCAGTCCGCAACGGCGCATCAGGCTGAGCCTGTGCGCACGCGCGGAATCTCAAAGCGGGAGGGAGGGAGAGGCGGCACTGAGGAGTAGAAGGCGGCGCTGGGCACGAACGGCGATGCGTGCGGCAGGGCACCATGCATCCACAGACCTCCCCTGCTTGGGCACCTTAATTCAATGATTGACAGGTTAGTAAAACCTGTTTTTCCGCAGAATAAAGCCACAAATAGCTTTTATAAGGCCACCTTAGAAATCAGAATGCTGCCTGGACATGAGCAGGGCTTATAGGTGGTGACAGAATCCCTTTAATCATATACATAAATATGATAATTTGGGGCAGGGTAATGAGCCCCGTCCTCCACACCATAGAGCAAAGTGTGCAGATACTGCATATGTCTGGAAAATGTAATAAAAAGTTCGTGAAAGAAAAAAAAATGAAAACCTCCCTGAAATGAGCAGTGCACCTCCCTGAAATGAGAAGTGCACCTCCCTGAAATGAGTTTTTGCAGGTTGGGATGTCTGGGAGAGTGAGAATGAAGAGTTGAAAGACTCTGAGTCTCAAACACCCCAGGCAGGTCCCCAAACCTCACAGGATGAAACGGCCCCCCCACCTGTGACCCCGGTGCAGGAGGCATACAGTGACATTCCACCCGAACAAGTGTGTTTACCTTCATCAGATGAGGCCTCAGCCATGGAGGAGGAAGGCAGTGAGGAGGGAGGTGGTGGACTTCTGAAGGAGATTAAAATGTTGGAATCACCTAAAGTGGACTTCCAGAACTTTGTTTTTGGAGACGATTTACTAGATGAGAATTGTGGCAAGGAAAAAAAGAAAAAAAAGAAAAGTACAGATAATAAGGAAATACGTTATGTTTATGTGTCCAATACACGCTTGGTGAGGACTGAAAAGTCCGCACCAGGCGTGCACCTCGCCATACTCCCCGGCTCAGCATCTGTGGTGGTGCCTGAGCGGAGAGGTGGGGAGATCGTGGGATCCAAAATGGCGCCGGACGCCGTCCCTGCTAGCGGAGGCAGGGAGGAGGTGCCGGCGGGGAAGGGAAGCCGGCAGTTACCTATTGGAGGTAGAGGGGGCGGGCGGATGCCTCGGGAGGCCCCGCCCGCCACTCCGCTTGTCGCTTCATCCGCCGCTCTGCCCACTGCCCTGCCTGCCATTCCGGCATGTAGGGTGGTGCTGGGGCGGTGTGATGGGGTCGCCGTCCCTCCCACATGGGGCGGTGATGGCCTTGAATCTCCGCTGCGGCCGTAAGTGTGCAGCGGGGATCGGGGGAGGCAGCAGTGAGCGAGGTTGTAGGCGTGAATGGGGGTGTGTCTGGGGGTGTGTCCGGGCATCCTCCTATTGGCACGCATGTTGGCGTGGCTGGGGGGGTGCCCGGCCGTGCCTCTGGACGCACTACCGGAGTGAAGAAAGAATGCGCAGGCGCAGCGAACAAGCGCCTGCGCATTGAAGAACCAGGGGCCGGAGCTGCCGGAAAAGAGAAGTCTGCGGCGCTCCGGTCCTCTACTAAGAGAAGCATTATTGCGCCAAAACATGTGGGGATGTACATCGCCACTGGACACGCCCCCTCTGTCTCTGCCTCCTCCACCAGCGCTGAATTAAGTGCTGGGGAGGGGGGGACCGTGGTCATCAGTGCCCAGGTCTTAAGGGCAGTAGGGGAAGGGGAGGGCTTGGCCGGTGGCGATGGAAGTGGCAGTGTAAATAACAATAGTGTAAATAACAATAAAGTAAATGATAAAGTTAAGGAAAATAGAGCACCTGCTGCACCAGCTGTCCCAGCAGGGGGAGAGGGTGTGTGTGTGCAGGGTGTAGGTAGGGGTGTTGGTGGGGGTGCTGCATTGGGTCCCAAAGGTGGGATGGATGCTGGGAGTCGGCGGGCTGTCGCTGAAAAAGTGGCGGCTGCGGCTCCTGGTGTTTGCCTTCCGGAGGGATCCAGCATGGCATCCGGTACCAGTATAGTGGGGGGGGCCGGTTCGGTTGCCCCTCCTGCGGCCGTAACACCTGGCAGAAGTTATTCCAGTGTGGCTGCGGCTGTGGGGGGGGAGGGGCTGACTTCTTTGGCTTCCTCGCTCTCAGGGTCTTGCAGCGGCGACTGCTGGAGGCCCTCAAAAAGGGGGAGAGCTCCTTTTCCGTAGAGGGGAAGAAGGTGGAATGTTCATTCTGGTTCAACAAACATGGCGTTCGGACCTTCCGAGAACAGGACGGGGGCGAGACCACCTGGTCTTCACCCACAACCGGCCCTGGAGCCAGACGGAATGTGGTCTGTCTCAAGTGGAGTAGCCATGAAGCTTGCCCTACTAGAAAGAGGGTGGTGGAGCTCCTGCTTGGGATGGGTTTTAAGGCTACTGACATCTTTGCCTTGATCCATCCTTTTGGCTCCAAGGAGTTTGACATCAGCTTTGTCCGGCTGGAGGGGCTTGAGCTCTTCTGGTCCGGATATGAGCTGGTGAAGAACATGCCGGACTGGCGTGGTTTCGTTGCAAAAGCGATAACCCGCCAGAGTGAAGTCAAGAGAGTGACCGTGCTGACCCGTAACGAGTCTCTCTCTTGTATTGACATCATGACCTGGCTGGGTAGGTACGGAGAGGTCCAGGGAATACCAGCTAAAAACCTGGACGAGTTTGGCATTTGGTCGGGTGCCTGGACGTTTAATATCAAGCTTAGGCGTCTGGGCAGTACAGTTTCCCACATTCCATCATCTGCCTTTATCGGCCGAGACAGGATCTTGGTTTTCTACAGGGGGCAGCCTAAGCTCTGTCACAAGTGCGGCAGCCCCACACATTTCAGCGCCAGCTGCCAAGTGCAGAAGTGCGCGTTGTGTGGGGGGACAGGTCATCTAGCTGCATCTTGTGAGGAGATTAGATGCAACCTGTGTGGGGAGCTCGGGCACCCCTTCAGTCGCTGTCCTCTCTCTGAGGCCAATGCGGCCCGAGCTCATGCAGGAGCGGGCCGGGAGGTCCCTTCGGCTGAGGCGGGTACTGGCAAAGGCAGCGGAGTTAAGGGGTCAGTGAGGAACCAGAACAACCCGTCCCGGAAGAGGCGGAGAGAGAGGCGTCAGGCGGAGAGGGAGGGGGAAGAACCCCGTCCTGGGGTGATGCCCGCTCCTTCCCAAACGACTGCCCCTCCTGAATCCGAGACCCTAGGGGGCAGCGAGCTGGAGGAGGAGATTGAGAGACTGGATCGGGCCGAAGAGACTCTGTCCTCGCACTACGAAAGTTCTGCAGAGGGTAGTGGGGCAGAGTCCCAAAGTAGACGGAAACGGCGTACTAAAAAAAGATCTAGCCCGACCAAAGTTGCCAAGGAAGGTGTAACCGGCTCCCATCTGGAGCTCTCCAACCGGTACCTCATCTTGGATGAGACCTCTGCCTCTTCTGCTGAGGAGGAGGTTGAAGGTGAGGGGCCGGGGGCGAAGGAGGGAGAGCCTTCAGGGGGCCCCGCGCCCCCCTCTGGTGGGGATGCAAGGTCCTCAGGAGGGGTGGCAAAACCGGGCCCTGAGACTGAGAAAGCCAGGAGTGGTGCGCAGAGGGAGGTGGTGGTGGCAGAGATGGATACCACTATCTCCCTCAAGAGAGGTCGTGCTGCTCTAGAAGGCAGCCCCGGGAGGGGGGAGAAGGATGGGAAGAAGGCCATCTAATTTAACTACTCTTTATGGCGGTACCCGCTCTGCTGACTCTGGCAACCATTAATGTCGCCAGCATTAAGTCGGATGCGGCTCGTTTCGCAGCCTTCGATTTTCTCAGCCGTGTTGAAGCTGACATTTTGTTTTTGCAAGAGACCAGGCTGCCAGATTTGGCAGCGATTTATAAGGCCAAGAGGGAGTGGAGATCAGGGCCCTCCTACTGGTCTCTTGCGGCTGAGCGGAGTGGCGGTCCTTTTTACCGCACCGGTAGAATGCAGACGAGTAGTTGAATTAGAAATGGGGAGGTGTTTGATCTTGGATATCCTCATGAAGGGACAGAAACTGCGCCTGATCAATATCTACGGGCCCCAGTCCAGGTGGGACAGGAAATGTCTCTTTATGAGGATTAAGCCTTTCCTTTTTACAAGCCGGCAGGTGGTTTTTGGTGGGGACTTTAATACTGTCACAAGGCCCCAAGACAGGGGAGGCACCAGAAACCGGCTGACTTATGATAGTATTTTTCTGAATAGAGTAGCTAGTGAGGCTCGTCTGGAGGATGTCCACATTAGGCATACCCCAGGCCACGGGGGTTTCACTTTCTATAGAGGTAGTCAGATCAGGTCTAGAATAGATAGGTTTTATTTGAAGGAGGAGGCTACCTTTTCGCCCTTAAGGGTTGTGGAGGTGGAATTCTCCGATCACTGTTTGATTATGTTTTCTCTGAATATTTCAGAATCCCCCCAAATGGGAAGAGGTTATTGGAAGCTGAATTCGGGTGTCTTGGAGGAAGCAGAGGTGAGACAATGCTTTGAGGACTTCCTTCAGAGTCAGGTACCTTTACTGGATCTTTGTGATACTAAGTCAGAGTGGTGGGAGATATTCAAAGATCGGGCTGCAAAGTTCTTCCGCCGGCTCTCGAGCCTCAGGTCCCTGGACAGGTACCGCCTGTATCAGGGTCTGAGGAGGAAACTCGAGCATCTGGTCTCGACTGGTGGTAGCCGCGAGGATATCTCCAGGGTGAAATCTTTGCTCAAGAGGTGCCAGTATGATAGGCACACATCTTTAGTTTTTGAGAGGGACTTCGGGAGGTACCGCTCGCCCGACCCCTACAGAAATTGTAAGATGTCCGTGAAGAGTAAGTTAATAACAGGACTGGTCGATAGTACGGGATCTCTGAGCAGGTCCAGATCAGGGATCCTGGAAGTCGTTAGATCCTTTTACTCGTGCCTCTTGGGGAGGAGGGATCTGGATCGGGACAGGATGTCGGCTTTCCTGGCTGGGGTCATCCCTGAGTCAGGAGCTCACCTCTCTTTTGACGGTTTGGTAGAAGAGATCAGGAAGGAGGAAGTTATCCTGGCGGTGGAAGGGTTGGCTCTGAAGAAGTCGCCAGGCCCGGATGGCTTAACATCCGAGTTTTATAAGGCCTTTAAGGACTCTTTATGTCCCCTCTTGACTGAGGTATTCAATGAGTGCTTATCCTCGGGCACTCTGCCTCGGTCAATGAGGAGGTCAGCTCTGATCCTTCTATCAAAGGGTAAAGATCCGAGCCGTATTGAGAACTGGCGTCCCATAGCACTTCTTAATACGGACAGAAAGATTCTGGCCAAGATACTTTTTAATAGGCTGGTAAAATTTGCACCCCAGCTCCTTTCGGTGGCCCAGCATTGCTCGGTTCCAGGCCGCAGCACTTTTAGTGCTGTACTCTGTGTTCGAGAGGCAGTGGAGCAGAGTAGAGCAGGCTACTGGAGGGGGTACATGCTATCCTTAGATCAAGCAAAGGCGTTTGATCGGGTGAACCATGAGTACCTCTGGTCGGTCCTTCTGAAGTATGGCCTGCCGAGGGGGTTTGTCGATTGGTTAAAGATCTTGTATGCAGGGGCAGAGAGTTTCCCGCTTGTGAACGGTTGGTCTGGCTGCTCTTTTGAGGTTGGGTCTGGCGTCCGCCAGGGCTGTCCTTTGAGCCCGCTTTTATACGTGTTCGCTATTGATCCCTTTCTTAAGCGGATCGATCGTGGACCATTGGCGGGAGTCTCGATGGATCGGGCGGCGCCGGAAGCCACTCTGAGGGTAGTAGCGTACGCTGACGATGTCACCATTTTCGTATCCTCGAGAGGGGAGGCGGAGTACGTGATGTCTGAAGTGGATCGCTACTCGGAGGCATCCGGGTCCATGATCAATCGGGATAAGTGTGAGAGTCTCTGGCTGGGAGGGGGTGATCCAGTTTTTGATCTCCTGGACACCCTCCCAGGGCCCAAGTCGTCAGCCAAAGTCCTAGGCATCCATTTTGGCCATGGGGACTATCCCACTCAAAATTGAGACGACAGGCTTAAGATCGCCGCTCAGAAGGTCGACCAGTGGAAGGGTTGGTCTTTGACCCTCAGGGAAAGGGTAAACCTGATCAAGGCCTACTTACTCCCTCTGCTTATCTATTTGGGTAGCGTGTGTATCTTGCCAGAGCCTCTCTGGACTCGGGTTTATAGTCTGTTCTTCCAGCTCTTATGGGGGAATAGACTGAACCTGATCAAGAGAGAAGTGACTTACCGCACGAGGAGACTAGGGGGGTTATCTATGGTCAACCCAGTGGTGTTTCTTGTAAACACCTTTGTTAAAGAGAATCTGGCGAACCTCTGGATGGAGAGGGCTTCTCCGTGGGTAGTCTCCTGCCGGGGGTGGTTTCGGCCTTTCTTCCAGGAATGGGAGACAGGAGGGCAAGTGAAGGACTTACGTACGCCTCACGGATATCTTCCGACTTACGTCACCCCGATTCTGAAGGTGATCTGCCGGTGGGGTTTGGAGGTGAGGGAGATCAGGACTCTGTCAAGGAGGTCCCTTGACGAGAGGGTCTTGTTGTCCCACTTCCAGAAGCCCCTGGCCCTCAGGGATTGCCCAAGCCGGGATCTAGACAAGGGGTTACAGTTGCTAAATTCTGCAAGGATCCCCTTGAAGTTTTGGGACTTGGCTTGGCGCTGCTTTCACGGGAGGCTGTATGTGAGGGACAACTTGAAGTACTGGAACTCTGATGAAAGGGGTTGTCCCCGGGAGGAGTGTGGCTCCATACTGGAAAGTATGGATCACTTCCTGCTTCAGTGTCCCTTTAATACAGAGGTATACCAACGGGTGGGAGCTTCCATTGGCTGGCCTAGGCTAGCCAGCCTCTCCTACGCGGAGTGGGCTTATGGAGTGCTCAGAGACATTGGTAGAAGGGACCCGTGCACATGTTTTTTAGTCAGTATAGTGGTTAGGTTCTACACGTGGAATGCACGGTGCTTAGTTTCAACGCAGCAGAAAGTCCTCCCAGTGGACGAGGTATGTAGGAACATTCTGGGTGACCTGGTGAAGGTGCGTTCTTTGGAGTATGAGAGACTGGGTACCAGTAGGGCCTCTCTCCTCTGGAGAGGCTTTGCTTTTAGCGTACCCTAGCCTAGTCATACGCTTCCTGGTGGTTGGCTGATGCTTTCCCCGTAGATTTTTGTTTTGTGAGAGGTTGAGCTTTGAAGAAAGGCTTACAGAGACCGAGCTTGGGCCTTCGGGTAGTTCTGTATATTAGACTAGTTTGCAGTGTGTGTTAAAAAGTTATGTTGTTTATGTTTTTTATTAGGATATAATGAGTTGGGGCTAGTTAGGTTGGGTGGGTGAGGGAAGGGGTCTTTTATTTTGTGCTTTTATGTGTTTTATGTGTGTATTGAAGTGGGAGGCCTGCATCTAGCCCTGGACTATGCGGACATGGGAGGACATTGGGCGAGGGGCTAGATGCGGGTGGTGGAGGTAGGGCTGACCTCGGACTATGCGGACACGAGAGAGACGTGAGGCGGAGGTCAGCCTTGGGTGATGGGTGAAGGGTGATGGAGTAGGTAGTGGGGGTTAGGGCTAGATTAGGGAGGTAAATAGGTTTTTGCTTTATGTGTTATATTAGTATAATAAAAAAATAAAAAAAATAAAAATTGTGATGGGGAAAAAATAAATAAATAAATAAATAAATTAAATAAAATAAAAAAAAATTGTTATTATTATTGTTTTTTTTATAGGCTAGTCTTATTTGCGTTTTCGTTTTATTGACAAGTAGTCAAGTTTTCTTTTTGTTTAGGGTTTTACAGCTGAACCGGCTAAGTTTTCTTTTCATTTCTTTTTAGCATTTGTATATAGTTTTGTATATAGTTTTTATAGAGTATAGGTATGAGTGAGGCTGGGTCAGCTGGAATGCTGTTCTGTTTTTATATTTTGATGTTTTGGTGTTTTGAAATTTTGTCTGTAAAGTTTTGTATTTTTATAATAAAAAGAGTTCCCATAACATAGAATCTGGCTTCATGTCAGCAGAGAATCAGTCTTCATGTCATAGCAGAGAATCAGGCTTCATGTCACCCACCACTGGAACAGGCCACTGTCAGATATTTTTAGGCCCCGGCACCCAGACAGAGGAGAGAGGTCCCATAACATAGAATCTGGCTTCATGTCAGCAGAGAATCAGTCTTCATGTCATAGCAGAGAATCATAATTCACGTCACCCAACATTGGAACAGTCCATTGTCATATAATTTAGGCCCCGGCACCCAGACAGAGGAGAGATGTCCCATAGCAGAGAATCTGGCTTCATGTCAGCAGAGAATCAGTCTTCATGTCATAGCAGAGAATCAGGCTTCATGTCACCCACCACTGGAACAGGCCACTGTCAGATATTTTTAGGCCCCGGCACCCAGACAGAGGAGAGGTTCATTCAACTTTGGGTTGCCCCGCAATATAATGGTAAAATGAAAATAAAAATAGGATTGAATGAGGAAGTGCCCTGGAGTACAATAATATATGGTTAAGGGGGGGTAGTTAATGTCTAATCTGCACAAGGGATGGACAGGTCCTGTGGGATCCATGCCTGGTTCATTTTTATAAACGTCAGCTTGTCCACATTGGCTGTAGACAGGCGGCTGCGTTTGTCTGTAATGACGCCCCCTGCCGTGCTGAATACACGTTCAGACAAAACGCTGGCCGCCGGGCAGGCCAGCACCTCCAAGGCATAAAAGGCTAGCTCTGGCTACGTGGACAATTTGGAGACCCAGAAGTTGAATGGGGCCGAACCATCAGTCAGTACGTGGAGGGGTGTGCACAGGTACTGTTCCACCATGTTATTGAAATGTTGCCTCCTGCTAACACGTTCCGTATCAGGTGGTGGTGCAGTTAGCTGTGGCGTGGTGACAAAACTTTTCCACATCTCTGCCATGCTAACCCTGCCCTCAGAGGAGCTGGGCGTGACACAGCTGCGTTGGCGACCTCTTGCTCCTCCTCTGCCTTCGCCTTGGGCTTCCACTTGTTCCCCTATGACATTTGGGAATGCTCCCAGTAGCGCGTCTACCAACGTGCGCTTGTACTCGCGCATCTTCCTATCATGCTCCAGTGCAGAAAGTAAGGTGGGCACATTGTCTTTGTACCGTGGATCCAGCAGGGTGGCAACCCAGTAGTCCGCACACGTTAAAATGTGGGCAACTCTGCTGTCGTTGCGCAGGCACTGCAGCATGTAGTCGCTCATGTGTGCCAGGCTGCCCAGAGGTAAGGACAAGCTGTCCTCTGTGGGAGGCGTATCGTCATCGTCCTGCGTTTCCCCCCAGCCACGCACCAGTGATGGGCCCGAGCTGCGTTGGGTGCCACCCCGCTGTGAACATGCTTCATCCTCATCCTCCTCCACCTCCTCGTCCTCCTCATCCTCCAGTAGTGGGCCCTGTCTGGCCACATTTGTACCTGGCCTCTGCTGTTGCAAAAAACCTCCCTCTGAGTCACTTCGAAGAGACTGGCCTGAAAGTGCTAAAAATTACCCCTCTTCCTCCTCCTCCTCCTGGGCCACCTCCTCTTCCATCATCGCCCTAAGTGTTTTCTCAAGGAGACATAGAAGTTGTATTGTAACGCTGATAACGGCGTCATCGCCACTGGCCATGTTGGTGGAGTACTCGAAACAGTGCAACAGGGCACACAGGTCTCGCATGGAGGCCCAGTCATTGGTGTTGAAGTGGTGCTGTTCCGCAGTGCGACTGACCCGTGCGTGCTGCAGCTGAAACTCCACTATGGCCTGCTGCTGCTCGCACAGTCTGTCCAGCATATGCAAGGTGGAGTTCCACCTGGTGGGTACGTCGCATATGAGGCGGTGAGCGGGAAGGCCGAAGTTACGCTGTAGCGCAGACAGGCGAGCAGCGGCAGGATGTGAACGCCGTAAGCGCGAACAGACGGCCCGCACTTTATGCAGCAGCTCTGACATGTCGGGGTAGTTGCGAATGAACTTCTGCACCACCAAATTCAGCACATGCGCCAGGCAAGGGATGTGCGTCAAACCGGCTAGTCCCAGAGCTGCAACGAGATTTCGCCCATTATCGCACACCACCAGGCCGGGCTTGAGGCTCACCGGCAGCAACCACTCGTCGGTCTGTTTTTCTATACCCCGTCACAACTCCTGTGCGGTGTGGGGCCTGTCCCCCAAATATATGAGTTTCAGAATGGCCTGCTGACGTTTACCCCGGGCTGTGCTGAAGTTGGTGGTGAAGGTGTGTGGCTGACTGGATGAGCAGGTGGAAGAAGAGGAGGAGGAAGCTGAGTAGGAGGAGGAGGAGACAGGAGGCAAAGAATGTTGCCCTGCGATCCTTGGCGGCGGAAGGACGTGCGCCAAACAGCTCTCCGCCTGGGGCCCAGCCGCCACTACATTTACCCAGTGTGCAGTTAGGGAGATATAGCGTCCCTGGCCGTGCTTACTGGTCCACGTATCTGTGGTTAGGTGGACCTTGCCACAGATGGCGTTGCGCAGTGTACACTTGATTTTATCGGATACTTGGTTGTGCAGGGAAGGCACGGCTCTCTTGGAGAAGAAGTGCCGGCTGGGAACAACATACTGTGGGACAGCAAGCGACATGAGCTGTTTGAAGCTGTCTGTGTCCACCAGCCTAAATGACAGCATTTCATAGGCCAGTAGTTTAGAAATGCTGGCATTCAGGGCCAGGGATCGAGGGTGGCTAGTTGGGAATTTACGCTTTCTCTTAATTGTTTGTGAGATGGAGAGCTGAACGCTGCCGTGTGACATGGTTGAGATGCTTGGTGACGCAGGTGGTGGTACATCCCATGTTTGCTGGGTGGCAGGTGCCAACGTTCCTCCAGAGGCGGAGGAAAAGGCAGAGGCGGCGGCAGCAGCAGAAAAGGCCGAGGCGGCAGCAGCAGAAGAGGTAGCAGGGGGAGCCTGAGTGACTTCCTTGTTTTTAAGGTGTTTACTCCACTGCAGTTCATGCTTTGCATGCAGGTGCCTGGTCATGCAGGTTGTGCTAAGGTTCAGAACATTAATGCCTCGCTTCAGGCTCTGATGGCACAGTGTGCAAACCACTCGGGTCTTGTCGTCAGCACATTGTTTGAAGAAGTGCCATGCCAGGGAACTCCTTAAAGCTGCCTTTGGGGTGTTCGGTCCCAGATGGCGGCGGTCAGTAGCAGGCAGAGTCTCTTGGCGGCGGGTGTTCTGCTTTTGCCCACTGCTCCCTCTTTGTCTTTTGCTACGCTGTTGGCTCGGTCTCACCACTGCCTCTTCCTCCGAACTGTGAAAGTCAGTGGCACGACCTTCATTCCATGTGGGGTCTAAGACCTCATCGTCCCCTGCATCGTCTTCATCCCTGACCTCCTGTTCAGTCTGCAGACTGCAGAAAGACGCAGCAGTTGGAACCTGTGTTTCATCATCATCAGAGACGTGCTGAGGTGGTATTCCCATGTCCTCATCATCAGGAAACATAAGTGGTTGTGCATTAGTGCATTCTATGTCTTCCACCGGTGGGGAAGGTCTAGGTGGATGCCCTTGGGAAACCCTGCCAGCAGAGTCTTCAAACAGCATAAGAGACTGCTGCATAACTTGAGGCTCAGACAGTTTCCCTGATATGCATGGGGGTGATGTGACAGACTGATGGGCTTGGTTTTCATGCGCCATCTGTGCGCTTTCTGCAGAAGACTGGGTGGAAGATAATGTGAACGTGCTGGATCCACTGTCGGCCACCCAATTGACTAATGCCTGTACCTGCTCAGGCCTTACCATCCTTAGAATGGCATTGGGCCCCACCAAATATCCCTGTAAATTCTGGCGGCTACTGGAACCTGAGGTAGTTGGTTCACTAGGACGTGTGGCTGTGGCAGAACGGCCACGTCCTCTCCCAACACCAGAGGGTCCACTAACACCACCACGACCATGTCCGCGTCCGCGTCCCTTACTAGATGTTTTCCTCATTGTTACCGTTCACCACAATAAGAAAAATATTATTTGGCCCAATGTATTGAATTCAAATTCAGGCCTTTTTTTACAGACACCTAACACTATCTGGCTATCTATTTAGGTACCGTATTACACTAATACAGGCACAGCAGTAATGACAGATTTAGCTGAATATGAATTTGAGGCCTATTATTTAGGCGCTGGGTGACAGGTATACGTTTACGGACAGAATTAGACTTGGATATGCACAGTAGCGTGTGTGTGAAGTTATTGAGAACTACCCTATCAGCACCTTGAATCTAATATACCGTTTTAGGGATAGATTTAAAGTAGGCCTGATACAGCAGAAACCACTAATTTAGAAAATTGCTAGGTTGGGAATTGTATTTCAACCCAGAACAAAAACTGTGCTTTGACGGACACAAAATAACTTGAGCAGCTACAGCAATAGCCACAGATTTAGCTGAATATAAATTTGAGGCCTATTATTTAGGTGCTGGGTGACAGGTATACGTTTACGGATAGAATTAGACTTGGATATGCACAGTAGCGTGTGTGTGAAGTTATTGAGAATGACCCTATCAGCACCTTGAATCTAATATACCCTTTTAGGGATAGATTTAAATAACCACACTATTGATGGTTAAATGGACTTGGTGGCAGCTTGCCCCTGATGTAGGATATAGCCAAAAAATAACCACACTATTGATGGTTAAATGGACTTGGTGGCAGCTTGCCCCTGATGTAGGATATAGCAAAAAATAACCACACTATTGATGGTTAAATGGACTTGGTGGCAGCTTGACCCTGATGTAGGATATAGCAAAAAATAACCACACTATTGATAGTTAAATGGACTTGGTAGCAGCTTGTGCTGGCGCACCACAAGCCACAAAATGGCCGCCGATCACCCCAGAAAAAAGTGACTGAAAAGCGCTCTGGGCAGCCTAAAAACACTGAGCAATTGAATAGCAGCAGTTCAATGATCCACAGCTGTAGATCGATCACTGTCTTAAGTGTTTTGGAGGAGTTAATCACTGCCTAATCTCGCCCTAACGTCGCAGCTGCATCCTCTCCCTACACTTGTATCAGCAGAGTGACGTGCAGCGCTACGTGACTCCAGCTTAAATAGAGGCTGGGTCACATGCTGCACTGGCCAATCACAGCCATGCCAATAGTAGGCAAGGCTGTGATGGCCTCTTGGGGCAAGTAGTATGACGCTTGTTGATTGGCTGCTTTGCAGCCTTTCAAAAAGCGCCAAGAAAGCGCCAAACACCGAACCCGGACTTTTACAAAAAGGTTCGGGTCCGTGTCACGGACACCCCAAAATTCGTTACGAACCCGAACTATACAGTTCGGGTTCACTCATCCCTAGTTACAAAATTTAGGGAGAAAAATAAGTACAGGAGATGAATCTTAAAAGGTTACAGGCAAGCAATAAACCAATTTAAAATGAGTGAAAAAAAGTAATTCCCTTAAAGTAATGTGTATGTGTGAATCTGTGTGTGTAGAGAGCAACAGGTGTCTTGTCAAAGAATGCTCTGCCAATGTCATGAAACAAAGCCATGTTATAGGTTGACTCTCCAAAGAGTTACATTGTATCCTAAATTTACCATTCTAACAGACATATATGGTTAACAAGTAAAACCCCTTACATCATGATTTTCTAAGTATTCCTTATTTGTAAAGCTAATAATAATATGCTGAGAAGGAGGATTCCTAATCTTCCCAAATACTATTGTCGTCTCAAGAACTCTCAAAATTGACACTTCACACAAGTGCTGACCTTTCATGGTCCTTAAAATACCCTATCCTACTAAAAAGTATTAGTATATTATTTTACATTTCCCCCTGATTATGATTTTAAATCTAAATTTTCAATCATAACCTTCTAATTTAACGCAATTATTCATCATTTGTATCACATTCATTCATTGACCATGTTATAGCACTTGGTTGATTGATAAATTTTTGATTCAGTATTCAATATAATTGGAATACTGAGTTCTTTTTAACATTTCTTTTAAAATGTTGTCTCCCTTATTTATTTCTTCCTTTATATTCCTATATGTTTTCCTAATCCTATACATAATAAAAATTTGATAGATAACACAAAAATATCACAATAAATATAATAATAATTGGATGGGACAAAGTATTCCCAACTGCTGTTTGTGCAGAAGATTTTGTCCACATATTTACAGATTTCTTCAATTTTCCCCACCAAGATGTTCCAGACATAGTATTCCATTCATGTTCTATTTCTGATAATTGTCCTTGATGGTGATTAAATGCAATTTCAGCTTTTTTTGCTTGTTCGTTTAATATTTTTAAAAGACCTTTATCCTTTTTAATTAGTTCTGTCCACTCATCCCATGACCATAAATGCTCTTAAATGCACGGCGGTGCGCCTGTGCGTCATAGCGGTCTGAGGAAGCGCGAGTTACGCGCGAAACGGCCGTCACCGACGATTCACTCCACAGGGCCATTCCGCTCCCCAGCCTGCGCATCGATGCTATTTTGAAGCAATAAAGCTCTTTGATATTCCATCTGATCCTGGTGAGTGCCGCGTTCCTTCTGTCTACCTGCCATATATTGAATGTCTACTTGCACCTACGCTGAGCACCGCATTATCTGGGTTTGTTTGTGGAGCCGCGGGTCCTTGACTCCCGACGCTATAAGGGGTTACAGGTGATTCATCGAATAACAGCAGTGCCGCTGTATCTTCTTATTTTCTTCTCACAAACACATTCAGGACTTTACATGCTATTTTCTCGAGTTCGTCAGGAGTATTCCCAAACTTTTACAGTTTGTCTATTTCCCCGCTGCCACTTATTTATGGCGCGTATATTTTTATCCCCGCTACCACTTACTTTTGGCGCGTATATTTTATCCCGACACCCTCTCTTAAACCAGAGGCAGTCTTACTACTTAACTTCTGGCAAGGACTCTTTGTGTCGCCCTCACTGATGGACTTGGAAACAGCAGACAATATACACACAAATAAACCGGCAGATGACCCTTAATGACAGGTAGATTCAATGTAGACTCTGAGCAAGTACATTTACCTGTCTTTGGTGGCCTTCAACAGCCGGACAAGACTACGACCCCACTGAATCACAACACGGGGATACACAGGTAAGGAACTAAATTCTAGAATCTCTTACCGTAATCGAAGGTGATCAGGTTCCGTCCCTGTCCGTGATTCAGATGGTGTCGCGGTCCCTCTCGGTCGGCTGGTTGTCGGTCACAACTCAGAGTCCCTGTTTGGGCGCCAAACTGATATGGATTTGGTCAATCTCAGACCGTATGTGGTGATCTGCCGTTGAGCCTAATTAGTAGAATGCGTGCACGCCGGAAGAACACACTGACACAAACTGTTCAGTTGGAGCACTTCCAAGATTCTCTCCTTTAATAGGGTGGGGTGATGTCTTATATAGGACACACAACATAGGTTTACATAGGCAATGTGTTATAGTACATTAGGCAGTTCATGATTGGCTGGTTCCATATAAGGTGGTCTTCCCTTCCCAGGATTCTTGTCTTGTGTACACAAGGTGTAGTCCCAGATGGAGGAGTCATCTTAGTCTCTGTGAACTTTACTCAATGGAAGGGGGGAGAGAAGGAGCTGGCAGCCATTTTAAATAAGGAATGTATAACAAGTGAAATCAGCATTTTATAATTCCCTCACATAACTACAGTGAGGGGGCACATATCTGGGCATAACTACTGTGAGGGGGCACATATCTGGGCATAGCTACAGTGAGGGGGCACATATCTGGGCATAACTACTGTGAGGGGGCACATATCTGGGCATAACTACTGTGAGGGGGCACATATCTGGGCATAACTACTGTGAGTGGGCAAATATCTGGGCATAACTACAGTGAGGGGGCACATATCTGGGCATAACTACTGTGAGGGGTCACATATCTGGGCATAACTACTGTGAGGGGGCACATATCTGGGCATAACTACTGTGAGGGGGCACATATCTGGGCATAACTGCAGTGAGGGGGCACATATCTGGGCATAACTACAGTGAGGGGTCACAGATCTGGCATAACTACTGTGAGGGGGCACATATCTGGGCATAACTACTGTGAGGGGCACATATCTGTCATAACTACTGTGAGGGGCACATATCTGTCATAACTACTGTGAGGGGCACATATCTGACATAACTACTGTGAGGGGGCACATATCTGTGCATAACTACAGTGATGAGGCACATATCTGGCATAACTACTGTGAGGGGCACATATCTGGGCATAACTACTGTGACAGGAACAAAGGTGGGCATAACTGCTCTCAGGGGTCACAAGAAGGACATAACTTTTGTGAAGGGACCACAAGGTGGGCTAAATTACTGTAAGGGGCCACAAGGTGGGCATTAGTACTGTGAGGGGCCACAAGGTGGGAATTAGTACTGTGAGGGGCTTTAATGTGGGCACTAGTACTGTGTGGTTGCACTTAGGGGAAATGTCCTAGATTTCCCTGTCATACATTGGCATGGCTCAGTCTTACAGGCCAGCACAGCGCCCCCTGCTGGTGATTTCACAGGGGCAGTCACCATCCCTTCCTTATGTGATTATTCTTTTTTTCTCTATCACCACAGGAACCTTGTTCTGAATCCAGTGGACCATAACGCCAACGCCAGCGACACTCTGGAGGAGGTAGGACCAGATTTTATTAGGAATGGGTGAGTGTAGCCATGCATTGGGCTTAGGGCTCTTTAACATGAGCGGATGCCATGTGGGTAAAAAAGAAAATGACGTTGTGCTGGACTGCTGGTATAATTACACAATGCTATGGGGCTGGTATGTAATTTTTTCCAGGGCTGGTTTTCATACCCAGTCCGGCCCTGAGTACTTCTGGGAGGTGACAATCCACTGATGTCTCAAAGATGGAGGGTCCATCTTGAATATTTGTATCACTGGTTGTTGTTATAATTTTTCTTGTAATAGTTGTATATTGTATTCTGCCATGTATTAGAAGACTGCTTGAAAAGACTGTAGACAGAAGTAACCTTTTACCAATTCTGTAGTGAGACCATGGATAGAAACATAGAAACATAGAATGTGTCGGCAGATAAGAACCATTTGGCCCATCTAGTCTGCCCAATATACTGAATACTATGGATAGCCCCTGGCCCTATCTTATATGAAGGATGGCCTTATGCCTATCCCATGCATGCTTAAACTCCTTCACTGTATTTGCAGCTACCACTTCTGCAGGAAGGCTATTCCATGCATCCACTACTCTCTCAGTAAAGTAATACTTCCTGATATTACTTTTAAACCTTTGCCCCTCTGATTTAAAACTATGTCCTCTTGTAGCAGTTTTTCTTCTTTTAAATATTCTCTCCTCTTTTACCTTGTTGATTCCCTTTATGTATTTAGCAGTTTCTATCATCTCCCCTCTGTCTCGTCTTTCTTCCAAGCTATACATGTTAAGGTCCTTTAACCTTTCCTGGTAAGTTTTATCCTGCAATCCATGTACTAGTTTAGTAGCTCTTCTCTGAACTCTCTCCAAAGTATTGATATCCTTCTGGAGATATTGTCTCCAGTACTGCGCACAATACTCCAAATGAGGTCTCACTAGTGCTCTGTAGAGCGGCATGAGCACCTCCCTCTTTCTACTAGTAATGCCTCTTCCTATACACCCCAGCATTCTGCTAGCATTTCCTGCTGCTCTATGACATTGTCTGCCTACCTTTAAGTCTTCTGAAATAATGACCCCTAAATCCCTTTCCTCAGATACTGAGGTTAGGACTGTATCACTGATTATATATTCTACTCTTGGGTTTTTACGCCCCAGGTGCATTATCTTGCACGTATCAACATAAAATTTTAGTTGTCAGATTTTTGACCATTCCTCTAATTTTCCTAAATCCTTTTCCATTTGGTGTATCCCTCCAGGAACATCAACCCTGTTACAAATCTTTGTGTCATCAGCAAAAAGACACACCTTACCATCGAGGCCTTCTGCAATTTCGTTGACAAAGATATTAAACAATATGGGTCCCAGAACAGATCCCTGAGGTACCCCACTGGTAACAAGACCATGGTCTGAATATACTCCATTGACTACAACCCTCTGTTGTCTGTCCCTCAGCCACTGCCTAATCCATTCAACAATATGGGAGTCCAAGCCCAAAGACTGCAATTTATTGATAAGCCTTCTATGTGGGACAGTATCGAAAGCCTTACTAAGGTCTAGCTAAGCGATGTCTACTGCACCTCCGCCATCTATTATTTTAGTCACCCAATCAAAAAAATCAATAAGATTAGTTTGACATGATCTCCCTGAAGTAAACCCATGCTGTTTTCCATCTTTCAATCCATGGGATTTTAGATGTTCCACAATCCTATCCTTAAGTATGGTTTCCATTAATTTCCCCACTATTGATGTCAGACTTACTGGCCTATAGTTGCCCGATTCCTCCCTACTACCTTTCTTGTGAATGGGCACAACATTTGCTAATTTCCAATCTTCTGGGACGACTCCTGTTGCCAGCGATTGGTTAAATAAATCTGTTAATGGTTTTGCTAGTTCACCGCTGAGCTCTTTTAATAGCTTTGGGTGTATCCCATCAGGCCCCTGTGACTTATTTGTATTGATTTTAGACAGCTGACTTAGAACCTCTTCCTCTGTAAAGACACATGCATCAAAAGATTCATTAGTCTTCCTTTCTTACTGAGGTCCTTTTCCTTCATTTTCCATTTGGATGAGCTTGGAACCCTGGTTTTAACTAAACTTTGCACGGCTGCCGGCAGATGTACATTTCATCCATGATGTGAAACATCTGGGGTACGTCCGGCCAGATCTTACAGGCTCACCATTGTCTCAAATGGGGGAGATGTGAGGGATGAGACCCCATCTTGGTGTCTGCAGCAGCCATTTTACATTGTATGACCTCTTTGAAGTTAATAGATCAGAAACTTTAGCATGCAAAAGTCCCTGCAGGAAGTAACTTAGCCCCCACCTTTCCTATTTTTGATAGATGGAAACTGCTAGCTCTAACAGTTATTTCCTGTATTCTGAATTGTATGCGTCTGCGGTTAATTGACATTTACATTTTCTGTTTCTATAAGCACATATATGTACAAATATGGTCATGACCTTTATGAGATGTGTGTGGGTGGCTTTTCCACCCCCTTCCTCGCCAAGACAGTATAATATGATATGCATTTTGTTTGAATAAACAGAGACTTGTTTGATCACTGAGTGTCGGTCAATCAATGCTCCAGATGGGTACCCATTACTAAATCTATGGGCAATGATGATTTGGAACTCAGCATAAATTAAAGTAAGGGGTCTTTTCCCCCACACCCACTATCTGTATTATGTGATCCTGTGTCATCTTGCGTAATTATTTATGTGTCCTGCAAAAAGTGTATATCTTTATGCAACTGTTCTGTGTTCAGATGTAATTGCCTGGTTCACCAACAGCTGGCAGCAAACTTGGCAGAGCTAGTTTCTTGGAGAGGAACCATATAGTTCCATTCCAGCCGTCTCTAGAGAGGGAGGAGTTTAGTTAGTTAGTGAGTCAGTGTCTAGTCCACCCTCCTTAGGGAGAGGTTGTGTGTTGACTAGGAGAGCACTGCCTGCTCTGCTAGGCCCAGAAGCCTAGCCTCTGAAGTCTACATGGTTGCCTGTCCCCTCCTGGGCTGGCATTGCCTCCCTCCAAGCTGAAGTGAGAGCTTGAGGTAAAAGCCAGGACAAGAAGTTCCTAGGATTAAAGATAAAGTAAGAGACAGACTACAGCTAACCTAAATTCCAGCAGAAGAGGAAGAGTTCCTATTTTACCCAGCTAGCATAGCAGAGCTGAGAGAGTTCAGATGTAGCAGAGCTGAGAGTGTTTGCCTGCCAAAGTAAAGCCAATACCTGCTGATGACCAAGAAACCGTTTGGAAACTGTTTGGATTACCGTTTATGCCAAGTAAAGCTGTGTTCAACGTTACTACAAAGTCTGGATTCCATTTATTCCACCTTCTACACCATCCAACTTCAACTACACCCTTTTTGCACTGCTTCGGACTACACCACGTTTGGGATTCACGGATATCCAGGTAGGAGCACCATGACACGTGCATACAACATCCACAAAGACATTGTAGGTCACTCTACACCACTCTGGCAATCCTACACTGGGTACCACCAATTTACTTGCTCTATAAGAGGGACATATTTCGTAGAAACCTCCTAAGGGGCGAGGGATACCCCAGACGCTGGCAGTAAGCTCGTTGCATTATGATCCTGAATACAGATGATAAGATCTTCAGCTGAATCTCTGTAGGAATTGAGTTCATAAGGAGACATTAAGTACAGAGAAGACGGACAGAACAGACTGTGATAATGCCCCTGCATCCCAGTCATCCATTGAGCCTCGCGGCGACATGTTGGAGCTCCTTGTCGATATCTCCCTTCTCTACAGGGCTTCTGCCGCTTCATCGGGGGAGTAGTACAATGTCGTCGAGCCATCAGATTCAAATATCTTCAATATAGCGGGGTATAGTAGAGCAAATTTTGTCTTTTTGTTATAAAGATCAGTGTAGAGAGGTGCAAAGGCTTTACATCGCTTTAGGACTGGAAAAGTCCAGGTATTTGACAATGACTTGTCTGGGGCGCTGCCGCGGTTGAGGCCTTTGGTTTTGGCCATGTGGGTTGTTTTTCTCCTCTCTGATGTCCGCGCCTATTTTATGTGCCCGTTCCACCTTGAAAGTTTCCTGGAGGCCTAAAGTAGTTCTGTTTCACACATGGTCCCCAAAGCGTGGAAGGGCACCAATTTGGGGATCCCCACAATGCAAAGGTTACTGTGCCAGGGCCGATTTTCAAGGTCGTCCACCTTGTACCACAGTTTTTTTACCTCGCTCTCAGTTTGTTGTAGGTGACATTTACATCCGCTTCCATCTGGCTAGTGGTGGACTCCACCGCATCGAGCCTGTGTGCGTGCTGCGTCACCTCTGCCCGAAGTTGTAAAAATGACTGCACCACAGTAGATGTTAGCGACTCCTGCAAGTCCAGTAGGATCCTCGTTTCCACCTCCATAGCCAAGCGCTTGTAGTCAACCTGAGCGTGGTCTTCGGGTTCTTCTCCATCAGACGCCTTCGGTGTGCGCTCGCCTCATCCACCATTACAGGCGCTGATGTGCATGAAGCGGCCTTCCTCACCTTTCCAGTACCCTTTGCTTTGGTCCTACTCGCCATGGTGGTCAGATATTTTTCCATGTATATGGAGGGTTGTGTATAATCGGATGTAATGGGGACTGAATGTCCCTCTATGGCAGGGGTATTAGTTTTTCCGGGCTGTTTGGGAGAGAGCTCTCCCCACGTGCTGTCAGCCATGATCACGCCGGAGAGTGATGGGAAAAAACAGCCATACTGACACTGAGTTTTTACGTTCATTTTTTAGTATGAGTAATGCAATAATTCTATTCCTGGGTCAGTCATTACAGCCATACCAAATACATATTTTTTTTTTTACGTTTTACTACTTTTGAGCAATAAAAACACTTTCTTAAAGGGTAACTGTCATATTTTTATTTATTTGCTAGTTTATTAGAGCTAGGCATGTATACCTGAGTTAGTCTATCAATGATTGCCAAAAGATCTGTAATTACCTTATAATAACAGCTTTCATTAATGTCTCCTGTCCCTTTCCACTGCTCCCTTAAAAGATCGTTGCTAGGACTTGTCTGTCTCCGGCTAGGAAGACAGAGGGGCGGTCCTTCACACTGCATGCCTGCATTAGGCTTCAGAGTGAGGAGGCGTGTCTCTCAGTAATCCAATCTGATTGGCTGTCAGGAAGCTGCTGGCTACAGAAAGTTTGTATGTGACCTGAGGGAATGCAGTTTTGGCCTCAGAGAACTGGCAGAGGAGCCATCTTGAGAAGATCCTCATAATGTAGGATTCAAAACAGCCGTAACTAAGGGGAAAACTCAAGGAAAACTGTGGTAAGTGAAGAAACTAAAGATTGCTTTATGCATAATGCTGCTGCAGCAGTAACATATGCTAAAATTGTTTTTTTTTTTAATGAGAATATGACAGTTACCCTTTAAAAAGAAGAAAATCTTTTTGCATCGCCGCATCCTAACACCCATAGCTTTTTTTTCATTTCTGTCTACGGAGCTGTGTGGGGCAACTTGTAATTTTTACTGGTATCATTTTGGGGTAAATAACACTTTTTATTGCTTTTTATTACCTTTTTTGGTGGTGACTAAGCAAAAAGCAGTTTGGGCACTTTTTTTTTTTTTTTTTTTTCTTTTTCAGCATTTACCATATGGGATAATTTACATGATATTTGTGTAGTGCGGGTCGTTACAGATGTGTCGATACCAAACATGTGGAGGAGACTGGAGAATTAATTTTTGCAATTTGTTTTTCATTGAAAAGTGTTTTTTCAATGGCAAAAAAATAAAAATAATGCATTCAAATACTTACCTCCATTCTGCTGTCAGCAATGCTGTGCAGGACACAGACCTCTCCCGGTCTGTGCCCTGAGCTCTATGCAGTCCGGCTCAGGCAGCGCGATAATGATGACATGACCTCTGATAGGCTACAGGAACTAGGACTAAAGCCTATTAGAGGATACGGTGGGCCTGGGAGATATAACTCCAATGCCCCATCACAGCTTTTTAACTGTATCGCTGCCCTGAGAACAGCCATACAGTTAAATATGCAGAGATGAGCGCTTCCACAATGAAAACGCTCATTGTCCATGGCTCTTCTGCTGCCCCCCACTTGTCCCTACCTGGTGCCACCTGAGGCAATCGCCTCAGCTCGCCTCATTGGCGGTGCACCCCTGCACCTATGAGATATTATCCTAATGAAGTAGCTCTGTAAATGTTGAGAGTGATCCTCAACTGTATGAATAGTGACATCATAAGCTGCAAATAAACCATCACAGGTTTCTTTGGATTTATTAAGCGCCCATCTGTTCTGGATCCTGGGACACAGTCAGTAATCTGTCTACTTTCGAGCTTTATGTTTTTTTCTTGTCTTTCACCCCCGTCCTTCTGCTGTTATACAGTAATAAAGTAAAAAGGTATTAATGGTGTCCTCAGAATACTTTGTACCAATGTTAACAAAGTAGCACTTAATTTTCTATATGACAAGTTTTTTCTCTGTTCAAGAAGGCTTCATGTGCTAGCTCAGCTCCAGCAGGTTTTATCTGAATTTTTTATTGGGCACCTACAAAAACACCTATGAAAATACCATGTGTGACACTGAAGGAAATGCATTTTATTTTACAAGACAAAGACTATAACAGTAATTATGGTCTTAAAGGGCAACTAACTTTTGAGTCAGCAGCTTTAGAAGATAGTCCTGCTAATAACATGCTCGCATACAATAAATAACCACGTTTTCACCAAGTAGCACCTGGCAAGCCTAAATCCAAAGGTCAGGGTGGTCGTGTAAAGCCAATGCATTTGTTTGTGGATCAGCACCAATATGGTCTCTGGAGCGGTAGCTCAAAGTTCACCTTCTGCCAATTTTTACAGCGCCAGTTGCAAAGTTTTATGGAGGAGCAATAAAAGTCTTGGTTAAAGGAAGGCAGTAAACATCCACCATAAGGTAAGTGTTGTGTGTTGGGGTTGAGTGCCCATATGGCTGCCACAGATTCCCAGGAAATCGCCCCAGCCACACAACTAGCCCTGTGCTTTGAGTCTCTATGAGAAAAGTGCATTACAAATGTTTCTCATTGTCATATAGAATCAGGGGCGTAACTGGAAAAGGCTGATCCCCATAGCAAATTTTCGAGCAGCCACCCCCTATCAACTTCCTATAGGCTCCTGTGGCTACTCAACACCACCATGCTCTCTATAAAACCCTCACCCAGTCAGTAGTTATCCACCTTAGTGCCCAAACACAGTAGATATACCCCTAGTGCTCCCTTTAAGTAGTTATAGCCCATTTGTACCCCTAATGGCCCAGTATCCCCTGCCGTGGCATCCATTGGATGCCACAAGAACAAATCCTATACCATGGAACAGTCAGCACTATATAACTAAAAACATCTCAATGTATGCTACCCTATTGGATGTAGACCACAGCCACCACTCTGTTAGAAGGAGTGGCAAACCAGCAAGGTCAGAAGTACTACTGCTGCTATGCTAGCTGCTATAGGGCCTGGCCAAGCAGTAATTTTCCCTTCAGTAGCTGACACCATAGTCGGCTGAAGGGCGGCTGCTTTAACCTGCTCTATCTCTAGATATATAGCAGCTAGGGATATGAGCCAAGTCTTGTTTTTCTGACAATCTAAGCTTTAAAAGAAGACCTGGTTCTGCGATAAAGACTTTAGAAACCAGGTCGGGAGTGAGATCTGCAAGTAACACATTCCCAATCAGGTTTCTAGAGGTTCCATCCTATGACAGTGCAGGTTAAAGCAGTAGGCTATGGTCTCAGAGAGTGGGAGGAGGAGAGGGGGCCTAATGGGGGACATACTGACAGGCTGCAAGGAGAGGAAAGAGATACAGATCCTACTATTCTTGCGCAACCACTGTATGTGACACCGGGGCGAGTGGTAACATGGAGTTCTGTGCATGTTATCCCCTCCTTTCCCCTCAATCACACATTATACTTGGTTTCTGATTGTCACATACAAAGGTCCTTTTTTTTACCAGGAAAGAAGTGAAAAAATTAGCATCTATTCAGCGATTCTACGATTAGTTAGGCCACTTATTGACACCCTGACCCAGATGTTTCCTACAGTCCTGATCAAAAGTTTAAGACCACTTAAAAAATGCAAAAAATCATATTTTACATTGTTGGATCTTAACAAGGTTCCAAGTAGAGCTTCAACATGCAACAAGAAGAAATGGGAGTGAGACAAAACATTTTTTGAGCATTCAATTTAATGAAAATAACGATTAAACTGAAACAGGCTGTTTTTCAGCTGATCCAAATTTTAGGACCACATGCCTTTGAAAGGCCAAATCTGTGTAAAGATCTGGATTCATTGTCATTTTCTGTCAGGTAGTCACACGTTGTGATGGCAAAGGCAAAAAAACTCTCCCTTTTTGAACGTGGTCGGGTTGTTGAACTGCATAAGCAGGGTCTCTCACAGCGCGCCATTGCTGCTGAGGTGGGACGCAGTAAGACAGTCATTTGGAATTTCTTAAATGATCCTGAGGGTTATGGAACAAAAAAGTCAAGTGGAAGACCCCAAAAAATTTCATCAGCACTGAGCCGGAGGATTGGCTATCTGTCAAGACACTGGATGATCCTCGACCCAAATTAAGGCCCTTACTGGTGCTGACTGCTTCCCCATAACCATCAGACGGCATCTGAGACTGAAGGGCTTCAAAAACAAAAAACGTCTTCAAAGACCTCATCTCCTTGAACGCCACAGAACTGCTCGTTTGGACTTTGCAAGAGAGCACCAAACATGGGACATTCAAAGGTGGAAAAAAGTTTTATTCTCTGATGAGAAAAAACTTAACCTTGATGGTCCTGATGGTTTCCAACATTACTGGCATGACAAGCAGATCCCACCTGAGATGTTTTCTACGCGCCACAGTGGAGGGGGCGCCATAATGGTCTGGGAGGCTTTTTCCTGCAGTGGAACAATGGAGCTTCAGGAAGTACAGGGGCGTCAAACGGCCGCTGGCCATGTCCAGATGTGGCAGAGAGCATTCCTCATGACTGAGGGCCCTCATCTGTGTGGTAACGACTGGGTTTTTCAACCGGACAACGCTACAGTACACAATGCCCGCAGGACAAGGGACTTCTTCCAGGAGAATAACATCACTCTTTTGGCCCATCCTGCGTGTTCTAAATCCAATTGAGAACCTTTGGGGATGAAAGGCAAGGGAAGTTTACAAAAATGGACAACAGTTCCAGACAGTAGATGGCCTTCGTGCGGCCGTCTTCACCACTTGGAGAAATGTTCCCACTCACCTCATGGAAACGCTTCCATCAAGCATGCCGAAACAAATTTTTGAAGTGATAAACAATAATGGCGGAGTTACTCATTACTGAGTTCATGTTTGGAAGTTGGATTTCTGTTTTGGGGGAATTTAGTTTTTTTTTGGAGGTGTGGTCCTAAACTTTTGATCAGCTGTAAAACAGCCTGTTTCAGTTTATTCGTTGTTTTCATTAAATTGAATGCTCAAAATATGTTTGTCTCACTCCCATTTCTTCTTGTTGCATGTTGAAGCTCTACTTGGAACCTTGTTAAGATCCAGCCATGCTAAATAGGATTTTTTTGCCATTTTTAAAGTGGTCTTAAACTTGTAATCAGGACTGTAGCATGCAAATCGCGGCATAAAAAAATCACCCTAAACACTTGTTCATACAAACATCAATAAAGTTTACATTTTACACTGTCCCAATCACATTCTTCCATCTATGAAATGTGTTTTTTTTTGTACAAAAGCAGTAAAATGCTAAAAATACTACACATATTTAGTATCGCCGTAATCATACCAACCTATAGAATAACACACTAGGGGCCCATTCAAAAGTTTGCTAAGGGGTCCAAGCTTTTCTAGTTCATCCCTACAAACTAGGCAATTGCACAGAGCCCAATTTGCCCAAACTGCATGAGTAAATTAAACCATCCAGTATTTTTAAGTAGAGCGGTATTATTTATAAAGTATATGGAAGTATTATGTGGGCTGTAAATACTACATATAACTTTGGCACTATATGGAGATTTTATTATGAAGGCTGTATATGGCGGTGTTACAGTATCTACAGTACATTATATGGCAGTGTCACAGTATTATGTGGACAGAAATTAAGGTAAAACCCATATTAGACTGGTGGCTTTGCTTGTTACCCAGTGCTCCATCTTTCATAAAACTGTATCAAAGATCGGCCACACATTTCCCCTCATATCAGATTATTAACAAGCAAAGGCGAACGTCATGCTCATTATACTGTCAAATATGTATCCCGGAGGGTGAACAGACTCCGTGGAGGAGGCTACCGTCATGTCCCAAGCATCCACGAAGCCCACGTTGATCCCTTGGAAGACCTCCCTAAGCACCAGATACTGGCAATAACCATTGAAGTCACCAATTCTCTCTTGAGGAGCAGTTGATTCTCTGGTGTTTTCCGTCTTGATGATGACCTTGGTATCTGGACTCCTTAGAAACAATCGCTCCACGGCTCTACGGATGTTGATCGCTCGTTTAATGTAGAGTTTTAGTGGAAACTGTCTGAAGTGTTGTCCCATGGTAATTACAATGATGGTGTCCTTCCCCCCACCACGTTGGTCAATCTGACGACTCGTGTACATGTCCTCCTTGGAGTAGAAGAATGAGAAGCTCTCCAGGGGGAAGCCGTGCCTTTTGAAGGAAACATAAATGTCCTTATCCATGTTGAAAGCTTCAAGTGTCTTCTCCCATGAACTCCATCCACTCTCATGATAACGGAAATATTTTACTACTGATGGAGACAAAACAGAAGGTGGTTAGAAATTATTTAGACGTAATGTGTATTTACTCATTAAATGTCATAAATGTCATTTTATTTGCGTTTGGTGCAGTTTATAAAGAACAGCTGAGGTCCAGGTGGACTAGAGCAAAGATCCCTGGTGGGCTAGAGAAGTGAAGAGGTTAATGATGACACGTGTGAGCTGGGGGAGAGCTCGGCTATTTTCAGCGTTCACATAGGAATGAATGGAGGGCGGCTGCGTTCTAAAGATAGGTGCTCGTCCCAGAGGTGGGACCTACACCTATCAGACACCGACAATGTCCTAGCTGAAACTTCTTTGATAAAGGTGACGAGGGTGACACTTACTCTTGATCTCCTCGGTGAAGTGCACTATGTACTGACGTAACGTGGAATCTCCGATGAGGAAGAGGTTCTTCCCCTGCAGACATTTAATGAAGTCGTCCCCCGACTTATAGACGGTCATGTCACAGTAAACGGGGCGCCAGGTGTAATTGTAGAAGTATCCGCTGGGAAAGGGAGAGCTCATCCCCGGCTGACATTTTACATTGGAAGTGGCTGAATGATCTGAGCAAAAAATGTTAAAAATAAATGTCATTGAGGCACATTTCACATCACTGCAGAAACAACGACATTGTGGTGGGATAACCGGGAACCTTGTGGACCTCGAATAGGACTTTCTGTCTGTCTGTCTATCAATTATCTATCTATCTATCTCATGTCTATCTATCCAGTGTCGGACTGGGGTACCTAGGGACCACCAGTAAAATTTATTTTGGGGGCCCACCGTACGGATACATTCAAATATAATAAATAATCTAACAAGTTTTTTTTATATGAACATAGGCTGGTTGAGGTGCTGTACATTGAATATATGTATGTAGTGTACTAAATCTAATGTGATATGTGCCACTTGTGCAGTGGGTGGGAGACTAGGGGCCCACCTTGCTCAGGGGCCCACCGGGGGATTCCACTGTACCCCTGTGGGCCAGTCCGAGCCTGTATCTATCTATCTAATATCCATCTATTTATCTATCTATCTATCTGTCTATCTCATATCTATCTAATTATCTATCTAATATATATCTGTCTATCTATCCCAACTCTTGAACATCTCCACATCATATGTTTGATATTGGGTCACCCAGGTTAAACATTATCCGTCCGTGCCCACCAGGAAATGCTGTTTTATTGGGCAGAAAGGCGTTTTCTGGAACTTTCTGCTTGCCAAGTGAAAGGTGAAAGAAGTTCCTCATTCTATAAAAACTTTATATAACAGCTGACAATTGTCCGTGTAATCACACAGCGATGGCAAAGAGGGGAACGTGGAAAAATGTATTATTTTTAACCCTCTTAAAACAATTGGCAAGTTTTATAAATTATATGCTTCATGTGAAATATACGTATACAGTACATATCCACACAGGCAAAAAAAAATAAAAAATGTTTGAAATAATTTTTTCTTTTATTAGGTACCTTTCTCAATATTTATTCTGATTATTGTATTTTTTTTAGTATTAGATTTTTTATTTTATTTTTCTTATACTTACTGTATTTCACAGTTTTTATCCTGTGTATTCTATTGTTTTTGTCTCTACTTAGTATTTACTACTGTTTTTTATTATTTTTTTCTTTTAAGTTTTTTCCTTTTTACTCTTAACATTCCCACTTTTTCCCCCCTCCCACTGTGTAGATCACTGTGTAAATAGTCATTTTATCCTATGGCTACGTTCACACAGCATTTTATTTATTGCAGATGTCAGCTCTTCTCAAAATCAGTGTAAAAAAAAAAACAGAACATGTAATTAGGATTTCTTATAATTTTTTAACCCATTTCAGGGAAAATCGATTTGTTACCACGAAGCGTTGCGGAAATTTGGCTTCGCAGCAAATCAAATTTTCCCTGAAATTGAAGTGGACTTCGATTCGCTCAGCACTAGAAATCAGCTCTCTATCAGCTTTGTATTTTTCAGCTTCAAAATAAAGCTGTGTGAACAAAGGTGTGCGCTCCGTGGGCGTATTATGGACCGCCTTTGCGGATCCACAATACGTGGGCACCGTTCAGTGCAATTCACTTCAATGGATCCGCAAATCTGGACATGCGGAATGGTGCGGAACGGAGGCACGGAACGGAAGCACTACGGAGTGCTTCCATGGGGTTTCATCCCGTACTTCCGTTCCACAAAAAGATAGAACCTATCCTATCTTTTTGCGGAACGGCCGGATCGCGGACCCATTAAAGTGAATGGGTCCGCGATCCGCTGTGGCTGCCCTACTGTGTTCGTGCATTGCGGCCCGCGGCACGGCCATGGGGTGCACACGTTCATGTGCAAAAGTCTCATGGCTTCTGGGTGGTTTTAGAATTTAACCAAAGTGGCAACTAAATAAGACAAAAACAGGTAAAATGTAACTCACCACTTACTTTTACAATCTGTAACCACTATAGGATTCAAACTTTGGGCCATTTCCACACCGACATTAGACCTTCAAAAAATTAAGATGCCATTTATACAATTTATTTTAAAAAAATTATAAAATATGAATAAACTGGCCAAAGTTTTTTATAAAAAAAAAATCTGGTTTGAGACTTTTTAAGACTCCCATTCTCTAAAGGCATGGCAGGAAAGCGGTGGTCTCCAATCTTTGACTGTCCAGCTGAAGCAAAAATTTGAAGAGCCACAGGTTGGAAACCATTGCTCTAAGGGTTCTTCTACATGGCCTGAAGATCATGACTGCAAACGTTCATATAAACCCTTGTTTTCAACCATTGCTTAGTGTACACGGGGCTCACTACCGGCCGGCAAACTCTTGTTTATCAGGTGATCAGATCTGTTATGCAAACTGAATGGGAACGAATGATCGTACTAACAGTCATTTGTCCCCTTGTCAGTTTGCATCGAAATGTCTAAAATGTCCATTCAAGGACAGATCAATTTTGTTTATCTCCACTCGTTTCGGACTAAAATTGTCACTAAAGGGTCATTCTGAACTGTTGTCCTACCAATACTGGGAAGAATCTGTTGGGGAAGAGCTGGAAGCGTGTCAGGATAGGGCCCCCACTGTACGCTCCAGCAGTGCCCCCTCCTTGAGGTACGAAAAAGAGAATTATGTGCCTATGGAAGGGTTGGGTGAGTACAAGACCATGTACATTAAATGAACCCTATATAGTTGGTGCCAGTAAAAGCATCACAAAGTGAAGACCTTGTAAGAAGAACCACATTTCTAAGGGACTGGCCTTGACTTATTCTGGACAGCTGAATGGCACTTGGGATGAGTATTTTATGGGCACAATTTAGTCCTGCTTCAAAAGGTAGCACTTTTTGCTCATACCTTTGAAACAGTGTTTTCTCCCCAGGTGTGAGGTAGGACACATAAAGATCCACAGCTCTCATATTATTTAAACATTCACAAGGAAGGTCCTTGGGTTTAATACAGTAGAAGGCCTCTTCGTAGAACTCATCTTTGTACTCGCAAACCTCTTCAGCTGCGTTTGGCAGAAAGCCACAGTAGGAGATAGCTTGCTTGCCCAGGTATTCATATCTTCCATGGTAACCAAGAACCCCTTGACTGGCATGCCGTGATCTCCAGAGGGCTGCAATTCCTTCACTAGGATGCCACAGTCTAATAGAGACCTTGGCTTTGTCATCAGCCCATTGTAATGGAAAGTGGATATGGTAGGATCCATTGAGAAAGTCTTCCACCCTGCCAGACACAGCAGCCCCAAGCTCTGGAGAAAAGAGTCGTGATCTTATGAGGTCTCCTCCATTGGTCTTCCTGTTACCCAGGTAATCGTACATATCGACCTGTACCACAAGGTCTTCTCCAACACAGTATTGTACTCTTTTGTTGACTATGGACACAATACTGTTCTTGCCACTTGTACTTCTGTCAAAGTTGGTGAACGTAACATTTGGAATATGTTTTTGGATTTTGTCAAAGACTTTATTTATTTCAGACTGAAGATCATATTTTCTCAGAGGCTGAAGCGTTGTTTCATTCTTTTGGATGTTGATTTTAATTTCCCTCACAGAACCAACACAGTTTCCGATCAAGTATCTAAGGGAATCCTGCAAATATGAAAGAAGAAGTTTTGGACACAATGGTACTAAAGATGACAATGACAGCTTGGATTAAGATGTACCTAGCGTTATACTTTCTTAATATGCTTTGTGAACTTTGCTGACTCTATGAAGGACAAACAGATTGGGGTTAGATGGCTCAAAGCCCCTTGAGATGCCATCATGTCTGGTGTAAATATCACCTATTGTAGGACCTGCTTTGTGTCAAAAGCTACCAGTGGAGTCATCAACCTCCTCAAACAGTTTTAGGCAGATGTCCACCTGTTGGCACCGTTAGCGTTATGGACTGTAAACCCCTACAGATGTCACAAAGCCTAGTGTTGATATCAGTAAGACCAACGTAGTGTAAAATGTCTGTGTGGACTGGAAGCCACTAGCGTTGCTAGACATGTCAAAAGCTGAAGTTGAATGTCATCTACTCTGTGGTCATACACTTTAGGCAAACTCCTGTTCTAAATGGAGGAAGGAGAGAAATTGTCTGCTGAACTCCTCTGGAGGCAGCTTTTCTCCTCAAGAACAAAAGGATTGGACATGTTGAGATCCAGCTGTCCCATCCTTATCTCATCTGCCATCCAAAGAGAATCAGAAGGAACTTTAGATGGTTGATCAGATCAGTCCCACCGAAATTGGTGGATATCAGGCAAGGGACACAAGATCTTTCTAGAAATGTTCATTCACTGAGATAACTTTTGGCCACGAGTGACCTAGATGCTGATGGTTGTTTTCTTCATCTTATACACTTCTCATTTCCAAGGTGTTACGACCATCCTGCAATCCAGCAGCTAGAACGAGACGTGTATAATGTGATGGAAAAATGAGTTTTTATTGTTCTGGGTGGTTTATTTGCCTTTTGACTAAGGTTTAGTGAAAAAAATTCTAAGTGGAAAATTATAGCAGGACCATTCATCTTCTTGGAACGCCTGAGCTCAAACGTACGTGTGTGTAATTCCTGGTATTTGGCGTGTCTCCATTGCTAAACATTGTCTTTAAGGTCATACATCCCAGGTTATACGTACATGAATGTAATTAGAATATACGGTATATAATTAGAATATATATAATATCAGCTCTTTTCTTACCTGGCAGATCATTAAGGGCATTGTCATTTATAGGGTGAATTCCTCAATAATTTCCTCAATAAAGTCATGTTAAATATGGAGCTTTTCTTATGGCAGAGTCGTATGCAGGAGGCTGTACAGAGAAAGAAACAGTCCCTGTGGCTCCCAGCTGTCTGTACTCTGTGTGCCGCATATAGTGATCCACTTTATTGGTTATTGTCAAGCCTCCAATTTTATCTGTGTGAAGACACACTATTTGCTAGAAATGTGCTGTCCGACAACCCAAAGGCTGCAGTTGTCAGGCAGTGCTTATACCTAGCGACTAGTTAGTTGGTCACAGCTTGACTGATACTTGAGCGGGGATTGTCCGAGATCACGCTCTACCCTTATATTTAAGATGAGAACCTTCTTCAGGCGTCATACACCATATTAGAGGTGAAGGAAAGCATGAGGGTTGAGGTTGTCAGATTTGTAGGTTGAAGGTAGATGTCTCAGAGCGTGCAGGAGGTCAATACAAAATGCAGCCGACCGTATTTTCCTTACCTGGAGCAAGCTTTTATGCCAGGACAGACTCAGCAGGAAGATGGCGGTAATTAACACTGCTATCCTGCTTTTATTCCTCACTAGAGCCATCAGGGAAAAGGTAACGTTGTTCCTGTGGGAGAATTTAGTAAAAGATGGAAACTTTAGTCAATATGTCATAAGGGGCACAGCAAATCCATAAAAATATTAACACCATATAGGATCAAAAGTATACCACTATACAGTGTCAAAATAATACCGTCATACAGTGCCCAAAAATACGGTCATAGTTCCCAAATAATACCACCTAACATTATCTTAATAATACCGCCTAACAGCAGTGTCCAAATTATACCATTGAATACTGCCTAAACAGTACTAACATATAGTGCCACCAAATTGTCTTAATAATACAGGGTCAAAATTATATCACCATATACTGTCTACACAGTACTAACATATAGTTCCCAAATAATATCACTTAACAGTGGTCAAATATTATCTGAATATGCTTCCTAAACAATACTAACATACAGTGCTCATGTAATACCACCTAAAAGTGTCTAAATAATACAGTGTCTATATACGGTCTAAACAGCACTAATAATCAGTGCCCAAATAATACCACCTAGCAACGTTTCGGCTGGGAATAGCCTTTGTCAAGATATGCTTGACAAAGGCTATTCCTAGCCAAAACGTTGCTGCTGTTTTTATGCTGTGTTATGCGGTGATCGACTTAAATAAAGAAGAAATTTGGATATGCTGCTGTGGCCGTCTACTTTTTCTACATACCTCTGGATTGCTTTGGATCTGTGATCTCTTGCCCAGCTGCTGCATGACCTCCATTATTGCTCTACATTAGCCGCTTGTTCTGCTGCTCCTGAACACCTTTCTTTTTCAAATAATACCACCTGACATCATGCAGTTCAAAAATTATGCCAACATAAAGTGTCTAAACAATACCACCATATAGTTCCCCAAACATACTGGAATATAGTTTTCAAATAATACCATCCATCGTGTCCAAATTATACCACTATATACCATCTAAACAGTACAGTGTCCAAACAAAGACACCAAGCAGTGTCTAAAAATGCCACCATGAACTCCCTAAACAATACTACCATACCAATCCCAAATAATACCACCTAACAATGCCCAAATAATCCCACCTAACAGTGCCCAAATAATATCACCTAACAGTGCCCAAATAATCCCACCTAACAGTGCCCAATTAATACCACCTAACAGTGCCCAATTAATACCACGTAACAGTGCCCAAATAATACCACCTAACAGTGCCCAAATAATATCACCTATCAGTGCCAAATAATGCCACCTAACAGTGCCCAAATAATACCACCTAACAGTGCCCAAATAATATCACCCAACAGTGCCCAAATAATATCACCTAACAGTGCCCAAATAATACCACCTAACAGTGCCCAAATAATACCACCTAACAGTGCCCAAATAATACCACCTAACAGTGCCCAATTAATACCACCCAACAGTGCCCAAATAATACCACCTAACAGTGCCCAAATAATACCACCTAACAGTGCCCAATTAATACCACCTAACAGTGGCCAATTAATACCACGTAACAGTGCCCAAATAATACCACCTAACAGTGCCCAAATAATATCACCTATCAGTGCCAAATAATGCCACCTAACAGTGCCCAAATAATACCACCTAACAGTGCCCAAATAATATCACCCAACAGTGCCCAAATAAGATCACCTAACAGTGCCCAAATAATACCACCTAACAGTGCCCAAATAATACCACCTAACAGTGCCCAAATAATACCACCTAACAGTACCCAAATAATATCACCTTTCAGTGCCCAAATAATACCACCTAACAGTGCCCAAATAACACCACCTAACAGTGCCCAATTAATACCACGTAACAGTGCCCAAATAATATCACCTATCTGTGCCAAATATTACCACCTAACAGTGCCCAAATAATACCACCTAACAGTGCCCAAATATTATCACCTAACAGTGCCCAAATATTATCACCTCACAGTGCCCAAATAATATCACCTATCAGTGCCCAAATAATACCACCTAACAGTGCCCAAATAATACCATCTAACAGTGCCCAAATAATATCACCTATCAGTGCCCAAATAATACCACCTAACAGTGCCCAAATAATACCACCTAACAGTGCCCAAATAATACCACCTAACAGTGCCCAAATACTATCACCTAACAGTACCCAATTAATATCACCTGACAGTGCCCAAATAATACCACCTAACAGTGCCAAAATAATGCCACCTAACAGTGCCCAAATAATACCACCTAACAGTGCCCAATTAATACCACCTAACAGTGCCCAAATAATACCACCTAACAGTGCCCAAATAATATCACCTATCATTGCCAAATAATACCACCTAACAGTGCCCAAATAATACCACCTAACAGTGCCCAATTAATAACACATAACAGTGCCCAAATAATACCACCTAACAGTGCCCAATTAATACCACCTAACAGTGCCCAAATAATATCACCTAACAGTACCCAAATAATACCACCTATCAGTGCCCAAATAATACCACCTATCAGTGCCCAAATAATACCACCTATCAGTGCCCAAATAATACCACCTAACAGTGCCCAAATAATACCACCTAACAGTGCCCAATTAATATCACCTAACAGTGCCCAAATAATATATAGTATATAATATATAGCATTCTGTTTCCTTTTTGGGCCTCACGCACATGATCGCAAAACACGGATATTGGCCGCGTGCATTCCGCATTTTGAGGAACAGAAGGTCTGGCTCTTACTAGGCCAGTCCTATCCTTGACAAAATAGGACATGTTCTATTTTTTTAGCGGGCCCGCGGAATGGAGGTACGGATCCGGACCGCACACGGAGCGCTGTTGTCCACATTTTTCGCGGCCCCATTGAAGTGAATGGGTTCGCATCCGAGCCGCCAAAAATGTAACTCGGATGCGAACCCAAACCACGGTCGTGTGCATGAGCCCTTATAGGGGGACATTACGAATGTGGTTTCCCTACGATTTCACATAGGCCTGTACGTGCAACAATAGGGCGGTGCAAAGAGGTGAAAAAGCTGGAGGATACCCCTGACTACTCTGCAAGCTGACAGCTGACAGCAGTGTTCTGCATGCAGCTTTGGGTGTGACTGGAGTATAAGACATGCTGCAACTCAAGTTCAGTATAAAAAAGGTAAATCCAGATATATGGCACACTTAGGTGACATCCAAATATCGTAAAGTCTCAATCATGTGGGAAGATTTTTATCCACAACATTAACCTAGATGAGTCAATTAGACAAAAATGTAATAAAAAAAAAAAGACACGTGAAAGAAACACCCACAAAAAAGCCACCCGTAAATGGGTCACCAGTCAGGAGAGGTTCGGTATCTGAAATACAGGGCCATGAAGAAGTGTCAGTCACTACATAATGATATTATTCAGTTGTTCTATGGCGACATTTAGTTACTATATGGTGGTATTCAATCACTGTATATTGGCATTATTCAGTCACTAAATATAGCGGTATTATAAGACTGCTGTATGGCAACATTATAGTGTTATCATTCAATCATTGTATGGTGACATTATTTAGTTACTAAATAGTGGCATTAATCAATCACTGTATGGGAGCATTATTCAGTCACTATATGGCAGTATTATTCAGTCACTGAAAAAAGAATAGTAGGAATAGCTCACTCCAATGTGACAGGGAACAGGTGCTCAAGTCCAAATGGCTGTATCACTCATACAGAGGAAAATTTTGCAAATAATAGTATATGCGGACTGGCACTCTGTATGTGTGGTTACAAATACAGTATACAATAGTAAAGTGATCACACTAATTTAATAAATGAAAAGATATGTCACGAATAGAGTTGAGCGAACACCTGGATGTTCGGGTTCGAGAAGTTCGGCCGAACTTCGTCCCGAGCCCGAACCCCGATCCGAACCCGATCCGAACTTCGTCCCGAGCCCGAACCCCATTGAAGTCAATGGGGACCCGAACTTTTGGGCACTAAAAAGGCTGTAAAACAGCCCAGGAAAGAGCTAGAGGGCTGCAAAAGGCAGCAACATGTAGGTAAATCCCCTGCAAACAAATGTGGATAGGGAAATGAATTAAAATAAAAATTAAAAAAATTAAAATGAACCAATATCAATTGGACAGAGGTCCCATAGCAGAGAATCTGGCTTCATGTCAGCAGAGAATCAGTCTCTTCATGCCATAGCAGAGAATCTGGCTTCATGTCAGCGCAGAATCAGTCTTCATGTCATAGCAGAGAATCAGGCTTCACGTCACCCACCACTGGAACAGGCCACTGTCACACATTTAGGTCCAGGCACCCAGACAGAGGAGAGAGGTCCCGTAACAGAGAATCTGGCCTTATGTCAGCGCAGAATCTGTCTTCATGTCATAGCAGAGAATCAAGCTTCACGTCACCCACCACTGGAACAGGCCACTGTCACACATTTAGGCCCCGGCACCCAGACAGAGGAGAGAGGTCCTGTAACAGAGAATCTGGCCTTATGTCAGCACAGAATCTGTCTTCATGTCATAGCAGAGAATCAGGCATCACGTCACCCACCACTGGAACAGGCCACTGTCACACATTTAGGCCCAGGCACCCAGGCAGAGGAGAGAGGTCCCGTAACAGAGAATCTGGCCTTATGTCAGCGCAGAATCTGTATTCATGTCATAGCAGAGAATCAGGCTTCACGTCACCCACCACTGGAACAGGCCACTGTCACACATTTAGGCCCCGGCACCCAGACAGAGGAGAGAGGTCCTGTAACAGAGAATCTGGCCTTATGTCAGCACAGAATCTGTCTTCATGTCATAGCAGAGAATCAGGCATCACGTCACCCACCACTGGAACAGGCCACTGTCACACATTTAGGCCCAGGCACCCAGGCAGAGGAGAGAGGTCCCGTAACAGAGAATCTGGCCTTATGTCAGCGCAGAATCTGTCTTCATGTCATAGCAGAGAATCAGGCTTCACATCACCCACCACTGGAACAGGCCACTGTCACACATTTAGGCCCAGGCACCCAGACAGAGGAGAGAGGTCCCGTAACAGAGAATCTGGCCTTATGTCAGCGCAGAATCTGTCTTCATGTCATAGCAGAGAATCAGGCTTCACGTCACCCACCACTGGAACAGGCCACTGTCACACATTTAGGCCCAGGCACCCAGGCAGAGGAGAGAGGTCCCGTAACAGAGAATCTGGCCTTATGTCAGCGCAGAATCTGTACTCATGTCATAGCAGAGAATCAGGCTTCACGTCACCCACCACTGGAACAGGCCACTGTCACACATTTAGGCCCCGGCACCCAGACAGAGGAGAGAGGTCCTGTAACAGAGAATCTGGCCTTATGTCAGCACAGAATCTGTCTTCATGTCATAGCAGAGAATCAGGCATCACGTCACCCACCACTGGAACAGGCCACTGTCACACATTTAGGCCCAGGCACCCAGGCAGAGGAGAGAGGTCCCGTAACAGAGAATCTGGCCTTATGTCAGCGCAGAATCTGTCTTCATGTCATAGCAGAGAATCAGGCTTCACGTCACCCACCACTGGAACAGGCCACTGTCACACATTTAGGCCCAGGCACCCAGGCAGAGGAGAGAGGTCCCGTAACAGAGAATCTGGCCTTATGTCAGCGCAGAATCTGTTTTCATGTCATAGCAGAGAATCAGGCTTCACATCACCCACCACTGGAACAGGCCACTGTCACACATTTAGGCCCAGGCACCCAGACAGAGGAGAGAGGTCCCGTAACAGAGAATCTGGCCTTATGTCAGCGCAGAATCTGTCTTCATGTCATAGCAGAGAATCAGGCTTCACGTCACCCACCACTGGAACAGGCCACTGTCACACATTTAGGCCCAGGCACCCAGGCAGAGGAGAGAGGTCCCGTAACAGAGAATCTGGCCTTATGTCAGCGCAGAATCTGTACTCATGTCATAGCAGAGAATCAGGCTTCACGTCACCCACCACTGGAACAGGCCACTGTCACACATTTAGGCCCCGGCACCCAGACAGAGGAGAGAGGTCCTGTAACAGAGAATCTGGCCTTATGTCAGCACAGAATCTGTCTTCATGTCATAGCAGAGAATCAGGCATCACGTCACCCACCACTGGAACAGGCCACTGTCACACATTTAGGCCCAGGCACCCAGGCAGAGGAGAGAGGTCCCGTAACAGAGAATCTGGCCTTATGTCAGCGCAGAATCTGTCTTCATGTCATAGCAGAGAATCAGGCTTCACGTCACCCACCACTGGAACAGGCCACTGTCACACATTTAGGCCCAGGCACCCAGGCAGAGGAGAGAGGTCCCGTAACAGAGAATCTGGCCTTATGTCAGCGCAGAATCTGTTTTCATGTCATAGCAGAGAATCAGGCTTCACATCACCCACCACTGGAACAGGCCACTGTCACACATTTAGGCCCAGGCACCCAGACAGAGGAGAGAGGTCCCGTAACAGAGAATCTGGCCTTATGTCAGCGCAGAATCTGTCTTCATGTCATAGCAGAGAATCAGGCTTCACGTCACCCACCACTGGAACAGGCCACTGTCACACATTTAGGCCCAGGCACCCAGGCAGAGGAGAGAGGTCCCGTAACAGAGAATCTGGCCTTATGTCAGCGCAGAATCTGTACTCATGTCATAGCAGAGAATCAGGCTTCACGTCACCCACCACTGGAACAGGCCACTGTCACACATTTAGGCCCCGGCACCCAGACAGAGGAGAGGTTCATTCAACTTTGGGTTGCCCCACAATATAATGGTAAAATGAAATTAAAAATAGTATTGAATGAGGAAGTGCCCTGGAGTAGAATAATATATTGTTAAGGGGAGGTAGTTAATATCTAATCTGCACAAGGGATGGACAGGTCCTGTGGGATCCATGCCTGGTTCATTTTTATGAACGCCAGCTTGTCCACATTGGCTGTAGACAGGCGGCTGCGTTTGTCTGTAATGACGCCCCCTGCCGTGCTGAATACACGTTCAGACAAAACGCTGGCCGCCGGGCAGGCCACCACCTCCAAGGCATAAAAGGCTAGCTCTGGCCACGTGGACAATTTGGAGACCCAGAAGTTGAATGGGGCCGAACCATCAGTCAGTACGTGGAGGGGTGTGCACAGGTACTGTTCCACCATGTTATTGAAATGTTGCCTCCTGCTAACACGTTCCGTATCAGGTGGTGGTGCAGTTAGCTGTGGCGTGGTGACAAAACTTTTCCACATCTCTGCCATGCTAACCCTGCCCTCAGAGGAGCTGGCCGTGACACAGCTGCGTTGGCGACCTCTTGCTCCTCCTCTGCCTTCGCCTTGGGCTTCCACTGGTTCCCCTGTGACATTTGGGAATGCTCTCAGTAGCGCGTCTACCAACGTGCGGTTGTACTCGCGCATCTTCCTATCACGCTCCAGTGTAGGAAGTAAGGTGGGCACATTGTCTTTGTACCGGGGATCCAGCAGGGTGGCAACCCAGTAGTCTGCACACGTTAAAATGTGGGCAACTCTGCTGTCGTTGCGCAGGCACTGCAGCATGTAGTCGCTCATGTGTGCCAGGCTGCCCAGAGGTAAGGACAAGCTGTCCTCTGTGGGAGGCGTATCGTCATCGTCCTGTGTTTCCCCCCAGCCACGCACCAGTGATGGGCCCGAGCTGCTTTGGGTGCCACCCTGCTGTGAACATGCTTCATCCTCATCCTCCTCCACCTCCTCCTCATCCTCGTCCTCCTCGTCCTCCAGTAGTGGGCCCTGTCTGGCCACATTTGTACCTGGCCTCTGGTGTTGCAAAAAACCTCCCTCTGAGTCACTTTGAAGAGACTGGCCTGAAAGTGCTAAAAATGACCCCTCTTCCTCCTCCTCCTCCTGGGCCACCTCCTCTTCCATCATCGCCCTAAGTGTTTTCTCAAGGAGACATAGAAGTGGTATTGTAACGCTGATAATGGCGTCATCGCCACTGGCCATGTTGGTGGAGTACTCAAAACAGCGCAACAGGGCACACAGGTCTCGCATGGAGGCCCAGTCATTGGTGGTGAAGTGGGTCTGATCCGCAGTGCGACTGACCCGTGCGTGCTGCAGCTGAAACTCCACTATGGCCTGCTGCTGCTCGCACAGTCTGTCCAGCATATGCAAGGTGGAGTTCCACCTGGTGGGCACGTCGCATATGAGGCGGTGAGCGGGAAGGCCGAAGTTACGCTGTAGCGCAGACAGGCGAGCAGCGGCAGGGTGTGAACGCCGGAAGCGCGAACAGACGGCCCGCACTTTATGCAGCAGCTCTGACATGTCGGGGTAGTTGCGAATGAACTTCTGCCCCACCAAATTCAGCACATGCGCCAGGCAAGGGATGTGCGTCAAATCGGCTAGTCCCAGAGCTGCAACGAGATTTCGCCCATTATCGCACACCACCAGGCCGGGCTTGAGGCTCACCGGCAGCAACCACTCGTCGGTCTGTTGTTCTATACCCCGCCACAACTCTTGTGCGGAGTGGGGCCTGTCCCCCAAACATATGAGTTTCAGAATGGCCTGCTGACGTTTACCCCGTGCTGTGCTGAAGTTGGTGGTGAAGGTGTGTGGCTGACTGGATGAGCAGGTGGATAAAGAGGAGGAGGAAGCTGAGTAGGAGGAGGAGGAGACAGGAGGCAAAGAATGTTGCCCTGCGATCCTTGGCGGCGGAAGGACGTGCGCCAAACAGCTCTCCGCCTGGGGCCCAGCCGCCACTACATTTACCCAGTGTGCAGTTAGGGAGATATAGCGTCCCTGGCCGTGCTTACTGGACCACGTATCTGTGGTTAGGTGGACCTTGCCACAGATGGCGTTGCGCAGTGCACACTTGATTTTATCGGACACTTGTTTGTGCAGGGAAGGCACGGCTCTCTTGGAGAAGTAGTGGCGGCTGGGAACAACATACTGTGGGACAGCAAGTGACATGAGCTGTTTGAAGCTGTGTGTGTCCACCAGCCTAAATGACAGCATTTCATAGGCCAGTAGTTTAGAAATGCTGGCATTCAGGGCCAGGGATCGAGGGTGGCTAGGTGGGAATTTACGCTTTCTCTCAAATGTTTGTGAGATGGAGAGCTGAACGCTGCCGTGTGACATGGTTGAGATGCTTGGTGACGCAGGTGGTGGTGTTGGTGGTACATCCCATGTTTGCTGGGCGGCAGGTGCCAACGTTCCTCCAGAGGCGGAGGAAGAGGCCGAGGCGGCGGCAGCAGCAGCAGAAGAGGCCGAGGCGGCAGCAGCAGAAGAGGTAGCAGGGGGAGCCTGAGTGACTTCCTTGTTTTTAAGGTGTTTACTCCACTGCAGTTCATGCTTTGCATGCAGGTGCCTGGTCATGCAGGTTGTGCTAAGGTTCAGAACGTTAATGCCTCGCTTCAGAAGTGCCATGCCAGGGAACTCCTTGAAGCTGCCTTTGGGGTGCTCGGTCCCAGATGGCGACGGTCAGTAGCAGGCGGAGTCTCTTGGTGGCGGGTGTTCTGATTTTGCCCACTGCTCCCTCTTTTGCTACGCTGTTGGCTCGGTCTCACCACTGCCTCTTCCTCCGAACTGTGAAAGTCAGTGGCACGACCTTCATTCCATGTGGGGTCTAGGACCTCATCGTCCCCTGCATCGTCTTCCACCCAGTCTTGACCCCTGACCTCCTGTTCAGTCTGCACACTGCAGAAAGACGCAGCAGTTGGCACCTGTGTTTCGTCATCATCAGAGACGTGCTGAGGTGGTATTCCCATGTCCTCATCATCAGGAAACATAAGTGGTTGTGCGTTAGTGCATTCTATCTCTTCCACCCCTGGTGAAGGGCTAGGTGGATGCCCTTGGAAAACCCTGGCAGCAGTGTCTTCTAACAGCATAAGAGACTGCTGCATAACTTGAGGCTCAGACAGTTTCCCTGATATGCATGGGGGTGATGTGACAGACTGATGGGCTTGGTTTTCATGCGCCATCTGTGCGCTTTCTGCAGAAGACTGGGTGGGAGATAATGTGAACGTGCTGGATGCACTGTCGGCCACCCAATTGACTAATGCCTGCACCTGCTCAGGCCTTACCATCCTTAGAACGGCATTGGGCCCCACCAAATATCCCTGTAAATTCTGGCGGCTACTGGGACCTGAGGTAGTTGGTTCACTAGGACGTGTGGCTGTGGCAGAACGGCCACGTCCTCTTCCAGCACCAGAGGGTCCACTAACACCACCACGACCATGTCCACGTCCGCGTCCCTTATTAGATGTTTTCCTCATTGTTCCCGTTCACCACAATTTTGAGAATGGCAAATTTGGGAATGCTTTTTCAACCCAGAACAAAAAGTCTGCTTTGACGGTCACTACAAATAACTTGACCAGCTAAAACTGTGCAGATTTGGTTGAATAGAAATGTCAGGTCTATTTTTTAGGCGCTGGGTGACAGGCTCAACTTGCCCCTGATGTAATATATGGCCAAAAAATAACCAGACTGTTGATGGTTAAATGCACTTCGGTGACACAGGCTCAGCCTGCAGCTGATGTAGGATATAGCACAAAATAACCACACTATCGATGGTTAAATACACTTGGTGATAGCTCGTGCTGGCGCACCACAAGTCACAAAATGGCCGCCGATCACCCCAGAAAAAAATTGATCTAAAAACGCTCTGGGCAGCCTCAAAAAAGTGAGCAAGTCAATAATAGCACTTCAATGATCCACAGCTGCAGATCAATCACAGAATGAAGTCTTTTGGAGGAGTTAATCTGCCTAATCTCGCCCTAACGTCGCAGCTGCAACCTCTCCCTATACTGATCATAGCAGAGTGACGTGCGGCGCTACGTGACTCCAGCTTAAATAGAGGCTGGGTCACATGGTGCACTGGCCAATCACAGCCATGCCAATAGTAGGCAAGGCTGTGATGGCCTCTTGGGGCAAGTAGTATGACGCTTGTTGATTGGCTGCTTTGCAGCCTTTCAAAAAGCGCCAAGAAAGTGCCGAACACCGAACCCGAACCCAGACTTTTACGAAAATGTTCGGGTTCGGGTCCGTGTCACGGACACCCCAAAATTCGGTACGAACCCAAACTATACAGTTCGGGTTCGCTCATCCCTTGTCACGAATCAATAAAACACTATAAAAACATTATAAAACATCAGATGAACTTCAAATATACGTCAAATAAACGCATTCATGCTGGCACAAATTACAATATTGGATATAGAAAAACAAGCAAAGAGCAAAAATGCAAAGTTCCTTGTGAAGGTATATGAAGATTGGTTCCCTCTGAATTGGACGAGCAAAAATTATTTTGTGTTGTTTCACTAGTTAACATAAAGGGCATTTAATAGTGCTGTTTAATCGTATGATTAGCTTGTTGTAGACTCAAGTGCCCTTAATAGGAAAGAATGGTCTTAAATATAGTTCCTGTAAAATGTCCAGGTCCAGTAGCTGCAAACGGTAATAGGTCAAGTACTGGTTTGTACTGTATCAGAAGGGTATACAGGTCTTACCTGCTTCCAGATAGATTGCGGTTTAATGTATCCAAAGATGCGGCATTACATACCCGGTATGAAGATCGCTGCTATACGCACCCTTCCACGCTGTTCAGACAAACGCCGGCATATCACGTGGTCTGTGACGGAAGTCTGGCTTGTATCTCGCAGCGGAGTATCGCGGGAACTGGTGCCGAAGGTAGGATCCGAAAGTTTTACTTTATTTGGAGTGCTCCAATCTTTCGAGAAATATTTTCGACAGATTATAAATCATCCGTATAGAGGCCTCTTCTCAGTCCGGTGGGAGTTCTAAGCTGTTCACGCCAGACGCGTTTCGGGGACCTCTTACCCCTTCCTCAGTGGCAGCCATACGATTAAACAGCACTATTAAATGCCCTTTATGTTAACTAGTGAAACAACACAAAATAATTTTTGCTCGTCCAATTCAGAAGGAACCAATCTTCATATACCTTCACAAGGAACTTAGCATTTTTGCTCTTTGCTTGTTTTTCTATATCCAATATTGTAATTTGTGCCAGCATGAATGCGTTTATTTGACGTATATTTGAAGTTCATCTGATGTTTTATAATGTTTTTATAGTGTTTTATTGATTTGTGATATATCTTTTCATTTATTAAATTAGTGTGATCACTTTACTATTGTATACTGTATTTGTAACCACACATACAGAGTGCCAGTCCGCATATACTATTATTTGCAAAATTATTCAGTCACTGTTTAGCGGCATTACTCAGTCACTATATGGCAGCTTTATTTAGTTACCATACAGTAGTATTCTTCTATCACTATAATTATTTAGTCACTATATGGTGGTGTTATTTAATCGCTATATGGTGGCATTATTTAGTCACTAAATGGTGGTATTATTTAGTCACTAAATGGTGGTATTATTTAGTCACTATATGGTGGTGTTATTTAATCGCTATAAGGTGGTATTATTTAGTCACTAAATGGTGGTATTATTTAGTCACTAAATGGTGGTATTATTTAGTCACTAAATGGTAGTATTATTTAGTCACTATATGGTGGTATTATTTAATCACTATAAGGTGGTATTATTTAGTCACTATATGGTGGTATTATTTAGTCACTATATGGTGGCATTATTTAGTCACTATATGGTAGCCTTATTTAATCGCTATATGGTGGCATTATTTAGTCACTATATGGTGGTATTATTTAGTCACTAAATGGTGGTATTATTTAGTCACTATATGGTGGTATTATTTAGTCACTAAATGGTGGAATTATTTAGTCACTAAATGGTGGTATTATTTAGTCACTATATGGTGGAATTATTTAATCACTTTAAGGTGGTATTATTTAGTCACTATATGGTGGAATTATTTAGTCACTATATGGTGGTATTATTTAATCACTATAAGGTAGTATTATTTAGTCACTATATGGTGGTATTATTTAATCACTATAAGGTGGTATTATTTAGTCACTATATGGTGGAATTATTTAGTCACTATATGGTGGTATTATTTAATCACTATAAGGTGGTATTATTTAGTCACTATATGGTGGTATTATTTAGTCACTATATGGTGGCATTATTTAGTCACTATATGGTGGAATTATTTAGTCACTATATGGTGGTATTATTTAATCACTATAAGGTGGTATTATTTAGTCACTATATGGTGGAATTATTTAGTCACTATATGGTGGCATTATTTAGTCACTATATGGTGGTATTATTTAGTCACTAAATGGTGGTATTATTTAGTCACTATATGGTGGCATTATTTAGTCACTAAATGGTGGCATTATTTAGTCACTATATGGTGGCATTATTTAGTCACTATATGGTGGCATTATTTAGTCACTATATGGTGGCATTATTTAGTCACTATATGGTGGAATTATTTAGTCACTATATGGTGGTATTATTTAATCACTATAAGGTGGTATTATTTAGTCACTATATGGTGGTATTATTTAGTCACTAAATGGTGTCACTATATGGTGGAATTATTTAGTCACTATATGGTGGTATTATTTAGTCACTATGTGGTGGCATTATTTAGTCACTATATGGTGGCATTATTTAGTCACTATATGGTGGCATTATTTAGTCACTATATGGTGGTATTATTTAGTCACTATATGGTGGCATTATTTAGTCACTAAATGGTGGTATTATTTAGTCACTATATGGTGGTATTATTTAGTCACTATAAGGTGGTATTATTTAGTCACTATATGGTGGCATTATTTAGTCACTATATGGTGGCATTATTTAGTCACTATATGGTGGCATTATTTAGTCACTATATGGTGGTATTATTTAGTCACTATATGGTGGCATTATTTAGTCACTATATGGTGGCATTATTTAGTCACTATATGGTGGCATTATTTAGTCACTATATGGTGGTATTATTTAGTCACTATATGGTGGAATTATTTAGTCACTATATGGTGGTATTATTTAATCACTATAAGGTGGTATTATTTAGTCACTAAATGGTGGTATTATTTAGTCACTAAATGGTGGTATTATTTAGTCACTATATGGTGGTATTATTTAGTCACTATATGGTGGTATTATTTAGTCACTAAATGGTGGTATTATTTAGTCACTATATGGTGGAATTATTTAGTCACTATATGGTGGTATTATTTAGTCACTATATGGTGGCATTATTTAGTCACTATATGGTGGCATTATTTAGTCACTATATGGTGGTATTATTTAGTCACTATATGGTGGCATTATTTAGTCATTAAATGGTGGCATTATTTAGTCACTAAATGGTGGTATTATTTAGTCACTATATGGTGGAATTATTTAATCACTTTAAGGTGGTATTATTTAGTCACTATATGGTGGCATTATTTAGTCACTATATGGTGGCATTATTTAGTCACTATATGGTGGTATTATTTAATCACTATAAGGTGGTATTATTTAGTCACTATATGGTGGTATTATTTAGTCACTATATGGTGGAATTATTTAGTCACTATATGGTGGTATTATTTAATCACTATAAGGTGGTATTATTTAGTCACTATATGGTGGCATTATTTAGTCACTATATGGTGGCATTATTTAGTCACTATATGGTGGCATTATTTAGTCACTATATGGTGGCATTATTTAGTCACTATATGGTGGTATTATTTAGTCACTAAATGGTGGTATTATTTAGTCACTATATGGTGGTATTATTTAGTCACTATATGGTGGTATTATTTAGTCACTAAATGGTGGTATTATTTAGTCACTATATGGTGGAATTATTTAGTCACTATATGGTGGTATTATTTAGTCACTATATGGTGGCATTATTTAGTCACTATATGGTGGCATTATTTAGTCACTATATGGTGGCATTATTTAGTCACTATATGGTGGTATTATTTAGTCACTATATGGTGGCATTATTTAGTCACTAAATGGTGGTATTATTTAGTCACTAAATGGTGGTATTATTTAGTCACTAAATGGTGGTATTATTTAGTCACTATATGGTGTAATTATTTAGTCACTATATGGTGGCATTATTTAGTCACTATATGGTATTATTTAGTCACTATATGGTGGTATTATTTAGTCACTATATGGTGGCATTATTTAGTCACTAAATGGTGGTATTATTTAGTCACTATATGGTGGTATTATTTAGTCACTATATGGTGGCATTATTTAGTCACTAAATGGTGGTATTATTTAGTCACTAAATGGTGGTATTATTTAGTCACTAAATGGTGGTATTATTTAGTCACTAAATGGTGGTATTATTTAGTCACTATATGGTGGAATTATTTAATCACTATATGGTGGCATTATTTAGTCACTATATGGTATTATTTAGTCACTATATGGTGGTATTATTTAGTCACTATATGGTGGCATTATTTAGTCACTAAATGGTGGTATTATTTAGTCACTATATGGTGGTATTATTTAGTCACTAAATGGTGGTATTATTTAGTCACTATATGGTGGTATTATTTAGTCACTATATAGTGGTATTATTTAGTCACTAAATGGTGGTATTATTTAGTCACTATATAGTGGTATTATTTAGTCACTATATGGTGGTATTATTTAGTCACTATATGGTGGTATTATTTAGTCACTATATGGTGGTATTATTTAGTCACTATATGGTGGCATTATTTAGTCACTATATGGTGGTATTATTTAGTCACTATCTGGTGGTATTATTTAATTACTATAAGGTGGTATTATTTAGTCACTAAATGGTGGTATTATTTAATTACTATAAGGTGGTATTATTTAGTCACTATAAGGTGGTATTATTTAGTCACTATATGGTGGTATTATTTAGTCACTATATGGTGGAATTATTTAGTCACTATATGGTGGAATTATTTAGTCACTATATGGTGGTATTATTTAGTCACTATATGGTGGCATTATTTAGTCACTATATGGTGGCATTATTTAGTCACTATATGGTGGCATTATTTAGTCACTATATGGTGGCATTATTTAGTCACTATATGGTGGCATTATTTAGTCACTATATGGTGGAATTATTTAGTCACTATATGGTGGTATTATTTAATCACTATAAGGTGGTATTATTTAGTCACTATATGGTGGAATTATTTAGTCACTATATGGTGGCATTATTTAGTCACTATATGGTGGTATTATTTAGTCACTAAATGGTGGTATTATTTAGTCACTAAATGGTGGTATTATTTAGTCACTATATGGTGGAATTATTTAGTCACTATATGGTGGTATTATTTAGTCACTATAAGGTGGTATTATTTAGTCACTATATGGTGGAATTATTTAGTCACTATATGGTGGCATTATTTAGTCACTATATGGTGGTATTATTTAGTCACTAAATGGTGGTATTATTTAGTCACTAAATGGTGGTATTATTTAGTCACTATATGGTGGAATTATTTAGTCACTATATGGTGGTATTATTTAGTCACTATATGGTGGTATTATTTAGTCACTATATGGTGGTATTATTTAGTCACTAAATGGTGGTATTATTTAGTCACTATATGGTGGAATTATTTAGTCACTATATGGTGGTATTATTTAGTCACTATATGGTGGCATTATTTAGTCACTATATGGTGGCATTATTTAGTCACTATATGGTGGCATTATTTAGTCACTATATGGTGGTATTATTTAGTCACTATATGGTGGCATTATTTAGTCACTAAATGGTGGTATTATTTAGTCACTAAATGGTGGTATTATTTAGTCACTAAATGGTGGTATTATTTAGTCACTATATGGTGGAATTATTTAGTCACTACATGGTGGAATTATTTAATCACTATATGGTGGCATTATTTAATCACTATATGGTATTATTTAGTCACTATATGGTGGTATTATTTAGTCACTATATGGTGGCATTATTTAGTCACTAAATGGTGGTATTATTTAGTCACTATATGGTGGTATTATTTAGTCACTAAATGGTGGTATTATTTAGTCACTATATGGTGGTATTATTTAGTCACTATATAGTGGTATTATTTAGTCACTAAATGGTGGTATTATTTAGTCACTATATAGTGGTATTATTTAGTCACTATATGGTGGTATTATTTAGTCACTATATGGTGGTATTATTTAGTCACTATATGGTGGTATTATTTAGTCACTATATGGTGGCATTATTTAGTCACTATATGGTGGCATTATTTAGTCACTATATGGTGGCATTATTTAGTCACTATATGGTGGTATTATTTAGTCACTATCTGGTGGTATTATTTAATTACTATAAGGTGGTATTATTTAGTCACTAAATGGTGGTATTATTTAGTTACTATATGGTGGAATTATTTAGTCACTATATGGTGGAATTATTTAGTCACTACATGGTGGCATTATTTAGTCACTATATGGTGGCATTATTTAGTCACTATATGGTATTATTTAGTCACTATATGGTGGCATTATTTAGTCACTATATGGTGGCATTATTTAGTCACTATATGGTGGCATTATTTAGTCACTAAATGGTGGTATTATTTAGTCACTATATGGTGGTATTATTTAGTCACTAAATGGTGGTATTATTTAGTCACTAAATGGTGGTATTATTTAGTCACTATATAGTGGTATTATTTAGTCACTAAATGGTGGTATTATTTAGTCACTATATGGTGGTATTATTTAGTCACTATATGGTGGTATTATTTAGTCACTATCTGGTGGTATTATTTAGTCACTAAATGGTGGTATTATTTAGTCACTATATAGTGGTATTATTTAGTCACTAAATGGTGGTATTATTTAGTCACTATATGGTGGTATTATTTAGTCACTATATGGTGGTATTATTTAGTCACTATATGGTGGCATTATTTAGTCACTATATGGTGGCATTATTTAGTCACTATATGGTGGTATTATTTAGTCACTATCTGGTGGTATTATTTAATTACTATAAGGTGGTATTATTTAGTCACTAAATGGTGGTATTATTTAGTCACTATATGGTATTATTTAGTCACTATATGGTGGCATTATTTAGTCACTATATGGTGGTATTATTTAGTCACTATATGGTATTATTTAGTCACTATATGGTGGCATTATTTAGTCACTAAATGGTGGTATTATTTAGTCACTATATGGTGGTATTATTTAGTCACTAAATGGTGGTATTATTTAGTCACTATATGGTGGTATTATTTAGTCACTATATAGTGGTATTATTTAGTCACTAAATGGTGGTATTATTTAGTCACTATATAGTGGTATTATTTAGTCACTATATGGTGGTATTATTTAGTCACTATATGGTGGTATTATTTAGTCACTATATGGTAGCATTATTTAATCACTATATGGTAGCCTTATTTAATCACTATAGGGTGGTAATATTTAGTCACTATATGGTGGTATTATTTAGTCACTATATGGTGGTATTATTTAGTCACTACATAGTAGTATTATTTAGTCACTATATGGTGGTATTATTTAGTCACTATATGGTGGTATTATTTAGTCACTATATAGTGGTATTATTTAGTCACTATATGGTGGTATTATTCAGACAGTTTCTCCAGCTCAGCAGACAGGCTAATAATCCTTCAACGTTCTGCAGGACATTATTCTGGAACTTCTGCCAGCCCTCCATCCAGTAACATAAATGCGGCTGTAGGATGCCAATGGGTAATCATGGCCTCCAGGGTCCCAACAAGGGGCCCCGTGTCAGGTAACAGGTAAAACCCTGACAGGGAATAATACTCTGCAGTACAGGAGGAATATTCCAAAGGATGATTAAAGCACAAAGTATCGTGTCCCAAATTGTGGGTTTTTTGCATTAAGTCCCCATATAAAATTAATTGAAGCTATCCTGTGGTCTGCGCACCCCAACAATTCTACCACTGAAGAATATAACTCACAAAAACATTTAAAATAAAAGTTCTTGGACTGTATCGACAGAAAATAAAATAATATAAATCTATGTGAAAATAGATATCAGGTAATATAGTAAACGTAACGACCCGAAAAATGAAATTGTTAAATGTAATGAATAAAAATGAAAAATTAAATTAAAAAATCTATGTAAAATGCTTTAATTGGGTAGTAAAGTAAAAAAAAAAATACAAATAAATACGGTAAATGGGAAGTGGCATAAACAGAACAACCCGCAAAATGAAATTGTAATGTGAAATACATTTAAAAAATAATGGCAGAATCACCCGACTTCTTAAATAAAGAGTTATAGATGCCCAGAAAGAATACCAATGAAAAATAGAAAAAGAACAAACCTTAACACGAAGGCCTCGACAGAAATGTGTGAGCACACAGGAGATAATAAAAAGTCACATGGTCCCTCCAGACGCGGGCATGTGACCCCCCCCTCATGGTCGGAGATTGGCTGCAGTGGACCATGAAGCATAGAGCGCTGCGAGTGAGCAGTAGGACATTACTGACTCTTTTATTGGGTCCCTTTAAAAGTAAAAAAAAAATCCCTTCAGCCACATGACCTAAAGGCTCGGGCTACACGACATGTGTAGCGTGACATTTTGTCGCACCAATGTCGCACGACAATTTTTATAATGATAGTCTATGGTGTCGCCAAGATGGTTTCGCACTCGCAGTGCTTAAATAATTGGGCGTAGAGAATCTGTAGAGACATACAGTCAGATCCATAAATATTGGGACATCGACACAATTCTAACATTTTTGGCTCTATACACCACCACAATGGATTTGAAGTGAAATGAACAAGATGTGCTTTACCTGCAGACTGTCAGCTTTAATTTGAGCGTATTTACATCCAAATCAGGTGAACGGTGCAGGAATTACAACAGTTTGAATATGTGCCTCCCACTTGTTAAGGGACCAAAAGTAATGGGACACTTGGCTTCTCAGCTGTTCCGTGGCCAGGTCTGTGTTATTCCCTCATGATCCCAATTACAATGAGCAGATAAAAGGTCCAGAGGTCATTTCACGTGCGCTATTTGCATTTGGAATCTGTTGCTGTCAACTCTCAAGATGAGATCCAAAGAGCTGTCACTATCAGTGAAGCAAGCCATCATTAGGCTGAAAAAACACAAACCCATCAGAGAGAGAGAAAAAACATTAGACGTGGCCAAAACAACTGTTTGGAACATTCTTAAAAAGAAGGAACGCACCGGTGAGCTCAGCAACACCAAAAGACCCGGAAGACCACGGAAAACAACTGTGGTGGATGAGCGAAGAATTCTTTCCCTGGGGAAGAAAACACCCTTCACAACAGTTGGCCAGATCAAGAACACTCTCCAGGAGGTAGGTGTATGTGTGTCAAAGTCAACAATCAAGAGAAGACTTCACCAGAGTGAATACAGAGGGTTCACCACAAGATGGAAACCATTGGTGAGCCTCAAAAACAGGAAGGCCAGATTAGAGTTTGCCAAATGACATCTAAAAAAGCCTTCACAGTTCTGGAACAACATCCTATGGACAGATGAGACCAAGATCCACTTGTACCAGAGTGATGGGAAAAGAAGAGTATGGAGAAGGAAAGGAACTGCTCATGATCCTAAGCATACCACCTCATCAGTGAAGCATGGTGGTGGTAGTGTCATGGCGTGGGCATGTATGGCTGCCAATAGAACTGGTTCTCTTGTATTTATTGATGATGTGACTGCTGACAAAAGCAGCAGGATGAATTCTGAAGTGTTTCGGGCAATATTATCTGCTCATATTCAGCCAAATGCTTCAGAACTCATTGGACGGCGCTTCACAGTGCAGATGGACAATGACCCAAAGCATACTGCAAAAGCAACCAAAGAGTTTTTAAAGGGAAAGAAGTGGAATGTTATGCAATGGCCGAGTCAATCACCGGAGCTGAATCCTATTGAACATGCATTTCACTTGCTGAAGACAAAACTGAGGGGAAAATGCCCCAAGAACAAGCAGGAACTGAAGACAGTTGCAGTAGAGACCTGGCAGAGCATCACCAGGGATGAGACCCAGCGTCTGGTGATGTCTATGCGTTCCAGACTTCAGGCTGTAATTGACTGCAAAGGATTTGCAACCAAATATTAAAAATTTAAAGTTTAATTTATGATTATTATTCTGTCCCATTACTTTTGGTCCCTTAACAAGTGGGAGGCACATATGCAAACTGTTGTAATTCCTGCACCGTTCACCTGATGTTGATGTAAATGCCCTCAAATTAAAGCTGACAGTCTGCAGGTAAAGCACTTCTTGTTTAATTTCAAATCCACTGTGGTGGTGTATAGAGCCAAAAATGTTACAATTGCATGGATGTCCCAATATTTATGGACCTGACTGTATATAAGAGAGCGCACCATAGGGTAGTAGGTTCCAGATTCCAGTACTGGGGGATAGAACGAAGAATGGAGGCAGTGTCGGACTGGGGCGCCTAGGGCCCACTAGTGGAATTGATTTTGGGGGCTCACCCTAGAGCTGGAGATATTACTTGTTCATTTTTCAGTCTCGCACATATGTAACAGTAACAGTATGCTAAACAGAACAGTATTGTGCACTGCACTATATCAAATTGTTTCTCCTTAAGCAACTCATTTAGTTGATAACTGTATCTGTTATTTACAGTCAGTAGTTTGGACAGCAGTCACACATGGACATTCCATGTCCTAGATGAACCACCCAGTCCCTCAGCCTAAACAATATCCAAAGTGAAGGAAATGTTTCCTGCATATTCAAAAGGATAAGTTTATTGAAGTGCTGGCAGTAGTGTCCCGGCCTCCTCACAGCTCACCAGGCTCAGCGCCGTACATTGTATAGCGGCTGTGCTTGGTATCATGTTCAGCCCCTTTCTCTTCTATGCGGCTGAGCTGCTCCTAGGCCACTTGATCAATGAACGTGACGTCACATGGCCCAGAAAAATCACAGAGAAGGGCACAGGGCTGACAGGAGCCCCGGTGCCTTCTCAAACAGCTGATCGGCAGTGGTCCCAAGTAGGGATCGACCGATTATCGGATTTACCGATATTATCGGCCGATATTCAGGATTTTCAAAGTTATCGGTATCAGCATCTAACCTTGCCGATATGTCGTTAACGAATCGCGAACATGGAGCGCGCTGCTATCAACGCGATCAATGTTCCCTCAGCAGCACAGGGGAGAAGGAAGCAGTCCCTCCCCCCTGTGCCGCTGCTGCCGCTGCCACCAGTCAGAGGCAAGAGGGGAAGAGGAGGGGAGGGGCTGTGGCCATTGCGCCACCAATGATGTTAACTCAGTTATTAATTCAAATATAGGAGGCGGGTGAATCATATAGCTGCACCCGACCTCTATGAGAGGTAGCTGCGATCCGCAGCAGTTAACCCCTGCCGCACCTGATCCCAGCTACCTCTCATAGAGGTCAGGTGTCGCTATATTTGAATTAATGGGCAAGTTATCTTTATTGGTGGCAGTGGCAGCTTCTGATCGGAGCCCCAGCAGTGTAATCCTGGGGCTACGATCAGTTACCATGGCAGCCAGGACGCTACTGAAGCCCTGTGTCACGGGGCGCCAAAGGTGCACTCAGTCTCCCATCAGCCGCAGACCTGCTGCTTAGCTTCGGGAGCGAGGATCTGTGTTTGGCCTCGTTCCCAGGGCGGCTTTGCTAGCTGGGAGGCTCCCTGCTCTTAGGTCTGCCTTGAGCGCCGAGCTGATCACTCGGTGCTCGACTTGTCTGTCTGTCGGTCATGTGACGCTGGCCACGTCACATGACCCTCAGACCCCACTATAAATACAGGCAGCCTGCTGGCCACAGGTTGCCTGTTAATTCTAGGTTCCTGGCTATTTATTGGACTACTGAATACTACCTGATCCGGTTCCCTGACGATCCTTTGCCTGCTCCTCCTGTACTGCGCATCCCTCCTAGTATTGTGACCTCGGCTCCCACCTGACTACTCTTTGCGGACTCCTCTGGTACTTCTCTACTCTCCTGGTTTTGACCCCGGCTTCTCCTGACCATTCTTTGCATAACCCTTTGTACTGCGTAGCTCTCTTGGTTCTGACCCGGTCCGTTCACGTTCCGTATTTTGTCTTGTCTGTCTTCCCTGCACATATCCTAAGTAAGGGACTGTCGTCCAGTTGTCCCCTGTCATCAGGACTCGTGAGGCAAGTAGGCAGGGCCAGGGGTGAGGGTGGAGCGCAGTGGTCACTATCCTTCCCCCTGTGTGTGTGTGGCCGTGACCGTTACACCCTGGCTGCCATAGTCAGCTCCCTGCTGCTGTGTGAAATATGCACAGGGCAGCAGGGAGAGTGCGAAGTCCTATTCGCCCTAATAGAGCTCTATTAGGGTGAATAGGACAAGGGATCAAAAGATCCCAGGTTCTAGCCCCTAAGGGGGAAATAGTAATTAAATAAAATAAAATAAAAACACCAAAATATTAAGTATAAATATTTAATCTTAGATATATAATGGCATCTCTTCATTTAACAACCAATTTGCGTAGGAATTTATTTTTTTTCAAAAATTAAAATGCACAGAATATCGATATAAAATATTGGCTATTGGCCTGAAAGTTCACAGGTTATCGGTATCGGCTCTCAAAAAATCTATATCGGTTGATCCCTAGTCCCGGGTGTCAGACCCCCACCAATCAGATACTGATGACCTATCTACAGTCATATGTGACTGATATCAACCGCTCCTCTTATAACACTCCAGTACTGATATAACCTCCAGAGACATTACATCATATGTGATTGATATCAGCCGCTCCTCTTGGTAAGCGCCCGACTGCTTAAGGAGGGTGCTAAGAGACTGGGGGTCTCTCCTAATTCCCCTTTGCCCCCAGTTAATAAGGGGTCAGGGCCCTGATTTGGATTTAAGAACATGGTGGGAGGAGAAGGGTTGGAAGGGGTTAAGTGTTAAGCCTTCCCAGGATTACCTCAGGAGAAGGGGCGGTGCTGGAGGCTATATTTTCTTGGACTTGCTCCCGTCCAGTGGCGTAGGGATCGCCATAGCAGCCATAGCAATGGCTATGGGGGCCCGCCGCCGACTGAGGATAAAAACAATAATAATAATAATGTGGCGAGTGGGCCGGCCGTGGGTGCACTGTGATAGGGGGCGGTTGGACTCGGAGCCGGAGGGCGGAGGTAGAGAGGCAGTCTAGAGAGGCAGTCTAGGCGGCGATTCGCTGGAAGTGGAGGAGGCGGAGTCGCAGACTAGGAGCGGCACATACAAGGAAGCTGCTGGAGTGTGGGTAGCTGGCTCGGCGCGCGGCGCGCGCAGTACAGGTACGGTTCGGTCAGGTGTCGGTTGGTTCAACTTCAAGTGGCTGAGGTGAGGGCTGGCTGGGGAGTGGAGTGGGACTGAGTCTATCACTGTCTGAGTCTGCCCGACCGAAGCGGCAGGCGGCAGCTGGCAGTGTCAGTCAGTGGAGACTCAGAGAGGACACACTACCCGAGAATGATTATGGAAGAGGTTCCTCCACATATGAACTGGAGATGATAACTCATCTCGCTATAGTTTCTGGCGAGACAAGAAAACAATGAAAGCGGTGGTCAATGACTACAGGAGTCTGCCCAGTAGTTCTGGGTTTTAGGTTTGCAAGTTTAGGAAGCAGGAAAAATGGACAAGTGTAAGGATCTGAGTGGCATTGAGAAAGGGCCAAATTGCGATGGCTAGATGCCTGGGTCAGAGCCTCTCCTAAATGGCAGCTCTTAAGGTCTTAGATTCCTGGTATGCAAAGGTTAGCACCTACCAAAAGTGGTCGACAGAGGGAAGAACCAGTGACAGCAATCATGGTACCTAATGCTCATTAACACAACTCAATGTCAAAGTCTAGCCCATCTGGTCCAATCCCACAGGAAAGCTACTGCAACACAAATTGCTTAAAAGTACATGCAGAGCATCACAGCTTACTGCACATGGGGCTGTGTAGCCACAGACCGGTCAAGGAAAAATGCTGACTCTCTGTCCACCACTGAAAGCAACTACAATGGACACAGGAGCATCAGAATTGGACAATGGAGCAATGGAAGAGTGTAGTCTGGTCCACTGAACGTCTTTTTTATGTAAAAAAAAACTGCTATGAGAGCACGTGTTACCTGGGGAAGAGATGGCACCAGGATGCACTATAAGAAGAAGACAAGCTGGTGGAGGCAGTGTGATGCTCTAGGACAGTGATGCCCAACCTACGGCCCGCGAAGCCGTGTCATGCGGCCCGCGCAGTGACCGGACTTTACCAGCGCAGGGCGCGCTGCGAACGGCACAGGCAGCAAAGCGATGCTGCCTGCGCCTGCAATCTCCCCGCCCAGCGCCGCCTCCTAGCTAATTTATTCACTGCACTTGCCTCTGTGAAATTGAAGAGAAGCGCCGTAATCTCGCACAGGCGCACTGGCAGAGGCATCGAAGTGCGCATGCACCGTCTTCCTGGCCTCTGCCAGTGCGCCTGTGCGGGATTACGGCGCTTCTCTTCAATTTCACAGAGGCAAGTGCAGTGAATAAATTAGCTAGGAAGCGGCTCTGGGTGGGGAGGAGATCTGTGGACGACACTGAGGGGGATATCTGTGGACGACACTGAGGGGGGGATCTGTGGATGACACTGAGGGGGATACCTGTGGACGACACTGAGGGGGATATCTGTGGACGACACTGAGGGGGGGATCTGTGGACGACACTGAGGGGGATACCTGTGGACGACACTGAGGGGGATATCTGAGGACGACACTGAGAGGGAGATCTGTGGACGACACTGAGGGGGAGATCTGTAGACGACACTGAGGGGGAACTAGGGAGGGGTGTGGGGATGTTGGGGTGGGAGGTCCTGGAGGGATGTTTGGGTGGGAGCTCTGAGATCTGGGAGGGGGGGGGCCCCAGTCATTTCTAGCTACACCCCTGCTCTCGTCACTTCCTCTTGACGGTGGAAGCGCTGGTTTGAGGTACCCCCTTGCCACTGTCATGTCCGCAGGAGATATGGCCCTGAGGGAATCCCTCCTGACGCGTTTTCAGGAGGAAGGAGAGGGATGGCTGCGTGCATTCCTGGGCAGCCTGCATTCCCCTTTGCCTTCCTCTCCTCCGGCCCCCATGTCTGCTGCTGCCGCTGAGCTCCCGACTCCTGCCGGCGGCTCTGGGAGTTGTACGGGGGATCGGCGGTCCGCAAGGCGTTCCCGCCCCCCTGTGCGTCTTGGCCATAGCCCCCCTCTGCCCCTTGCTTCCCGCCGTGGCTGTTCTCAGGGTCCGTCCCTGGCTGGTGGGAACTTACCTGCTCGCTCCGGGCGCTGTGCCAGGTCGGGCCGTTCCTACGGGCGGGGGGAAGATGGACAGGAGCAGCGCGGTGCTGTGGCTCCTCCCCTTCCGCCTTCTTCCGGAAGTGCGCTTGCGGCCGGCGGCGCTCTGAGTTAAAGCAGCATAATGGGAGCCCGGGAAAGTTCGCTGGCAGGGGATTCACCCCCTACACCCACTCCATCTCAATTATTGCCCCCCCCCCCCCATCCTGGTACTGAGTGTCAGGGGTCGACTTTAATTGCGGCTGCACCTGTATCTGGGGATCCAGTCAGGGTGCTGGATAATAGCATGTTAGCAGCCCCCTGCGGTATGTCCACACCCCCCCCCCCCTTTGCCACCTGTTCCCGCGGCAGCCAGGCAGAGGAGACGCAGGGAGGTCAGTTGAAGGAAGCAGGGGTGGGCGCTCTTATCGCAGGCGTCCGTCCCGTCGCCGTTCTAGGGCTCATGGGAATCGCAGACGCTCCAGATCCTCCAGGTGGCGTCATCCTTGGAGTGGTCATCAGGCGCATCTGAGGAGTCTGGTAGAATTGCACGGGGTAGACGTGTGAGGCCGGTGCCTAGCTGTGATTCCAGGGCTCCAAGCCTGGTTCATCCGGCGGTCGAGGGTCAAGCGGTTCCTGTTGAGATGTCTTCTCCGGTGGTTCCTCATACTTCGGTTGGTGAGTTTCAATTTGCTGGAGCTTGGGGGGAGAGTGGGGCTGTGGCGGGGATGGAGTCACTGATGCGGGCTTTGTTAGATAAGTTGCAGAACGCCCCCCCCTGTAGCTCAGCCGCCCCCCCTTACCCCCCCCCTGTGGGGGCGGGTGTACATAAGGAATCCTTTTTCTGCGGGGTTAGCCCTTAGGGTTCACACGTGGAGGAGGCGGTTAGGGAGAAAATTTGGCCCAATCAATATGTGGACATTTGGTCACTTATCTCTATAGATCAACATACAGTGGATAGGGAGCGTCGGGTTGTTGACAGACCGTATGAGCGTCGGCCGAAGGTGGCGAAGACTATTGGTAATTGGTTGCAAGCCTTTTCGGTTTTGGGGTGTATTATGGGTCAGCGCCACCCGGAACGGTGTTCCGAGTTGTTTATTTATGTTGATACGGTGTATAGTGCATTCAAGGCCCATGGGGGCAGCGTGTGGTGGCGATATGACGAGGAGTTCAGGAGGCGCCTCGCGCTGCAGCCAGAAGTGGGTTGGGGAGTGAAAGCGACTGATGTGCGGTTGCGGCTCATGTTGTCTCAGAGGCAACCTCCCTTTCCAGGTGCGGCCGCCGGTTCTGGTGCAGCCCATGTCCATGGACCGGTGGCCGTTAGACACCCGGGAGCCTGCTGGCCTTTCAATGAGGGCAATTGCAAGTACGCGGGTTTGTGCAGGTTTAAGCATGAGTGCTCCGTGTGCAGAGGCCCCCATGCTGGGATCAGGTGTTCTGTTCAGTCGGCCAGGTTCCGCAAGTTGCCCGCTCAGAGTGATTCCAAAGACCCCGGTGAGTGTGGACGCGATGTCCCCGTGGTTAGACAGGTACTCCGATAAACAGGCAGCTTCTCAGATTCGTTCTGGGTTTGCGTTTGGTTTCTTTATCCCGTTTGTCCTTAACCGGTCCCCTGTTTTTAGCGATAATCTGAAGTCGGCGTGAGATAACCCGGAAGTATTGAGAGATAAGCTGATGAAGGAGGTTGAGTTGGGTAGGATTCAGGGTCCGTTTCTTCTATTCGGTTTCCTAACCTACGGGTTTCACTGTGGGGAGTGGTTCCAAAGAAGGAGACGGGGAAGTTTTGTTTGATTCATCATTTATATCACCCTAAGGGCTCCTCAGTGAATGATGCGATTCTTCAGGAAGAGGCGTCTGTTTCTTATGTTTCTTTTGACAGGGCGGTTGCTCTGGTGAGGGAAGTCCGATATTGAGTCGGCTTTTAGGCTCCTCCCTGTTCATCCCGATTGTTTTCATTTGCTGGGAGGTTTCTGGGAGGGTCAGTTTTACTATGACACATGCCTACCTATTTTGAGTTATTCAGTTCCTTCCTAGAATGGGTCGTGCGATATGAAATCGGGTGTAGCATCCGTTATACATTACCTAGATGATTTCCTGTTTGTTGCCCCCGGAGGGGGGGACGGTTGTGGTTACTTGTTGTCTGTATTTTTGGCACGTATGGCTCAGTTTGGAGTTCCTATCTCAGCGGAGAAGACTGAGGGTCCGGTCACTTGCTTGTCCTTTTTAGGGATTGAAATTGATACTGTCGCTATGGTTTTCCGGTTGCCTGGGGACAAGCTAGGCAGGTTGTTGCAGCTGATTGAGGGTTTTATGGTAGTAAAAAAGGTGACTCTGAAGCAGCTCCAGTCCCTGTTGGGGTTGCTGTGTTTCGCGTGTCGGGTCATGCCTATGGGCCGCGTTTTTTCTCGCCGGTTGTCACTGGCTACTACGGGGGTATCTGCCCCGGGACATCGTATTCGGTTGACTAAGTCCCTTAAGGCGGACTTATGCGTTTGGCGCTCCTTTTTAGGTGGCTATAATGGTCACACTTGCTATATTTCCAGGGAAATCCGGAGTTCCGAGCTTTCACTGTGGTCGGATGCGGCCGGGTCTTATGGTTTTGGTACCATTTTAGGCAGCGAATGGTGCGCCTTTCCGTGGCCGGAGTCGTGGCGGGAGACCGCTTTCTGCAGGAATTTGACATTACTGGAATTGTTCCCCATTGTTGTCGCGGTGGAGATTTGGGGTGACAGGTTAGCTAATAAACATGTATGTTTTTGGTCAGATAACCTGCGGGTGGTGCAAGTGATCAACCGTCTGTCCTCCTCTTCCCTTCCTGTCTTGGCGTTATTGCGTCACCTGGTCTTGCGTTGCCTGGAGCATAACATTTACTTCCGGGCTCGCCACGTTCCGGGGGTAGATAACAGGGTTGCTGATGCTCTCTCTTGATTTCATTGGCAGGTCTTCCGGGAGCTTCATCCGGGGGCGGACCAGTGTGGCAAGGAGTGTCCGCCGTTCCTGTGGCGTCTGGTGGACGATTGATGTCGCTTATTAGCTCCTCGGTTTCTCCGGCTACGTGGCAGTCTCATGGTAAGGCATGGTCTGAGTGGTTGGCGATGGTGGGGTCGAGGGACGTGTCTTCACGGGATGATATCCGGCTGGAGGTCACCGCTGAATGGTTGCTTCGGTTACACGGTTCTGGGGTGTCCGCTCCTGTAGCCCTTCGGTGTTTGTCGGGCGTGGCGTTCTTTTTTAAGTTATGCGGTTGGGGGGACGTAACGAAACACTTTGTGGTTCGTCAGGCTATGCGTGGCTGGCGCAAGGAGTATGTGGTGCGTGACACGCGTCGTCCGGTGTCTTTTTCTTTGCTGTGCAGGCTTGTTATTACTTGCGCTAGCATTTGCAAATCTGCCTACGAGGGATCCCTTTTTGCTGCTAGTTTCAGCGTCGCCTTCTTCGCGGCTCTACGGGTGGGGGAATTGTTTGCCCCATCTCTTAAGAAGGCGGGTGGTTTGTTGGCGCAGGACGTGGTTTTAGCTAATGACTCCTTGCGTATCAGAGTTAGACGGTCGAAGACGGATCAGTATGGTAATGGGGCGTGGATCCCGCTTCTTCCTGTTCCTGGACCCGCCTGCCCTGTTCGTTTGGTGGCGGAATTTAGGGACAGGCGACGCGAGGGTTCTAATTTCTTTGTTCATGAGGATGGGTCTCCGGTTACAAAATTTCAGTTTACGGCGGTTTTTAGACGATGCCTTGCGGAGGTGGGGGTTGAACCGAATGAGTTCGGGACCCATTAGTTTCGCATCGGTGCTGCTACGGAAGCGGCGAGAGCAGGTTTGCCGGAAGCGTTGGTTCAGCGAATTGGTCGCTGGCATTCTGCTTGCTTTGCGCGCTATGTTCGGCCGGAATTGCTACTTTAAAAAAATATATATATAATATTTTTTATTTAAAGAGGGAGGTGGGGTAGTGAAGGGATGTTTTGATCATTAGCCCTATTGCAGCTTGTGGTTGTTTTGTGTTGGTGGCCTTTTCTAACAACATTGTCTTTTCAGGTGCCGAGCGTCCAACGGTGTGGATTGTTGAACACTCTTACGTATTGTGGGCTGCACAGTGGGCTGAATGCCGGCCTGGCGGGCGCAATCTCGGATTCCGGAATGTGGATGTCCTGTGGAGAGGTGTTCGGGGCCTAAGGTGGTCTCAGTTGCTCACGGAGGTGGTTGATATTGGCATGCATTCGGTAGGTCCGGTGATCTTGATGATTCATGCCGATTGAAATGACCTTTGCCATTTACGGGTGGCTGAGTTGTTGACGCTTATGCGTTCGGATGTGGAACGTTTTCCGTAATTTTTTAGGGAGATGGTGTTGGTGTGGTCAGAAATTGTCCCACGGGTGGTTTGGCACAGGGCCCTGGATGGTGAGGCTTTAGAAAAAGGCAGGAGTACAGTGAACGCACAAATCTCTCGGTTTGTGCGCTCAAAAGGGTCCGTGGTTGTTCGCCACAGGCAGCTCGAAGGTAACAACCGGGCGTTAAAGTTATGGCTGGACTGAGGGCGTAGCCTTAGGGGAGGGCATTATGACGGGGGTTTGGTTTAGGGAGACGCCAGTTAGGAGGTTAGGTGGAGTTTAGAGGGGATGGGAGGAGGAATTGGAAAAGTGGGGGGATTGGTTGGTTTGAGTGTAAGGGGTGTGGTTAAGGGGTTAAATAGGGTAGCTGAGGGAAGATCGGGGGCCATTTTGTAGGATCCTGGAGAGAGCTGGTACCTGACATTTTAGCTGGAGAACCATCATGGAACAGCTGGAGGAGACCATCGCTCGGTTAAAGGCAGCAGCGGAGGTCTGCGGCGCCGACTGGATCCAGGCGCAGGTGCAGCAGATGCTCCAGGGGGCAGCTGAGGCTCCAGCTGGGCCTCAGCCAGTGTTAAACCGGCCGCGGCGGGCCAGGCCGCCGGCGCGCTACAGCCCGCCGGCTTCTCAGTCGGCACAGCCCCCTGTTAAGGCTCAGCGCCGCAAACGGAGCCCCTCAAGGGACCCTCCACGCCGGGGGTCAGCGGGGAAAGTTTCCTCCGTTACTCCCAGGCGTGGGAGGAATCCGACCAGTAGGCGGAGCCTGCGAGATGGCCGGGCCCGGTCACCTCGTCCTTCAATGACAGATGGCGAGGGAGAGGGACCAGGTGCGGGGGTCTCCAGCCCGGGACCGGTGGCTGTGACCCCCCAGCGTGTGCAGGACGTCGGGAGGAACGGGGCTGCTGCAGTTGAAATGGTGTCTGGCGGCAGGCCCCTGGCTTCGGTGGTTACAGTTCCAGGAAGAGGATGCTCCGCCCACTCACCTGCAGCCCGGGAAGATGGATGTCCTAACGTCTCTAGCCTGGGCCTGGCTAGGGGACTGGATGAAGAGGCGGCGACGCGGAGGGATGTTCAACAGGATTCCGGATCTTCGGCTGGTGGGGACACAGCACCCAGGCAGCCAGGTGAGGCCTCTTGGGGAACATTAGCGCAGTTTGTTGGGGGGGCTGGGGGTGTTGGGCGGTCCCCAGTAGATGTTAGCAGGGGTTTGGGGCAATTGTTAGGGGGGCTGGCAGGTTTGCTTGCGGGTTGGGGTATGGGGGGGGGGCATCTCCGTTACCAGCGTGGGGGGTGTCCGGGCCCTCTGGGGGAGCGAGTGTGGTTGGGGGGGCCAGTTCAGGTGTGGGGTCTGCGGTGGCGTCGGTGCAGACGCAGGCGGGGGGCGCGGTTGAGGACGAGACGGTGCGGATGGACGATAGGGCAAGAGGGGAGGTATATGTTTGCTTTGAGGGCCCATTGGGGGCACATTTGAAACAGGAGGTGAGGGAAAAGATTTGGATGGGAGAGTATGTAGAGATTTTTTCTTTGCTTCTTTTAGACAAATTTAACCTGGATAGGGCGAGACGGGATGAGGGTAAGAAAGAGGAGGAAGAGAAGCGAAGATACAACCTAATACCGCGGACGTTTGCAAACTGGCTGCAGGCGTTCGCGATATTAGCGAGCGTGATTGGGGAGAAGGCGCCGGAGTGCTGTTCGGCGTTGTTTTGTTATTTGGATGCAGTAGGGGAGGCGTACAGGGTGTATGGGGGGATAGCGTGGCTGCGGTACGACGAACAGTTCCGGCAGCGGAAGGCGGTGCGGCCCGAAATTAAGTGGGATCACAAGGATATAGCTTTGTGGCTGAAGGTTACCGCGCCGGTGAGACAGGGCCAGTCCTTTCGGGGGGAGGCAGGAGGCGGTGGGCAGCCCAATGTTGCGGCAGCTTCAGCAAAGGAGCTTTGTTTCGCATTTAATGACAGAACATGTAAATTCGGAGCAAAGTGTAAATTTAAACACGAGTGCTCGGTGTGCGGAGGTTCACACGGTGCGGCGCGGTGCTTTAGGGGTAACAGACAGAGGGGGGGGGGGGATTTCAATAGCAAAGGGGGAGACGCTGGTACGTCTGGGAAGGATGGGCCCATTCCTAGACAGATATCCGAATAGGGAGGCGGCAGTTTTATTGCGGGAAGGTTTTTCAGTTGGGTTTCGGATCCCGTTTGTTCAAGGTGAAGCGGTTTTGGTTAGAAAAAAATCTGAGGTCAGCGTTGGAGCATCCGGAGGTGGTGGCCGAGAAGCTTAGTAAGGAGGTCAGTTTAGGCAGGATGGCGGGCCCCTTTTCGGCCCCACCATTGCCGAATTTAAGGGTGTCACCGTTGGGGGTGGTTCCGAAGAAGGAGATAAATAGGTTTCGGCTTATTCATCATCTGTCTTTTCCAAAGGGCTCGTCGGTCAATGACGGTATAGACCCCGCCTTGTGTTCGGTGGTTTATACCTCATTTGATGCGGCAGTGCAGTGGGTTAAGAAGTTGGGGAGGGGGGCGCTATTAGCAAAGACTGACATCGAGGCTGCGTTCAGATTGCTGCCGGTTCACCCAAATTGTTTACACTTGTTGGGGTGTTTTTGGGGGGGGGAGTTTTTTGTGGATAGGTGTTTGCCTATGGGCTGTTCCCTGTCCTGCGCGTATTTTGAGGCGTTTAGTTCATTTTTGGAATGGGCGGTGGTGGATTCCTCGGGTTGTGAGTCTATTATTCATTACCTGGACGATTTCCTATGTATGGGTCCGTCGGGTTCCAGGGTGTGCGCCTTGTTGTTGCATACCTTGGAGTCGTTATTTGGGGTTTTCGGTGTACCGTTGGCCACGGAGAAGACGGTTGGGCCGGTCACAGAGTTGAGTTTTTTAGGAATAGTGATTGACACGGATAGGATGGAATGTAGGTTGCCCTTAGATAAGTTAGTGGATTTAAAGGGGGAAGTTGCTAGGGCGTGTCGTTTGAAAAAACTAAAGTTGCGGGAGCTTCAGTCGCTGCTCGGTAAACTCAATTTTGCGTGCCGGATTATGCCTATGGGGAGGGTGTTCTGTAGGAGGTTGGCTATGGCAACGGCGGGTGTGGTCTCACCACATCACTATGTGCGTTTAGAGAAGGAGTTGAGAGCGGACTTGAGAGTGTGGGGTTCCTTTTTGGAATGTTATAATGGTCGCTCTCTATTTGAGTTGTTTTCAGATGCAGCAGGGAGCGAGGGTTTTGGGGTCTATTGCCGGGGGCAGTGGTGTGCGGGGCGGTGGCCGGACAGCTGGGTGGAAAGAGGTTGGGTGAAGAACGTGGCTTTGCTAGAACTGTTTCCTATTGTGGCGGCGGTGGTGTTATGGGGGGAAGTGTTCCGGGATAGAAAGGTACGGTTTCACTGTGATAACTTGGGGGTGGTGCAGGCGATAAATGGGTTGTCAGCTTCGTCAGAGTTGGTGGTGCGGTTGTTGCAACGGTTGGTGTTGGAGTGTCTGTTGATTAATGCGTGGGTGGTGGCGGTTCATGTGCCTGGAGTGGATAATAGCATAGCTGACGCTCTTTCTCGTTCACAGTGGGACCGTTTCCGGCAGTTGGCTCCAGGCGCGGAAGAGTTTGGGAGGGAATGCCCGAGTTGTCTTTGGGAGGTACTGGAAGAACGATAGCAAGTCTCATTCAGGCATCGCTGGCGCCTAGGACGTGGGAGTTGTATTTGAGTTGTATTTGAAATCGTGCCGGTACTGGGAGGATTGGTGCAGTAAGTTGGGAGTTGGGGAGGGGGAGCTAGAGGTCCCGATGCTGTTGTTTGTGGGTCACTGTAGAGAGGAAGGTTGGTCCGTGGCAAAGATGAATAGTTGCATGGCCGGATTGGCGTTCGGGTTTAAATGTAGACAACGGCCAGATGTGACTAAGTCATTCTTGGTTATGCGGGCGTTGAAGGGGTGGCACAGGGCAGGTACGGGGGGAGATAACAGGAGACCTGTGTCCTTCGGGTTGTTGTTGAAGCTGGGGAGCAGCTGGGAGTGGTGTGTAGTTCTGACTCAGAGGTCCGGTTGTTCCGTTTGGCTTTTTCATTGGCGTTTTTTGGGGCGTTACAGGTGGGGGAGTTGGTTAGTCCGTCGGTGCGTAAGGCTGGGGGGTTACAGAAGGCGGATGGGGAGTTATTCCAAGACAGGCTGGAGTTCGTTATTCGTCGGTCTAAGACGGATGCTAAAGGACGGGGGCGGAGAGTGGTGCTGTTTGGTGTCCCAGATTGCGCCATGTGCCCGGTTATGAGTTTACGTGACTACTGGGGGGGCAGGAGGAGCGGGATGTTGCCGTTGTTAGTGCATGGGGATGATTCCTTTTTGTCGCGTTTTCAGTTTGCGGCGGTTTTTTCGAAATGTCTGGTTCGGTTGGGTTTGGGGCCTGAGGGGTACTCGAGTCATTCTTTTAGAATTGTGGCGGCAACGGAAGCAGCGAGGTGGGGGTTGGGAGACGAGATTATAAAGAGGATTGGGCGGTGGGAATCTATGCGGTTTAGATCGTACATTCGATTGCACAGTTTATAGGGGAGCGGCCGGGGGGGGGGGAGGGGTAGGAAGTCGGTGTATACGCAATGTCATTACTGTTTGCTTTGGGTTTGTTGTTTTTTCATTACAGATGCAGTGCCGGCCCTAGTTTGGATCCTCGGGCATTCTTACGTCTTTTGGGGGGCTGTCCGGGCAGCGGTTCGGCCGGATGGTCAACAGTTGGGGCTCCTGAGGTCTGTGGCGGTGGTGAGATGGCTAGGGCGGCGGGGTATGGTTTGGGCGGGGGTGTTGCCTGAGTTTCACAAAAGGCACCCGAAGTGTTGGTTCTGCATGTGGGCGGTAATGACCTGGTGGGCGGCCGTTCCGCGAGATGCTGCAGGGTATTAAATTTGATTTGCTGCGGATTTGGGCTATGTTCCCGCGGATAGTGACGGTCTGGTCGGATATTGTTCCTAGGATGGTTTGGAGGGAGGCACGTTCAGTGGTGGGGGTGAACAGGGCCCGTATTAAGGTAAATAGGGCGATGGGCAGGTTCATGGCCAGGAATGGGGCGGTGGCAGTGAGGCATATGGAACTTGAGAAGGGTGTAGGGGGGTTTTGGCGGGCGGATGGTGTGCATTTAAATGCGGTTGGCCTGGACATGTGGTGCTTGGAAATCCAGGAGGGGATTGAAGTAGCCTTGCGTTTGTGGAGGGACGCGCAGACTTAAGGTGGTCAAGTCGGCGCGTCGGTGGCGGGGGGAGGTCCTTGAAGTTGGTCAGATTCACAGAGGAGGATGCTGGGAGGGCTCCATGGTTGGGGCTGGACTCCCAGTGGTGACGGATTTAAAAGGGGCCATTCAGTGGTGCTTCTGAGCTGGTGGGCAACGGCTAGAGGCAAGATGGCTTACCCGGTGGGGTATTTGCAGTTGTTTGGAGGCTTCAAGGACCTCCCCTCGGGGGGGAGAATTGTTATTTATTATATGTTATGTTTATATGTTAATAAAAGACGGCTGCTGTGGCCGATTTATTCCAAGCCTGGTGTCCGTCTATCATTTGGGGCAGGTTAGAGAGGAGGTATGGGTGGAGGTAGGATATGAGGGATTGGAGGGTAAGGATTGGAGTAGAGTTAGGGGTCGGACGGCAGATAACCAATACCACCGTCATGAGGCCGGATGGGGTGCATCTCAACGATATAGGTCTGGATATATTCTTATTGGGTATTCAGGATGGAGTTGAACAGGCCATGTTTTTGCTGGGTGGTGGTCGGAGCCCCGTGTAGGCACGAGTCTCCTCCGTGGCGGTATCTAATTCATTATGTGATTGGTTATGGCACAAGGCAGACTTGGCGCTGTGAGGCCAGCGGCTGGCATACTGCGCCATTTACAGTTTATGGAGTTATTGTTAAATAAAGAAAGCTGTGGCCGATCATCACTCAGAATTAAAAGGAATATAGTTGTCAGTCTCTTATTTAAGGTAAATGGTATTGAATAGGCCTGACCGGGTATCCCTTTCCCTAGGGGTTAATCCCTACTTAACAACAGTCTATAACGCTCCAGCACTGATATAACCTCCAGAGACATTACATACTATGTGACTGATATCAGCCGCTCCTCTTATAACGCTCCAGCACTGATATAACCTCCAGAGACATTACATCATATGTGACTGATATCAGCCGCTCCTCTTATAACGCTCCAGCACTGATATAACCTCCAGAGACATTACATCATATGTGACTGATATATGCTGCTTCTATTATAACGCTCCAGCACTGATATAACCTCCAGAGACATTACATCCTATGTGACTGATATCAGCCGCTCCTCTTATAACACTCCAGCACTGATATAACCTCCAGAGACATTACATCCTATGTGACTGATATCAGCCGCTCCTCTTATAACACTCCAGCGCTGATATAACATCCAGAGACATTACATCCTATGTTACCGATATCAGCTGCTCCTCTTATAACGCTCCAGCACTGATATAACCTCCAGAGACATTACATCATATGTGACTGATATCAGCTGCTTCTCTTATAACGCTCCAGCACTGATATAATCTCCAGAGACATTACATGATATGTGACTGATATCAGCCGCCCCTCTTATAACGCTCCAGCACTGATATAACCTCCATAGCACTGATATAACCTCCAGAGACATTACATCACATGTGACTGATATCAGCCGCTCCTCTTATAACGCTCCAGCACTGATATAACCTCCAGAGACATTACATCATATGTGACTGATATCTGCTGCTTCTCTTATAACACTCCAGCACTGATATAAGCTCCAGAGACATTACATCACATGTGACTGATATCAGCCGCTCCTCTTATAACGCTCCAGCACTGATATAACCTCCAGAGACATTACATCCTATGTGACTGATATCTGCTGCTTCTCTTATAACGCTCCAGCACTGATATAATCTCCAGAGACATTACATGATATGTGACTGATATCAGCCGCCCCTCTTATAACGCTCCAGCACTGATATAACCTCCATAGCACTGATATAACCTCCAGAGACATTACATCACATGTGACTGATATCAGCCGCTCCTCTTATAACGCTCCAGCACTGATATAACCTCCAGAGACATTACATCATGTGACTGATATCAGCAGCTCCTCTTATAACGCTCCAGCACTGATATAACCTCCAGAGACATTACATCCTATGTGACTGATATCAGCCGCTCCTCTTATAACGCTCCAGCACTGATATAACCTCCAGAGACATTACATCATATGTGACTGATATCAGCCGCTCCTCTTATAACGCTCCAGTACTGATATAACCTCCAGAGACATTACATCCTATGTGACTGATAACAGCCGCTCCTCTTATAACACTCCAGCACTGATATAACCTCCAGAGACATTACATCCTATGTGACTGATATCTGCTGCTTCTCTTATAACGCTCCAGCACTGATATAATCTCCAGAGACATTACATGATATGTGACTGATATCCGCCGCCCCTCTTATAACGCTCCAGCACTGATATAACCTCCATAGCACTGATATAACCTCCAGAGACATTACATCATATGTGACTGATATCTGCTGCTTCTATTATAACGCTCCAGCACTAGTATAACCTCCAGAGACATTACATCCTATGTGACTGATATCAGCCGCTCCTCTTATAACGCTCCAGCACTGATATAACCTCCAGAGACATTACATCCTATGTGACTGATATCAGCCGCTCCTCTTATAACACTCCAGCACTGATATAACCTCCAGAGACATTACATCCTATGTGACTGATATCTGCTGCTTCTCTTATAACACTCCAGCACTGATATAAGCTCCAGAGACATTACATCATATGTGACTGATATCAGCCGCTCCTCTTATAACACTCCAGCACTGATATAACCTCCAGAGACATTACATCCTATGTGACTGATATCAGCTGCTTCTCTTATAACGCTCCAACGCTGATATAACCTCCAGAGACATTACCGTACATCATATGTGACTGATATCAGCCGCTCCTCTTATAACGCTCCAGTACTGATATAACCTCCAGAGACATTACATCCTATGTGACTGATATCAGCCGCTCCTCTTATAACGCTCCAGCACTGATATAACCTCCAGAGACATTACATCATATGTGACTGATATCAGCCGCTCCTCTTATAACGCTCCAGTACTGATATAACCTCCAGAGACATTACATCCTATGTGACTGATAACAGCCGCTCCTCTTATAACACTCCAGCACTGATATAACCTCCAGAGACATTACATCCTATGTGACTGATATCTGCTGCTTCTCTTATAACGCTCCAGCACTGATATAATCTTCAGAGACATTACATGATATGTGACTGATATCCGCCGCCCCTCTTATAACGCTCCAGCACTGATATAACCTCCATAGCACTGATATAACCTCCAGAGACATTACATCACATGTGACTGATATCAGCCGCTCCTCTTATAACGCTCCAGCACTGATATAACCTCCAGAGACATTACATCATATGTGACTGATATATGCTGCTTCTATTATAACGCTCCAGCACTAGTATAACCTCCAGAGACATTACATCCTATGTGACTGATATCAGCCGCTCCTCTTATAACACTCCAGCACTGATATAACCTCCAGAGACATTACATCCTATGTGACTGATATCAGCTGCTCCTCTTATAACACTCCAGCACTGATATAACCTCCAGAGACATTACATCATATGTGACTGATATCAGCCGCTCCTCTTATAACGCTCCAGCACTGATATAACCTCCAGAGACATTACATCATATGTGACTGATATATGCTGCTTCTATTATAACGCTCCAGCACTGATATAACCTCCAGAGACATTACATCCTATGTGACTGATATCAGCCGCTCCTCTTATAACACTCCAGCACTGATATAACCTCCAGAGACATTACATCCTATGTGACTGATATCAGCTGCTCCTCTTATAACACTCCAGCACTGATATAAGCTCCAGAGACATTACATCATATGTGACTGATATCAGCCGCTCCTCTTATAACACTCCAGCACTGATATAACCTCCAGAGACATTACATCCTATGTGACTGATATCAGCTGCTCCTCTTATAACACTCCAGCACTGATATAACCTCCAGAGACATTACCGTACATCATATGTGACTGATATCAGCCGCTCCTCTTATAACGCTCCAGTACTGATATAACCTCCAGAGACATTACATCATATGTGACTGATATCAGCCGCTCCTCTTATAACGCTCCAGTACTGATATAACCTCCAGAGACATTACATCCTATGTGACTGATAACAGCCGCTCCTCTTATAACGCTCCAGCACTGATATAACCTCCAGAGACATTACATCCTATGTGACTGATATCTGCTGCTTCACTTATAACGCTCCAGCACTGATATAATCTCCAGAGACATTACATGATATGTGACTGATATCCGCCGCCCCTCTTATAACGCTCCAGCACTGATATAACCTCCATAGCACTGATATAACCTCCAGAGACATTACATCACATGTGACTGATATCAGCCGCTCCTCTTATAACGCTCCAGCACTGATATAACCTCCAGAGACATTACATCATATGTGACTGATATCTGCTGCTTCTCTTATAACGCTCCAGCACTAGTATAACCTCCAGAGACATTACATACTATGTGACTGATATCTGCTGCTTCTCTTATAACGCTCCAGCACTGATTTAACCTCCAGAGACATTACATCCTATGTGACTGATATCTGCTGCTTCTCTTATAACGCTCCAGCATTGAAATAACCTCCAGAGACATTACATCCTATGTGACTGATATCAGCCGCTCCTCTTATAACGCTCCAGCACTGATATAACCTCCAGAGACATTGCATCCTATGTGACTGATATCAGCTGCTTCTCTTATAACGCTCCAGCACTGATATAACCTCCAGAGACATTACATCATATGTGACTGATATCAGCCGCTCCTCTTATAACGCTCCAGTACTGATATAACCTCCAGAGACATTACATCCTATGTGACTGATATCAGCCGCTCCTCTTATAACGCTCCAGCACTGATATAACCTCCAGAGACATTACATCCTATGTGACTGATATCAGCCGCTCCTCTTATAACACTCCAGCACTGATATAACCTCCAGAGACATTACATCCCATGTGACTGATATCAGCCGCTCCTCTTATAATGCTCCAGCACTGATATAACCTCCAATCATTACATCCTATGTGACTGATATCAGCCGCTTCTCTTATAACGCTCCAGCACTGATATAACCTCCAGACATTACATCCTATGTGACTGATATCAGCCGCTCCTCTTATAACGCTCCAGCACTGATATAACCTCCAGAGACATTACATCCTATGTGACTGATATCAGCCGCTTCTCTTATAACGCTCCAGCACTGATATAACCTCCAGACATTACATCCTATGTGACTGATATCAGCCGCTCCTCTTATAACGCTCCAGCACTGATATAACCTCCAGAGACATTACATCCTATGTGACTGATATCAGCCGCTTCTCTTATAACGCTCCAGCACTGATATAACCTCCAGAGACATTGCATCCTATGTGACTGATATCAGCTGCTTCTCTTATAACGCTCCAGCATTGAAATAACCTCCAGAGACATTACATCATATGTGACTGATATCAGCCGCTCCTCTTATAACGCTCCAGCACTGATATAACCTCCAGAGACATTACATCCTATGTGACTGATATCAGCTGCTCCTCTTATAACACTCCAGCACTGATATAACCTCCAGAGACATTACCGTACATCATATGTGACTGATATCAGCCGCTCCTCTTATAACACTCCAATACTGATATAACCTCCAGAGACATTACATCCTATGTGACTGATATCAGCCGCTCCTCTTATAACGCTCCAGCACTGATATAAGCTCCAGAGACATTACATCCTATGTGACTGATATCAGCTGCTTCTCTTATAACGCTCCAGCACTGATATAACCTCCAGAGACATTACATCCTATGTGACTGATATCAGCCGCTCCTCTTATAACGCTCCAGCACTGATATAACCTCCAGAGACATTACATCATATGTGACTGATATCAGACGCTCCTCTTATAACGCTCCAGCACTGATATAACCTCCAGAGACATTACATCCTATGTGACTGATATCAGCTGCTTCTCTTATAACGCTCCAGCACTGATATAACCTTCAGAGACATTACATCCTATGTGACTGATATCAGCCGCTCCTCTTATAACACTCCAGCACTGATATAACCTCCAGAGACATTACATCCTATGTGACTGATATCAGCCGCTCCTCTTATAACGCTCCAGTACTGATATAACCTCCAGAGACATTGCATCCTATGTGACTGATATCAGCTGCTTCTCTTATAACGCTCCAGCACTGATATAACCTCCAGAGACATTACATATTATGTGACTGATATCAGCTGCTTCTCTTATAACGCTCCAGCACTGATATAACCTCCAGAGACATTACATCCTATGTGACTGATATCAGCCGCTCCTCTTATAACGCTCCAGCACTGATATAACCTCCAGAGACATTACATCCTATGTGACTGATATCAGCCGCTCCTCTTATAACGCTCCAGCACTGATATAACCTCCAGAGACATTACATATTATGTGACTGATATCAGCTGCTTTTCTTATAACGCTCCAGCACTGATATAACCTCCAGAGACATTACATCCTATGTGACTGATATCAGCTGCTTCTCTTATAACGCTCCAGCACTGATATAACCTCCAGAGACATTGCATCCTATGTGACTGATATCAGCTGCTTCTCTTATAACGCTCCAGCACTGATATAACCTCCAGAGACAGTACATCCTATGTGACTGATATCAGCCGCTCCTCTTATAACGCTCCAGCGCTGATATAACCTCCAGAGACATTACATCCTATGTGACTGATATCAGCTGCTTCTCTTATAACGCTCCAGCACTGATATAACCTCCAGAGACATTACATCCTATGTGACTGATATCAGCCGCTCCTCTTATAACGCTCCAGCGCTGATATAACCTCCAGAGACATTACATCCTATGTGACTGATATCAGCTGCTTCTCTTATAACGCTCCAGCACTGATATAACCTCCAGAGACATTACATCCTATGTGACTGATATCAGCTGCTTCTCTTATAACGCTCCAGCACTGATATAACCTCCAGAGACATTACATCCTATGTGACTGATATCAGCTGCTTCTCTTATAACGCTCCAGCACTGATATAACCTCCAGAGACATTGCATCACATGTGACTGATATCAGCCGCTCCTCTTATAACGCTCCAGCGCTGATATAACCTCCAGAGACATTGCATCCTATGTGACTGATATCAGCTGCTTCTCTTATAACGCTCCAGCACTGATATAACCTCCAGAGACATTACATCCTATGTGACTGATATCAGCCGCTCCTCTTATAACGCTCCAGCACTGATATAACCTCCAGAGACATTACATCCTATGTGACTGATATCAGCTGCTTCTCTTATAACGCTCCAGCGCTGATATAACCTCCAGAGACATTACATATTATGTGGGGGTGAGGGGCTGGGAAAATGTGAAATGCCACTGATGAGAGGGAAGAGGGGGACACTGGGAGACATAATTTCTTGCTCTGTATAAAGTATAGGTGAGATAGTTGGTGGGAAAAGGTCTGTGAGGGGCAGCAACAACAGGGGGACACAAGATGTGCCGAGGCAGCAGCTTCAGGACTCTCCTAACTTCCCAGTTCCCTCCCACAGTAACTTACCCCAGTGCTGCTGTGCGGAGTAGTGGGACCAGTGAGAGAAGAGGACTGGACTTTATACTGGAGGCACAGTGACACAGGAGGTCAGAGAGAGCATCGTCTCCATTGTCTCCATTATCTCCTGCGGCTCCTCCGCCCCCTCCTCATACCTGAAGTAATCTCACACTACAGAGAGGAGGGGGGGGGGGGGCTGTCCGCTCTGTGCGGTCCGTGAATTTTTACCATGGAGAAAGGAACAAGCGCGGCAAGGTATTGTGCCAGTGTGTGCCAGTGCTGCAGTCAAGCACCTGATAACAGCCAGGCGCCTGACAGTAACTGCCCTGCTGGTGGCTCTGGCTGTAGTATAAGCAGACAGGCAAGGCTGTACATATATAATTATATACAGGAGATGCCCAGGTTATACCAGCATGCTCCATATCACTATATACAAGAAGATGTATAACTTATACCAGCTGTACACATATAATTATATACAGGAGATGCCCAGGTTATACCAGCATGGTCCATATCACTATAAACATGAAGATGTATAACTTATACCAGCTGTACATATATAATTATATACAGGAGATGCCCAGGTTATACCAGCATGCTCCATATCACTATATACAAGAAGATGTATAACTTATACCAGCTGTACATATATAATTATATACAGGAGATGCCCAGGTTATACCAGCACGGTCCATATCACTATATACAAGAAGATGTATAACTTATACCAGCTGTACATATATAATTATATACAGGAGATACCCAGGTTATACCAGCATGCTCCATATCACTATATACAAGAAGATGTATAACTTATACCAGCTGTACATATATAATTATATACAGGAGATGCCCAGGTTATACCGGCATGGCCCATATCACTATATACAAGAAGATGTATAACTTATACCAGCTGTACATATATAATTATATACAGGAGATACCCAGGTTATACCAGCATGGTCCATATCACTATATACAAGAAGATGTATAACTTATACCAGCTGTACATATAATTATATACAGAAGATACCCAGGTTGTACCAGCATGGTCCATATCACTATAAACATGAAGATGTATAACTTATACCAGCTGTACATATATAATTATATACAGGAGATGCCCAGGTTATACCAGCATGCTCCATATCACTATATACAAGAAGATGTATAACTTATACCAGCTGTACATATATAATTATATACAGGAGATGCCCAGGTTATACCAGCACGGTCCATATCACTATATACAAGAAGATGTATAACTTATACCAGCTGTACATATATAATTATATACAGGAGATGCCCAGGTTATACCGGCATGGCCCATATCACTATATACAAGAAGATGTATAACTTATACCAGCTGTACATATATAATTATATACAGGAGATACCCAGGTTATACCAGCATGGTCCATATCACTATATACAAGAAGATGTATAACTTATACCAGCTGTACATATATAATTATATACAGGAGATACCCAGGTTATACCAGCATGCTCCATATCACTATATACAAGAAGATGTATAACTTATACCAGCTGTACATATATAATTATATACAGGAGATGCCCAGGTTATACCGGCATGGCCCATATCACTATATACAAGAAGATGTATAACTTATACCAGCTGTACATATATAATTATATACAGGAGATACCCAGGTTATACCAGCATGGTCCATATCACTATATACAAGAAGATGTATAACTTATACCAGCTGTACACATATAATTATATACAGGAGATGCCCAGGTTATACCAGCATGGTCCATATCACTATAAACATGAAGATGTATAACTTATACCAGCTGTACATATATAATTATATACAGGAGATGCCCAGGTTATACCGGCATGGCCCATATCACTATATACAAGAAGATGTATAACTTATACCAGCTGTACATATATAATTATATACAGGAGATACCCAGGTTATACCAGCATGGTCCATATCACTATATACAAGAAGATGTATAACTTATACCAGCTGTACATATAATTATATACAGAAGATACCCAGGTTGTACCAGCATGGTCCATATCACTATAAACATGAAGATGTATAACTTATACCAGCTGTACATATATAATTATATACAGGAGATGCCCAGGTTATACCAGCATGCTCCATATCACTATATACAAGAAGATGTATAACTTATACCAGCTGTACATATATAATTATATACAGGAGATGCCCAGGTTATACCAGCACGGTCCATATCACTATATACAAGAAGATGTATAACTTATACCAGCTGTACATATATAATTATATACAGGAGATGCCCAGGTTATACCGGCATGGCCCATATCACTATATACAAGAAGATGTATAACTTATACCAGCTGTACATATATAATTATATACAGGAGATACCCAGGTTATACCAGCATGGTCCATATCACTATATACAAGAAGATGTATAACTTATACCAGCTGTACATATATAATTATATACAGGAGATACCCAGGTTATACCAGCATGCTCCATATCACTATATACAAGAAGATGTATAACTTATACCAGCTGTACATATATAATTATATACAGGAGATGCCCAGGTTATACCGGCATGGCCCATATCACTATATACAAGAAGATGTATAACTTATACCAGCTGTACATATATAATTATATACAGGAGATGCCCAGGTTATACCAGCATGGTCCATATCACTATATACAAGAAGATGTATAACTTATACCGGCTGTACATATATAATTATATACAGGAGATACCCAGGTTATACCAGCATGGTCCATATCACTATATACAAGAAGATGTATAACTTATACCAGCTGTACATATATAATTATATACAGGAGATGCCCAGGTTATACCAGCATGCTCCATATCACTATATACAAGAAGATGTATAACTTATACCAGCTGTACATATATAATTATATACTGGAGATGCCCAGGTTATACCAGCATGCTCCATATCACTATATTCAAGAAGATGTATGACTTATACCAGCTGTACATATATATAATTATATACAGTAGATACCCAGGTTATACCAGCATGGTCCATATCACTATATACAAGAAGATGTATAACTTATACCAGCTGTACATATATAATTATATACAGTAGATGCCCAGGTTATACCAGCATGGTCCATATCACTATATACAAGAAGATGTATAACTTATACCAGCTGTACATATATAATTATATACAGGAGATGCCCAGGTTATACCAGCATGCTCCATATCACTATATACAAGAAGATGTATAACTTATACCAGCTGTACATATAATTATATACAGGAGATACCCAGGTTGTACCAGCATGGTCCATATCACTATATACAAGAAGATGTATAACTTATACCAGCTGTACACATATAATTATATACAGGAGATGCCCAGGTTATACCAGCATGCTCCATATCACTATATACAGGAAGATGTATAACTTATACCAGCTGTACATATATAATTATATACAGGAGATGCCCAGGTTATACCAGCATGCTCCATATCACTATAAACATGAAGATGTATAACTTATACCAGCTGTACATATATAATTATATACAGGAGATGCCCAGGTTATACCAGCATGCTCCATATCACTATATACAGGAAGATGTATAACTTATACCAGCTGTACATATATAATTATATACAGGAGATACCCAGGTTATACCAGCATGGTCCATATCACTATATACAAGAAGATGTATAACTTATACCAGCTGTACCTATATAATTATATACAAGAGATGCCCAGGTTATACCAGCATGGTCCATATCACTATATACAAGAAGATGTATAACTTATACCAGCTGTACATATATAATTATATACAGGAGATGCCCAGGTTATACCAGCATGCTCCATATCACTATATACAGGAAGATGTATAACTTATACCAGCTGTACATATATAATTATATACAGGAGATGCCCAGGTTATACCAGCATGCTCCATATCACTATATACAAGAAGATGTATAACTTATACCAGCTGTACATATATAATTATATACAGGAGATGCCCAGGTTATACCAGCATGCTCCATATCACTATATACAAGAAGATGTATAACTTATACCAGCTGTACATATATAATTATATACAGGAGATGCCCAGGTTATACCGGCATGGCCCATATCACTATATACAAGAAGATGTATAACTTATACCAGCTGTACATATATAATTATATACAGGAGATACCCAGGTTATACCAGCATGGTCCATATCACTATATACAAGAAGATGTATAACTTATACCAGCTGTACATATATAATTATATACAGGAGATACCCAGGTTATACCAGCATGCTCCATATCACTATATACAAGAAGATGTATAACTTATACCAGCTGTACATATATAATTATATACAGGAGATGCCCAGGTTATACCGGCATGGCCCATATCACTATATACAAGAAGATGTATAACTTATACCAGCTGTACATATATAATTATATACAGGAGATACCCAGGTTATACCAGCACGGTCCATATCACTATATACAAGAAGATGTATAACTTATACCAGCTGTACATATATAATTATATACAGGAGATACCCAGGTTATACCAGCATGCTCCATATCACTATATACAAGAAGATGTATAACTTATACCAGCTGTACATATATAATTATATACAGGAGATGCCCAGGTTATACCGGCATGGCCCATATCACTATATACAAGAAGATGTATAACTTATACCGGCTGTACATATATAATTATATACAGGAGATACCCAGGTTATACCAGCATGGTCCATATCACTATATACAAGAAGATGTATAACTTATACCAGCTGTACATATATAATTATATACAGGAGATACCCAGGTTATACCAGCACGGTCCATATCACTATATACAAGAAGATGTATAACTTATACCAGCTGTACATATATAATTATATACAGGAGATACCCAGGTTATACCAGCATGGTCCATATCACTATATACAAGAAGATGTATAACTTATACCAGCTGTACATATATAATTATATACATGAGATGCCCAGGTTATACCAGCATGCTCCATATCACTATATACAAGAAGATGTATAACTTATACCAGCTGTACATATATAATTATATACTGGAGATGCCCAGGTTATACCAGCATGGTCCATATCACTATATACAAGAAGATGTATAACATATACCAGCTGGACATATATAATTATATACAGGAGATACCCAGGTTATACCAGCATGGTCCATATCACTATATACAAGAAGATGTATGACTTATACCAGCTGTACATATATAATTATATACAGGAGATACCCAGGTTATACCAGCATGGTCCATATCACTATATACAGGAAGATGTATGACTTATACCAGCTGTACATATATATAATTATATACAGGAGATACCCAGGTTATACCAGCATGGTCCATATCACTATATACAAGAAGATGTATAACTTATACCAGCTGTACATATATATAATTATATACAGGAGATACCCAGGTTATACCAGCATGGTCCATATCACTATATACAGGAAGATGTATGACTTATACCAGCTGTACATATATAATTATATACAGGAGATGCCCAGGTTATACCAGCACGGTCCATATCACTATATACAAGAAGATGTATAACTTATACCGGCTGTAGATATATAATTATATACAGGAGATACCCAGGTTATACCAGCATGGTCCATATCACTATATACAAGAAGATGTATAACTTATACCAGCTGTACATATATAATTATATATAGGAGATACCCAGGTTATACCAGCATGCTCCATATCACTATATACAAGAAGATGTATAACTTATACCAGCTGTACATATATAATTATATACAGGAGATGCCCAGGTTATACCAGCATGGTCCATATCACTATATATAAGAAGATGTATAACTTATACCGGCTGTAGATATAAAATTATATACAGGAGGCACATATACAAACTGTTGTAATTCCTGCACCGTTCACCTGATTTGGATGTAAATCCCCTCAAATTAAAGCCGACAGTCTGCAGGTAAAGCACATCTTGTCCGTTTCATTTCAAATCCATTGTGGTGGTGAATAGAGCCAAAAATGTTAGAATTGTGTCGATGTCCCAATATTTATGGACCTGACTGTATATGGCAGTGACATGTGGGCACCGTATGGTAGTATTATATGGACACTGCATGGAGGTATTATTAAGGCGCTGTATGGCGGTATTATTTGAGCTGATGGTTTCTTGGTTTAGGGGAGACATACAGGTCTATTGCCTAGGGCAGTGGTCGGCAAGCCGCGGCTCGCGAGGCACATGCGGCTCTTTTTATCCTTGAATGCGGCTCTTTGGTGCGGGCTGGCGGGTGGGCGGCCGCGCAGCCATATCGCACCGCTCAAGCTTGCAAAATGTCCGTCATGCGCCTCCTGCCCCGTCTGTCTGCTCCTTCCACTTTATGAATGAAGCAGGCAGGCGGGGCAGGAGGCGCATGACGGAGGGTGAGATGTCACGCTGCGCACAGCAGCAGAAGGGCAGGCAGCGGCGGACTTTCTGCAGAACACCGGCCATGTGAGGAGTGGTGAAGAGGCCGCCGCTCAGGTCCAGGAGGAGCGAAATGTCCTGCAGCAGAAAGGTAGGAGCTGCCCCTGGTGTGTGCACAGCGCCGGGCACTGCACCGGCCCCGCCGCAAGTGTCCCTGCCTCCTCCCTTCCCCCCACTAATACATTACTTTACTTATTGGAGGGCACTTATGGGGGATATCTGTGGAGGGCACTTATGGGGGATATCTGTGGAGGGCACTTATATAGCATCTTATGCTATATATGTGTCATCCACAGATATCCCCCATAGGTGCGTCATCCACAGATATCCCCCATAAGTGCGTCATCCACAGATATCCCCCATAAGTGTGCCCTCCACAGATATCCCCCATAAGTGCGCCCTCCACAGATATCCCCCATAAGTGCGTCATCCACAGATATCCCCCATAAGTGCGTCATCCACAGATATCCCCCATAAGTGTGTCATCCACATTACATCCACATCTGCAGACAAGTTTAATAAAAGTAAAAAATGATAAAGATAAAATGAAATAATAATCAAGATCCAAATAAAAGAAAGTACATATAAAAGTATGTAAAAACACACTCTGGGCTCATGCCCACGAATGTAAGGGCGCCGTGCCTGTGCTGCGGACCGCAAATAGCGGTCCGCAATGCACGGACACAGACCATGGGGCAGCTGCATGAGGATCGCGGACCCATTCACTTTAAGAGGGTTCGAATCCGCATCCGACTGCCCGCACCGCAAAAAAGTAGCGCATGCTGAAGTGAATGGGTCCATGATGCAGGCTGCACACGGCCGTGTGCAGCCCGCATCATGGACCCATTCACTTCAATGGGTCCAGGATCGGGGATATGAGTGCTACAGAGTGCTTCCGTGGTGCTTCTAGCTGTGCCTCCGCACCGCGAAAAAGTAGTGCATGCGCTACTTTTTTGCGGTGCGGAGGCACAGCCAGAAGCACCACGGAAGCACTCTGTAGCACTCATATTCCGGATCCTGGACCCATTGAAGTGAATGGGTCCTTGATGCGGGCTGCACACGGCCAGTGCCCGTGTATTGCGGACCCGCCGTATGCGACCTGCAATATGGCAACGGCGGGCACACGGTCGAGTGCATGAGCCCTAATAGTCCTCACTGGTACTGTTGACGCAATATTTTAGGTTTTAAAAATGTGGCTCTCCAAAGAAATTTCAATCGTGGTTTTGGCGATATTTGGCTCAGTTGAAAAAAAAGGTTGCCCACCACTGGCCTAGGGCATCCTTTTCTAGTAGGCCCCAAGGTCTAAACTGGAAATATTTGGCAGTGTTATGTGAGTACTATATGTGAGTACTATATGGACACTGCATGGAGTTATTATGAAGACAAGTTATGTCTGGGCTGTATTATGTGGGCATTGTATGTCGGTTTTACAGTATTTGGGACATATTATGTGGCCATTGTATAACGGTATTTGGCCTGATGGTTTCCTGGTTTAGAGGAGGCAGAGAGGACAGTTTCGTAGCAGACCTCGAGGACTCAATTGGAAATATATGGTAGTTTTTTATTGACTACATTACTAAAGCAATGTATTGCAGCGTTATTTGGGCTGTAGTGTGTGGACACCCTACGGCGGTATTACAGTATATGTGCTGCATTATGTGGGTACTGTATAGCGGTACTACTTGGGCTGAAGGTTTTCTAGTTTAGAGGAGGCAAATAGGGCCGGCGTCCAGACTCCCAATTTTGTAATGGACCTGGAGGACTGAACTGGAAACATATGGCAGTGTTGTGTCGGTACTATATGGATTTATTATACGGATATTGCATGGAAGTATTACCAAATCAATGTATGGCGGTATTATTTGGGCTGATGGTTTCCTAGCTTAAAGAAAGCATATGGAAATATATGGTGGATGTGTTATGTGAGCATTAGAGGGGCACTGCATGGAGGTGTATGGTGGTATTATGCATTACATGGCAGTATTTTTCTGGCGGTGAGGGTACTACTCTGTTGCCCACCCTCCTGTTGAGCGGACACGAGTTAATCCAGCGGCAGGTACGGTCAGGAACGTGCGGAGTCCTCCATTGTTTGCAAACAAAAGAGCCTTTTTCTAATCCAGTGAATGGAGGCGTCATGACTGGGAATAGAGCCACCAGGAGGCAGGTGCCAGTAACGCGCCAGGGCAAGGATCTCATGAGACGTTACACACCGGGCGGCATTAAAGGGGCTTTCTAATAGAGACGGCCTCTAGTCACATACCTAGTTATGGCATTATGGGCCTCACGTCAAACATGGCGCCCTGGATTGGAAGCCAACTTGATTGGCCAAGAGAGATCACATGGCTTTGTCCACGCTAATGGGTGTGGAGGGGGCTGTAGGGTAAGAGTCGCCTCTCAATGGGCGTGACTCTCCCATGGTGCAGCAGCTTTGCAGAGGGGCATGTCGATGCTAATCTCGCACCAACTTAGCCCCTATAGAAGACAAACATTGACAAGGACAGCTTCATTCACACCCGGAGATCAAGGACCCTGTGGCATTGGGTTGACCAATGAATGGTGCCCCCCTTATCTTGTAACAGGAGGTCGTTCCAATCTCCGGCGGCGTCCAGTTGTGATTGCTCTGTGGCCAAAACCAGTCAGATTGGTGTGTCAGAAACATGTCCACATACTGGTTCTTAGCCCCCTAATGTCACAATATTGAAATACCTACTAGAAAGGGTACGAAAGGAGTGTCTCCAGTCCAAAAAAATCTCAAACATTCACTGTCACGCCCCAATGGATTGTTTCAATTTCTCACCATTTTCAAGATCTCTGCTTGCTGTCCAATGTATGGCTGCATTCTCGTTTACACCAGGGGACTGAAAAACTCATCCTGGCCAAATATTTCACCCAGACATTGGGGTTTGTTACAATGTACATTGCAGGTCAAATGTATCAAGACAGGAGACAGGAGATGGATTTGCAGGAAAGCTCTCACAGCTCGGCTTTTCCAAGTTCCTGAATGGCAAAACTTCCTGGTAATTTAGGGATACACCCCTGGTCTCATCCTGCTGCATATTTAGGCTTCTGTGTTTCTGGGAAAGCTGGGTGATGCCAACACAGCCCCTACAATACAGCGCGCATGCCTGAACTCCATTTTTCACATAATTTGGAGGTGCTAGTCTGACTCTCTTTTGGATCCATACAGCTCCCATAAGGGAGTCTACCCAGCTTTCCCAGGGTGCTGAATAATATTTGCTGGGTGGGAATCCTGGAGGCTGGTGAAGAGTCGTCTCTCCTTACCCTCTATACAATGATGGTGTCTCATTTTATGTCGCCTCCCTGGAATCACATTCTCAAACACCTTCCCCCCCCCTTTCCCAGGTTAATCCTCACACACAGCCGGGGTGGCGTTCCCTTTATACTCTCATCATTCACACTGTCTCTTGACGTGGGATGGACTACTCCCACACCCATCAGACCAGTCATTGTCACCGCCTAGGTGAGACTGCTGCCACCATCGGGCCTCTCCTCCGAGCAAAGGTGTGAATCTTAACCCCCAGCACCTGCAAAATGTTCTCCTATCGTTGTGTAACTACAACTCCCAGCATGCCCTGACAACCCCAGGCAGCCAGGGAGAGCAATGCATACTCAAGAGAGTCACAGGTTATGATACTACAACTCCCAGCATGCCCTGACATCCCCAGGCAACCAGGGAGAGCAATGCTTACCTAGGAGAGTCACTACAACTCCCAGCATGCCCTGACATCCCCAGGCAGCCAGGGAGAGTAATGCATAATCAAAAGAGACACAGGTTGTGAAACTACACCTCCCTTCATGCCTGAAAAGCCAAAGACCGTATGCTGAGAGTTGTAGTTTTACATCTCGGACCCTACACAAAGGTGATGCCAGCAGGCAGTAACAGGCTCATTGCCCATTTGCCCCAGGAGTCATGCCCACTATCCCATGTAGCTGCTGATACACTACCATTGTATCCGACATACTACTACCTCATCATCCTCAGACTACATTATGTCCACACCTCAGTTACACAACCTGTCACATTCTGGTGCACGGCGATAGATCTCATCCCCTCCACGCCCAGCCACCATTCCCCGTGCACCAGAAACTACGTAGAGAGCTGGGGCGACATGAAAAAACTCAAAATCCCCCACTACAACTCCCATCATCTCAGCGCTGGAGTCTATACTGTTTGCTAACACTATGATTCCTGTTGAGAGGACATGGGGTAAAAGAGGATAGGGGCCCATCTATCTATGGGCCCCTCAGCATCCATAGTGGGCTATATACTCCCATGGTCCCATTATCATGATCAATGACAGCTAGAGCTATGGGGGGAGCGGGGGTGACAGGCAGAGCTATGGGGGGAGCGGGGGTGACAGGCAGAGCTATGGGGGGAGCGGGGGTGACAGGCAGAGCTATGGGGGGAGCGGGGGTGACAGGCAGAGCTATGGGGGGAGCGGGGGGGACAGGCAGAGCTATGGGGGGAGCGGGGGTGACAGGCAGAGCTATGGGGGGAGCGGGGGTGACAGGCAGAGCTATGGGGGGAGCGGGGGTGACAGGCAGAGCTATGGGGGGAGCGGGGGTGACAGGCAGAGCTATGGGGGGAGCGGGGGTGACAGGCTGGGCTATGGGGGGAGCCTGAAGGAATGACAGGCAGAGCTATGGGGGGAGGCTGAAGGAATGACAGGCAGAGCTATGGGGGAGGCTGAAGGAATGACAGGCAGAGCTATGGGGGGAGGATAAAAGAATGACAGGCAGAGCTATGGGGGGCTGAAGGAATGACAGGCAGAGCTATGGGGGGAGCCTGAAGGAATGACAGGCAGAGCTATGGGGGAGGCTGAAGGAATGACAGGCAGAGCTATGGGGGGAGGATAAAAGAATGACAGGCAGAGCTATGGGGGGCTGAAGGAATGACAGGCAGAGCTATGGGGGGAGCCTGAAGGAATGACAGGCAGAGCTATGGGGGGACTGAAGGAATGACAGGCAGAGCTATGGGGGGAGGGTAAAGGAATGACAGGCAGAGCTATGGGGGGGCTGGAGGAATGACAGGCAGAACTATGGGGGGGGCTAAAGGAATGACAGGCAGAGCTATGGGGGACTGAAGGAATGACAGGCAGAGCTATAGGGGGAGGCTGAAGGAATGACAGGCAGAGCTATGGGGGAGGCTGAAGGAATGACAGGCAGAGCTATGGGGGGAGACTGAAGGAATGACAGACAGAGCTATGGGGGGCTGAAGGAATGACAGGCAGAGCTATGGGGGGGGCTGAAGGAATGACAGGCAGAGCTATGGGGGGACTGAAGGAATGACAGGCAAAGCTATGGGGGGAGGCTGAAGGAATAACAGGCAGAGCTATGGGGGGACTGAAGGAATGACAGGAAGAGCTATGGGGGGAGGCTGAAGGAATGACAGGCAGAGCTATGGGGGAGGATAAAAGAATGACAGGCAGAGCTATGGGGGCTGAAGGAATGACAGGCAGAGCTATGGGGGGAGGATAAAAGAATGACAGGCAGAGCTATGCGGGGGGCTGAAGGAATGACAGGCAGAGCTATGGGGGGGACTGAAGGAATGACAGGCAGAGCTATAGGGGGAGGCTGAAGGAATAACAGTCAGAGCTATGGGGGGAGGCTGAAGGAATGACAGGCAGAGCTATGGGGGGGGGCTGAAGGAATGACAAGCAGAGCTATGGGGGGAGGCTGAAGGAATGACAGGCAGAGCTATGGGGGGGCTGAAGGAATGACAGGCAGAGCTATGGGGGGGACTGAAGGAATGACAGGCAGAGCTATGGGGGGAGGCTGAAGGAATGACAGGCAGAGCTATGGGGGAGGCTGAAGGAATGACAAGCAGAGCTATGGGGGGAGGCTGAAGGAATGACAGGCAGAGCTATGGGGGGAGGATAAAAGAATGACAGGCAGAGCTATGGGGGGGCTGAAGGAATGACAGGCAGAGCTATGGGGGGACTGAAGGAATGACAGGCAGAGCTATGGGGGGAGGCTGAAGGAATGACAAGCAGAGCTATGGGGGAGGCAGAAGGGAGGCAGAAGGAATGACAGGCAGAGCTATGGGGGAGGCTGAAGGAATGACAGGCAGAGCTATGGGGGGACTGAAGAAATGACAGGCAGAGCTATGGGGGGACTGAAGAAATGACAGGCAGAGCTATGGGGGGGGGGCTGAAGGAATGGCAAGCAGAGCTATGGGGGGAGGCTGAAGGAATGACAGGCAGAGCTATGGGGGGGGCTGAAGGAATGACAGGCAGAGCTATGGGGGGGGGGGCTAAGGAGTGACAGGCAGAGCTATGGGGGGGACTGAAGGAATGACTGGAAGAGCTATGGGGGGAGGCTGAAGGAATGACAGGCAGAGCTATGGGGGAGGCTGAAGGAATGACAGGCAGAGCTATGGGGGGAGGCTGAAGGAATGACAGGCAGAGCTATGGGGGGAGGCTGAAGGAATGACAGGCAGAGCTATGGGGGGAGGATAAAGGAATGACAGGCAGAGCTATGGGGGGCTGAAGGAATGACAGGCAGAGCTATGGGGGGAGGCTGAAGGAATGACAGGCAGAGCTATGGGGGAGGCTGAAGGAATGACAGGCAGAGCTATGGGGGGAGGATAAAGGAATGACAGGCAGAGCTATGGGGGGGCTGAAGGAATGACAGGCAGAGCTATGGGGGGGCTGAAGAAATGACAGGCAGAGCTATAGGGGGGGCTGAAGGAATGACAGGCAGAGCTATGGGGGGAGGATAAAGGAATGACAGGCAGAGCTATGGGGGGGCTGAAGAAATGACAGGAAGAGCTATGGGGGGACTGAAGGAATGACAGGCAGAGCTATGGGGGGCTGAAGGAATGACAGGCAGAGCTATGGGGGGACTGAAGGAATGACAGGCAGAGCTATGGGGGGAGGCTGAAGGAATGACAGCAGAGCTATGGGGGGAGGCTGAAGGAATGACAGGCAGAGCTATGGGGGGAGGATAAAGGACAGGTGCAGGGGTCATATCCATGGTGGAGCACTGTCCATAAATCTCAGGGTGAGCCTGCAGCTACCCTATAATTGTCCTGCAGAGCTGACACTCACTCGGATCATGTAGAAAAATCCCAGCAAGCGTCGTGTCTTGATAGTATATTGTTTTTTATTGCATCAAATCAATATGTCCTACACCCAGGCCGCGTTTCGGCTAGCATGCCTTCATCAACAGGTGAAAAAATAATCAGACAATACAAGTATATAAAGGAAACTATGTACCGCCTCTCATGACGTCATGCCCCTAAGGGCGGAACCAATTAATTATACAAAACCTGTGTATAACTCTGCAGTCTATGCAAGGACAGAAGAAACCAATGAACAAAAATAGGTTAAACAAATATATCCAAATTCCATATTATCAGGTGTGGGATCCCTCGATGGACCGTCGATGTCTGAAAAACATTCAAATGCAAACATAAATCTAGTGAATAAATCACATCTCAAATATGCATAATCTCATAGTCCCTATTCAGGCCCCTTGGATACAAAGTGTCCAATGTATGGATCCAATAAGCTTCTCGACGTCGCAATAGCCTCTTGATGTCTCCTCCTCTCCTTGGTCTTTTAATCTGTTCCCATATCTGAAATCTGAGTTGGGCTATAGTGTGTTTGCACTGATCAAAGTGAAACGGGATGGGTAACATGAGATATATTGTTCTAATTGTTGATTTGTGTTTTCCAATGTGATCCCTTATTGTTTGTGTCGTCTCCCCCATATATAATAAGCCACAAGGACATTTTATCAAATAAACCACATTAGTGGAGTCACAAGTGAAAAAACCCTCTATGGCAGTGGTCCCCAACCTTTTTTGCACCAAGGACCGGTTTCATGCGAGACAATTTTCCCAGGGACCGGGTGGGGGGGAAGGGGGCGGGGGTTCTGGGGCGGGGCTTAAGGGGTGGGCGGGGCTGACTGATTCACGCGCATAACAAAACACAAGGTGCATATTAAAATATATAACACTATATAATGACTATATAAACTGACTCTGGTCTCTGCTGCACTGGTCTCTGCTGCACTGGTCTCTGCTGCACTGGTCTCTGCTGCACTGTACCGTATTTTTCGACCTATAAGATGCACCTAGTTTTAGAGGAGAACAATAAGAAAAAAAATAATTTCATTACACCTCAGGTCAGACCAGCAATCAGACCCCCAATGTTAATCAGACCTCAGATCAGACCCCCAATGGCTCAGATCAACCCCCAAACCTTTAGCCATCTATCAGCCCCCAATGTCAGCCATAACCCCCCCAATGTCAGCCATAAACCCCCCCCCAATGTCAGCCATAAACCCCCCCAATGTCAGCCATAAGCCCCCCAATGTCAGCCATAAGCCCCCCATTAGCCCCTCATGTCAGCCATAAGCCCCCCATTAGCCCCTCATGTCAGCCATAAGCCCCCATTACCCACTCATGTCCGCCATAAGCCCCCCATTAGCCCCTCATGTCAGCCATAAGCCCCCCATTAGCCCTTCATGTCAGCCATAAGCCCCCCATTAGCCCCTCATGTCAGCCATAAGCCCCCCATTAGCCCCTCATGTCAGCCATAAGCCCTCCATTAGCCCCTCATGTCAGCCATAAGCCCCCCATTAGCCCCTCATGTCAGCCATAAGCCCCCCATTAGCCCCTCATGTCAGCCAAAAGCCCCCATTAGCCCCTCATGTCAGCCATAAGCCCCCATTAGCCCCTCATGTCAGCCATAAGCCCCCCATTAGCCCCTCATGTCAGCCATAAGCCCCCCATTAGCCCCTCATGTCAGCCATAAGCCCCCCATTAGCCCCTCATGTCAGCCATAAGCCCCCCATTAGCCCCTCATGTCAGCCATAAGCCCCCCATTAGCCCCTCATGTCAGCCATAAGCCCCCCATTAGCCCCTCATGTCAGCCATAAGCCCCCCATTAGCCCCTCATGTCAGCCATAAGCCCCCCATTAGCCCCTCATGTCAGCCATAAGCCCCCCATTAGCCCTTCATGTCAGCCATAAGCCCCCCATTAGCCCCTCATGTCAGCCATAAGCCCCCCATTAGCCCCTCATGTCAGCCATAAGCCCCCCATTAGCCCCTCATGTCAGCCATAAGCCCCCCATTAGCCCCTCATGTCAGCCATAAGCCCCCATTAGCCCCTCATGTCAGCCATTAGCCCCCCATTAGCCCCTCATGTCAGCCATAAGCCCCCATTAGCCCCTCATGTCAGCCATAAGCCCCCCATTAGCCCCTCATGTCAGCCATAAGCACCCCATTAGCCCCTCATGTCAGCCATAAGCCCCCCATTAGCCCCTCATGTCAGCCATAAGCTCCCCATTAGCCCCTCATGTCAGCCATAAGCCCCCCATTAGCCCTTCATGTCAGCCATAAGCCCCCCATTAGCCCCTCATGTCAGCCATAAGCCACCCATTAGCCCCTCATGTCAGCCATAAGCCCCCCATTAGCCCCTCATGTCAGCCATTAGCCCCCCATTAGCCCCTCATGTCAGCCATAAGCCCCCATTAGCCCCTCATGTCAGCCATAAGCCCCCCATTTGCCCCTCATGTCAGCCATAAGCCCCCCATTAGCCCCTCATGTCAGCCATAAGCCCCCCATTAGCCCCTCATGTCAGCCATTAGACCCTCATGTCAGCCATTAGCCCCTCATGTCAGCCATTAGCCCCTCATGTCAGCCATAAGCCCCCATTAGCCCCTCATGTCAGCCATTAGCCCCTCATGTCAGCCATAAGCCCCCATTAGCCCCTCATGTCAGCCCCAGGTCCCTCATGTCAGCCTTCAGCCCCTAGTGCAAATAAAATAAAATAAAAAAACCACTTACCTCTCCTGCTCCTGGTCACCATCGCGATCCTCTTCATTCTGCTGTCGGCTCTGGCTGTGTATAGCGGCGCACAGCGTGAGGTCACAGAGAGACCTCACGATGAGAGACCTCACGCTGTCACAGAGAGACCTCACGCTGTGCGCAGCCATGCATACCCGATAGCCGAGCCGTGGACCAGGAAGCGGTGAGTACAGATCCTTCACCGCTCCCTGGTCCTTCTGTACTAATGAAGAGCTTCCATAATGGAAGAGCTTCATTAGTACAGAGTTAAAGACTGCCCTGATCGCCGCGGCCTGGCTAACAATCCTCCACGGCCCGGTCCTGGGCCGCGGCCCGGCAGTTGGGGACCGCTGCTCTATGGGATATGGTCGTCTATTATGAGGGTGATAAAATGTCGGGCCCTTAATAATATGGGAGCACTGAAGGCAGTGCAAACATGGAAACATGCCCTTCCGTTGTGTTGTCAGTACCTGTTGCTTTAATGTCACTTTCCTACTCCCTAGATCAGGGTGCACAAGTCTATCCCTGTAACTAGGGTTTCTTTTATTACATATCAAAGGTGGGTTTTTAACCACCTCAGCCCCCTTAGCTTAAACACCCTTAATGACAAGGCCACTTTTTACACTTCTGAACTACACTACTTTCACGGTTTATTGTTTGGTCACACAACTTACCACCCAAATGAATTTTACCTCCTTTTATTCTCACTAATAGAGCTTTCATTTGGTGGTATTTCATTGCTGCTGACATTTTTACTTTTTTTGATATTAATTGAAATTGACCGAAATTTTTGCCAAAAAATTGCATTTTTCACTTTCTGTTGTAAAATTTTTCAAATAAAACTACATTTATATATAATTTTTTCTCTAAATTTATTGTTCCACATGTCTTTGATAAAAAAAAATGCAATAAGTGTATATTTATTGGTTTGCGGAAAAAGTTATAGCGTTTACAAACTATGGTACAAAAATGTGAATTTCCGCATTGTGAAGCAGCTCTGACTTTCTGAGCACCTGTCATGTTTCCTGAGGTTCTACAATGGCCAGACAGTACAAACACCCCACAAATGACCCCATTTCGGAAAGTAGACACCCTAAGGTATTCACTGATGGGCATAGTGAGTTCATGGAAGTTTTTATTTTTCGTCACAAGTTAGCGGAAAATAATTTTTTTTTTATTTTTTTATTTTTTTATTACAAAGTCTCATATTCCACAAACTTGTGACAAAAATTTTTTTTTTACATGAACTCGCCATGCCCCTCAAGAAATACCTTGGGGTGTCTTCTTTCCAAAATGGGGTCACTTGTCGGGTATTTATACTGCCCTGGCATTTTAGGGGACCTAAAGCGTGAGAAGTAGTTTGGAATCCAAATGCGTAAAAAATGCCCTGTGAAATCGGAAAGATACTCATTGGAATTTGGGCCCCTTTGCCCACCTAGGCTGCAAAAAAGTGTCACACATGTGGTAATGCCATACTCAGGAGAAGTAGGGCAATGCGTTTTGGGGTGTATTTTTACATATACCCTTGCTGGGTGAGAGAAATATCTCTGTAAAAGACAACTTTTCCCATTTTTTTATACAAAGTTGTCATTTTAGAGAAATATTTCTCTCACCCAGCATGGGTATATGTAAAAATACACCCCAAAACACATTGCCCTACTTCTCCTGAGTACGGTGATACGCAATGTGTGACACTTTTTTGCAGACAAGATGCGCAAAGGGGCCCAAATTCCAATGAGTACCTTTTAGGAGGGCATTTTTAGATATTTGGATTCCAGACTTCTTCTCAGGCTTTAGGGCCCCTAAAATTCCAGGGCAGTATAAATACCCCACATGTAACCCCATTTGGGAAAGAAGACACCCCAAGGTATTCCGTGAGGGGCATGGCGAGTTCATAGAAGATTTTTTTTTGGGCACAAGTTAGTGGAAATTTTTATTTTTTATTTTTTTTCCGCTAACTTGGGACAAAAAGTTCAATCTTTCATGGACTCAATATGCCCCTCAGCGAATACCTTGGGGTGTCTTCTTTCCAAAATGGGGTCATTTGTGGGGTGTTTGTACTGCCCTGGCATTTGAGGGTCTCCACAATCATTACATGTATGCCCAGCATTAGGAGTTTCTGCTATTCTCCTTATATTGAGCATACGGGTAATGAGATTTTTTTTTTTTTCGTTCAGCCTCTGGGCTGAAAGAAAAAATGAACGGCACAGATTTCTTCATTCGCACCAATCAATGTAGATGAAAAAATCTCTGCCAAAAAAAAAAAGGAGGGGAAAGGCGTCTGCCAGGACATAGGAGCTCCGCCCAACATCCATACCCACTTAGCTCGTATGCCCTGGCAAACCAGATTTCTCCATTCACATCAATCGATGTGGATGAATAAATCATTGCCGGGATTTATTTTATTTTTATAAAAAATGTTTGCCAAAGTATATGAACACCGCCACCTCCTTAGCTCATATGCCTCGGCATACGTATCTTTTTTACTGCAGAGGAGAAATCTCGTCTTGCAGCGCCGCATACACTGACTTTGTGTAATCTGACAGCAGCGCAATGCTTCTGTCAGAATGCACATCAGTGCTGCAGCTAGTCGATCGGTTAGTCCACCTGGAAGGTAAAAAAAAAAAAAAAAAAACCAGGCCGCAACGCAATAAATTTATTAACATTAACTTTATATAACATTTGAAACAGAACATTAACTTTTATAAACTTTATTGAACTTTTGGAACATTAACTTTTTTGCTTACCTGTGATTTTTTTTTTTTTTACCTTTATAGGACAAACCTCTCCTTCCCCATGGGACAATGTGCAAAGCGCAAATCGCCCAAAGATGTGGCGAAGTACATTATGCACTTTGTCCCAGGTGAAAGGAGAGGTTTGCAGCAGCTCTGTGTGAAAGGGCCCTAATAGCCCTGTGTGCCTGTCCTGTGAGATGCAATCCCTATGCTAAGTGTACCTGTGTGTGGTACTTCCGGAAACACTCCCCTAAGCATAGGGCAGGGTGGTCAGGGCAGTCAGGACAGAAATAGCGGGTGTCACGCCTTATTCCACTCCTGCTACAGACACAACATCTTTTTCGGAGTGGCGCTTGGGTTGAGGTACCAGCAACGACACTGGGGAAATGTCGCTCGTGTGGACGGCTAACTACACTGGTGGATGGGGCCACGGAACCTTCTGGATACAGGTGGTTCTCGATGATCTCTTCCTGAAATTTGAGGAAGGATCCTGTTCTCCCAGCCTTACTGTAGAGAACAAAACTATTATATGCAGCCAATTGAATTAAATATACAGACACCTTCTTATACCAGCGTGTGGTGCGTCGGGAAACTAAATACGGAGACAACATCTGGTCATTGAAGTCCACCCCTCCCATGAGCAAATTATAGTCGTGGACTGAGAGGGGCTTTTCAATGACACTGGTTGTCCGTTCAATTTCGATTGTCGTGTCTGCGTGAATGGAGGAGAGCATGTAAACGTCACGCTTGTCTCTCCATTTCACCACGAGCAGTTCTTCATTACACAAGGCAGCCCTCTCCCCCCTTGCAAGACGGGTGGTAACGAGCTGTTGGGGGAAGCCCCGGCGACTAGGTCGCACGGTGCCACAGCAGCCAATCTGTTCTAGGAACAAATGCCTGAAGAGGGGCACACTTGTGTAGAAATTGTCCACATAAAGGTGGTACCCCTTGCCAAATAAGGGTGACACCAAGTCCCAGACTGTCTTCCCACTGCTCCCCAGGTAGTCAGGGCAACCGACCGGCTCCAGGGTCTGATCTTTACCCTCATAGATCCGAAATTTGTGGGTATAGCCTGTGGCCCTTTCACAGAGCTTATACAATTTGACCCCATACCGGGCGCGCTTGCTTGGGATGTATTGTTTGAAGCCAAGGCGCCCGGTAAAATGTATCAGGGACTCGTCTACGCAGATGTTTTGCTCAGGGGTATACAAATCTGCAAATTTGGTGTTAAAGTGGTTTATGAGGGGCCGAATTTTGTGGAGCCGGTCAAAAGCTGGGTGGCCTCTGGGACGAGAGGTGCTATTATTACTAAAGTGCAGGAAACGCCTCAAATCGTCTCAAATCGTGCCCTGGACATAGCAGCAGAGAACATGGGCATGTGATGAATCAGGTTCGTGGACCAATATGACCACAATTCATGCTTTTTGGTTAGGCCCATGTTGAGGAGAAGGCCCAGTAAAGTTTTAAACTCGGAAACTTGGACGGTTTTCCACCGGAAAGACTGGGCATAAAAGCTTCCCGGGTTGGCGGCTATAAATTGAGTGGCATACTGATTTGTTTCTGCCACGACTAAGTCCAAGAGCTCCGCAGTCAAGAACAGCTCAAAAAACCCCAGTGCCGATCCGATATGAGCTGTCTCAACCCGAACTCCAGACTGGGCGGTGAAAGGGGGAACTACAGGTGCGGCTGAAGTTGGTGACTGCCAATCAGGGTTTGCCAGCACCTCAGGGACTCTAGGGGCTCTACGGGCCTGACTGTGCGGTGGCTGCGACGGGGGAACTACTGCACGTGCCACCGTACCAGCTTCAACTGCCCTTCTGGTGCTCGCCACTTCACCATGTTGTACGGCAGTGCTGGTACTAGGTCCAGGGAGGGCTGCGCTGCTGGTGTATGCCTCACCACGTAATCCGACAGCGCCAGCCCCACTCTGCTGCCCTTGAAGCGGATCCTGCGCAACCTGTGGTCTAGCGACACGGGGTCGGGTACGCCTGGTGCTATCAGGGACCTCAACCTCCTCGTCCGAACTTTGGGTCAGAGAGCCACTGCTTTCTACAGGTTCATATTCTGACCCGCTAGATTCGTCAGATGAGGGTTCCCACTCCTCATCCGACTGAGTCAGAATCCTGTAGGCCTCTTCAGAAGAATACCCCTTACTTGCCATTTGGTCAACTAAATTTAGGGATATTCCCTGAGACTACCCAAGAAAAAAAGCAAGCCTGTCTTACAAATGGGAGGCTAGCGATGTACCGGAAGTCGCTGCGATTGATAAAAAATATCAAAACTGATATTTTTTTTTTATCGCCGCAGCGCTTGTGTAGTAATTGTGCAGTGATAAAAAAATTTTTAAAATTTTGTCACTGCGGTGGGGCGGGCGTGGGTGAACGCACGTGTGGGCGACCGATCAGGCCTGATCGGGCAAACACTGCGTTTTGGGTGGAGGGTGAGCTAAGGTGACACTAATACAATTATAGATCTGACTGTGATCAGTTCTGATCACTTACAGATACTATAAAAGTACCAATGCTGATTAGCGATACGCTAAACAGCGAATAAGTGACTGCGGTGCGGTGGGCTGGGCGCTAACTGAAGCTAACTACCTAACCAAGGGGCCTAAACTATCCTAAACCTAACAGTCAATACCAGTGGGGAAAAAAAGTGACAGTTTACACTGATCACTTTTTTCCCTTTCACTAGTGATTGACAGGGGTGATCAAGGGGTTAATTGGGATGATGGGGGGGGATTGATCTGGAGCTAAATGTGTAGTATTGGTGGGTACTCACAGTGATGTCTGCTCCTCTGCTGGGACCAACCGACCAAAAGGACCAGCAGAGGAGCACAGAAGCCATTTAACACCTTATATTTATAAATACAAGGTGTTAAATGGCTTGTGATTCGATTTTTTTAAAGTCAGCAACCTGCCAGCGATGATCATTGGCTGGCAGGTTGATGATGAACTTCTCCTGTAACTTTTCGCGGCCCGCACTGCGCATGCGCGGGCCGGCTATGCTCGTAATCTCGCGTCTAGCGAGAGGACGCGCCGATGCGTCCAGGAGGAATAACCCTGTCGCCGCCAGGAAGCATCCCTGCGTTAGGCGGTCAGGAGGTGGTTAAATTCCTCAATCAAGGGGTATGCTTTCCCCAACAAGTGCCAATGTTTACGTATAATATAATCAAACCTCTGATTATAGGGATGATACTTGTGCACCAATGCCAATCTAGAGGATTTCATATCCTTGGTTTTACTAGAATCTTTATTCAATTCCTTCAAAGTTGAGAGGGGGGTATCCCCTCTCCTCAAATCTACTGGACATTTTTTATATTAGTGATTTGTGATTTGTCGGATCCGTGACTATTCGTCGGACTCTCTGAAATTTTGATTTTGGAATAGCCCTCTTTAGGGATGGTGGATGGAAACTGGAGAAGTGAAGAATGCTATTTCTATCTGTCTCTTTTCTAAATAGATCAATTGATAAATTACCCATTTGATCCTTAATTACTAATGTATCCAAAAAGCTCACCATGTGGTTATCACAAACCAATGTAAACTGTAACTCATCATATACATGATTCAAATGGTCAAGGAAGGCTGATAGGGTCTCCCGTGGCCCCGCCCTCATATGCAAAAAATGTCATCAATAAATCTTTTCCAAACGAGGATATTATTTTGGTACCATTCGGTATTATATACAAAGGAATCCTGAAAGCTTGACATATACGCATTTGCATAGGGAGGGGCCACGTTCGACCCCATCGCGGTCCCACGTCGCTGTAGATAGAAGTTATCCTCGAAAATAAAATAGTTCTCATACAACACAAGATGTAAAAGCTGAAGAAAAAAATTCTTGTTCATTTTTCGTGTATTGACTTCTATCTAATAGGGATCTCACTGCTTGTATACCCCTGTGTACAAGCTAACTACATCAATAGTTACCAGAAGGCTATCTACAGGAATAGATCCTAATCCAGCAATAGTACTGAGAAAGTGCTGTGTATCAAACAAAAAAGATTTAGTATCCTTAATCAAGGGCGTTAATACTTTCTCCAGTACAATTGATAGGGGAGATAGAATAGAATCCACAGAGGCCACAATAGGGCGCCCTGGGGGATCAATTAAAGTATTATGCACTTTAGGAAGAACATAAAACCACCGGGGTAATGGGTGCGTATATTAATCAAAAATGTATACATTTTACCATCAATTACTCCCATAGATAAAAAGTGCTGTACTATTTTCGCAATTTTTTCTTTTTACCGAAACACTGGATCACTTTGTAACTGTTCATATGTGTTGTGATCAGAAAGCTGTCGCATAACTTCCGTGCAAGGATAGGACAATAAAACGGAAGAAAAAAACCTGTATAAGGCGCCAAATGCCTCAAAAGTAATAGCCTACTTGTAGTAAAATGGTTAATTATGGGGTAGTTTTGATAAGTTTGTTTAAAAACATTATGTGCGGCTCGGACGCGGACCAAAACAACGGCCGTGTGCATAAGGCCTTAGGCAGGGAAAATAAAGGGAAAGTTAGTTTGAATAACTTTGATTGCATCACCCTAAGTTAGGGTGTCTGGGGTCCACAGCACAGCTGTGTGACCCTAGACCCCCCAGGGGTGCTGCCGCTTGGCATTTTTTCAGTGACCCACTGGTAAATAAGATGGTGGAGCAGACGAACCTGTACGCCCAACAGTTCGTTGCTCAATACCCGGGCTCCTTTTTGGCCAGGCCCGGTGGCTGGACGCCGGTCAGTGCAGCCGAGATGAGGATATTTTGGGGCCTCGTGCTGCATATGGGCCTGGTCAAGAAACCCAGTGTCAGGCTGTACTGGAGTGGGGACGTCCTATACCAGACCCCACTTTACAGTACGGCCATGACACACTCCCGGTTTGAGGCCATCCGGAAATGTCTGCATTATTCCGATAATGCAGCATGTCCCCCCCGAGGTGATCCTGCCCATGACCGTCTGTATAAGATACGGCCGGTCATCGATCACTTTGGGGCCAAATTCATGGAGGCCTATGTACCTGGAAGGGAGGTCGCGGTTGATGAGTCTCTCATTGCGTTCAAGGGGAGACTCATTTTCCGCCAGTATGTGCCCTCCAAGCGGGTGAGGTATGGCGTGAAGCTATACATAATTTGTGAGAGTACCTCAGGGTGTATACGAGGGGCGAGATTCCCGGATTCAACCCCCAGAATGTCCCCCCACTCTGGGTGTTACCGGGAAACTTGTGTGGGACCTTATGCACCCACTGCTAGATAAGGGTAACTTTTATACTAGTATCCCCTTGTTCCAGTCCCTTGCCGCCAGATCCACGTCCGCTTGTGGGACCGTGCGGAAAAATCAACGCGGCCTCCCTGCCCTCCCCCTCCAGGTACCTATCCCCAGGGGTGAGACCCGTGCCCTTACCACTGGAAACCTGTTGCTGGTCAGGTATAAGGACAAGAGGGATGTCCTTGTACTGTCCACAATTCATGGTAACGGCATCACCCCTGTCCCTGTGCGAGGTACCGCGGCAACGGTCCTCAAGCCCGATTGTATCGTCGACTACAATCGGTATATGGGAGGAGTTGATCTCTCTGATCAAGTCCTCAAGCCATATAATGCCATGCGCAAAACCCGGGCATGGTACAAAAAGTTGCGGTCTACTTGGTACAGGTTGCCTTGTACAACTCTTTTGTGCTGTCCCAGAGCGCTGGCAACACAGGGACATTCCTTCAGTTCTATGAGGCAGTCCTCAAGGCCCTGATCTTTTCGGACCGGGAAAGAGCAGACCGGAGTACCTCGGGAACTGTAGGCGCCCGGATCGTCCCTGGCCAACACTTTCCAGGTGTGGTCCCCCATACTGGAAAGAAGGGACGAACCCAAAAAAGGTGCAGAGTGTGTCACAGGAGGGGGATACGGAAGGACACGACTACTCAGTGCGACACGTGCCCCGATCATCCGGGCCTCTGCATTATTGGTTGCTTCAGGGAGTATCACACTTCCATGGAGTACTAAATTTATATCCCAATTTAGCACTGACATCGGATAAAAAAAACTGGTTCTCAGACTTGAGACACCCAAAAAATTTGTAAAAACTAAAATAATTTATTAAAAATATACAAAATATAAAAATATACAAATTAGGTATCTCAGCGTCGGTAAGAATCTCCTCTATAAAAATACCCCATGACCCAACCCCCCAGATTAACACGGTCCAAAAAAAAACAATAAACGGTGCAAAAAATGAATTTTTTTTGTCACCTTACATAACAAAAAGTTTAATAGCAAGCGATCAAAAAGTCATATAGCCCCCAAAAAAGTGCCAATAAAACAAAAAAATTAATCTTAGACTTTAGAGATACAAAATAAATCTTTTTTGTATCAAAAAGGATAATATAGTCTAAAACCTAAATAGTTGTAAAAAAAAGTAGACTTATTTGGTATCGCCGCGTCCGCAAGAATCTCCTCTATAAAAATACCCCATGACCTAACCCCCCAGATTAACACGGTCAAAAAAAAAACTGTGCCAAAACCACTATTTTTGGCACTTTTCCATTTCAATCTGTTTTTTCCGGTAACAGAACAAGGTGTAACTATAAACTAGATTTTGCGTATATATGTGAAAAATATGTTTAACTGCCTGAATACACACTTAAAAGAATTTTTATTAGTAATATATTAAAAATCGTGGCGAACTTGCCACATATTGAATTCGTCAGGCTAAGCCTGGATGGGTGGCTCACTCCACAATTGTATGGGTACAGCCACTCAATCCACGCCTATAATACGTGCAAAACTGGAATATCAGTGTGGTTTGCTTTATATGCGTCTCCTGATATATTCCCAGATGCACTACCAGTTACTCACTAAATGTGCTGGATATACTTGTGGTTTATCAAGAGCACCAGCTATGAACATTAGTAGCAGCTACAACCAATAAGCCGCAACAATGTAATACAGGTAGTGAGGATGGACCGATAGTAGATGGGATAGATGACCTGCGGGTGAGAGCTTTATGTTTGAGCTCTACTTACAACCCAGCTAGTCTTAGTCTCTATTATCCCATCACTATCTTACAAAAGGACCGTCTCTGCCTATTCATGCGTCTGCTCGACGCGTTTCTATGTTACTGTATAACTAGTAACATGTCCTCAGGAGCAGAGTAGCAGTGGCATAGGTGCAGTTTCTTTCATCTCTGATAACTTGCGCTGTGCACACTGATAGAGAGAACGCTGCACGCTTCTGTTTGCGCGCGTGCAGCTCAAAGAGATACAGCCTCCGGCACTATGTTTGCAGCCGTCTCGCGGCCGCTCAGCCGCTGATCTCATATCAAAGTCGCCACTCCCACTGGGCGGAGCTTCATCGGCAGGCGGTGACGTCACCCAGAAGGGGTGAAACGTTCTGCTGATCCGCTCTGTCTGATCTCCTATGCTGACCGCTGTTGTGGGTATGTTTATTATGGGCAAAAATTGCCTACCATCGTAGGGGGACACTGGGGGGTTGGTATCCTTTCATAGGTAATGATTGGACAGTAGAAACCAGCACATAGGGAAACTTGTATTTATTTACACTTATGAGTCCCATGTATCAAGCCTTTAGGACAATGGATACATGGGATAGATTAATAGCCACCACATCACATATAAAAATTAAATCACCATGTCTACACATCCAGAGCACGAACATGCTCTTGAGATGGTATGGGGTATCTCATACATCCCGGTATCTATATGGTGTGGTGACCAATGTGTCACTCACATGTATTTCTCATAACACATTGTGTGAATGGAACTTTTGGGGGGGGGAGGTGGAGAATTTACATCAGATGAAACAGGTGTATGATATATGGTCATTAAGACCGAATGGTTTCACTGTGCGCAATGTAAAGGTCCATTGAGCCTCTTTTCTCAGTAATAGATTATCTATATCTCCACCTCTTGGAGATGCTCTGACATGTTCTATTCCCTGAAAAGAGATGCATTGTTGTACTCCTGGATGGCATTCCGCCACATGTTGGGCAATGGGCGTATCATCCTCGCTCGTGATGTTTAACAGGTGCTCACCAATACGTCTCCTAAACTCCCTCTTTGTTTTGCCTACATATTGTTTAAGGCAGATACATGTGGCCACATAGATCACCCCTACTGTTTTACAATTTATAAACCATCTGATAGTGAACTCTCGTCCTGTGGTTGTGCATTTTACCACGTTGCCCTTTTTGATGGCTTTACAGGCAATGCACTTGCCACATTTGAACGTACCGGGTGGTCTATTTGGAAGCCACGTAGATTGTATTGAGGGACTGTACAGGCTGTGCACCAATTAATCTCGCAGGTTGCTTCCTCTTCTATAAGTGATCAATGGAGAATCACTTATGAGGTGTCCGACTATCGGATCAGATTTGAGGATGCTCCAGTTCTCCCTGATGATGTTTCTCACCTCCTTATTGGCCTGGTCATAAGTGCCTATAATTCTTATTTTATTATCTGTAGCTCTTTTTTTGGGGACCAGGAGGTCATCCCTGTTGCTGGCTGAGGCATGTTGATATGCCTCAGTGAGACAGGGGCCAGGGTATCCTCTCTGACTAAACCGTTTTTGTAGATCAGAGGATGCTCTCTTGAAATCAATCCATTCGGAGCAATTTCGTCGAGCTCTCAGATATTGCCCCTTAGGTATCCCAGATTTTAGTTTGGTAGGATGTGCACTCTCCCATCTAAGTAAGATGTTTGTGGACGTAGGTTTCCGAAACATTTTGGTGATAATCTTTCTAGATTTATCAATGCTAATGCATAAGTCCAGGAATGTCAGTTGCATATTGTTGATCTCGCTCGTGAAGAATAGGCCCAAATCATTTTGGTTGAGTTCCTTAACAAAGTTACTGAAGGCCGTGCTGGTACCGTTCCACAGAATGAACACGTCGTCTATGAATCTTATCCACAGAATATTAGACGACGTCCATTGTTCCATAGCCTCACTAAAGACGCATTCCCTCTCCCACCAGCCCAGGTAGAGGTTGGCATAAGTCGGGGCACACGGACTTCCCATGGCCACTCCCCTGAGCTGGTGGTAGAACTTGCGATCAAAGGTGAATACGTTGTGATTCAAGATGAAATCGAGTAGCTCGATCACAAAGCCATTGTGGTTGGCCAAATGTGATCCACTTTCAGTGAGGAAAGCGCCTACTGCCTGGCAGCCCCTATCATGGGGTATTGAACTATATAATGCCTCTACATCGAGGCTTGCCAGTAGGGTGCCTGGATCACAATAGATGTCATTTAGTCGTCTCAGGACATCCATAGAGTCTCTAACATAGGATGGAAGGTTTAGGACAAAGGTTCTCAACACCTCATCTACATACAGACTGATTTTCTCTGTTAAACCAGGGGTCTGCAACCTTTAAGACATAAAGAGCCACTTGGACCCGTTTCCGAAGGAAAAAAAAACTGGAAGCCGCAAAACCATTGCTACATTTAAAACAAATATAACACTGCATATATTGTTTCTTACCTTAATGCTATAAACAGGATCGTGCAGTCAGCTGTCAATCTGAAGAAAAAAAGGACTTTTTCACTTAACAATGTAAAATATATTTTTGCAAATGAATAGCTAATTAAAATATTTAATTTACCTTTACCAGACCACCCCCAATCATGTGCCAGTAATACCAGACCCCCCCAATCATGTGCCAGTAATACCAGACCCCCCTCCAATCATGTACCAGTATTACCAGACCCCCCAATCATGTGCCAGTAATACAAGACCCCCCAATCATGTGCCAGTAATACCAGACCCCCCTCCAATCATGTGCCAGTAATACCAGACCCCCTCCAATCATGTGCCAGTATTACCAGACCCCCCCAATCATGTGCCAGTAATACCAGACCCCCCTCCAATCATGTGCCAGTAATACCAGACCCCCTTCCAATCATGTGCCAGTAATACCAGACCCCCCTCCAATCATGTGCCAGTAATACCAGACCCCCCTCCAATCATGTGCCAGTAATACCAGACCCCCCCAATCATGTGCCAGTAATACCAGACCCCCCTCCAATCATGTGCCAGTAATACCAGACCCCCTCCAATTATGTGCCAGTAATACCAGATCCCCCTCCAATCATGTGCCAGTAATACCAAACCCCCCTCCAATCATGTGCCAGTAATACCAGACCCCCTCCAATCATGTGCCAGTAATACCAGATCCCCCTCCAATCATGTGCCAGTAATACCAAACCCCCCTCCAATCATGTGCCAGTAATACCAAACCCCCCTCCAATCATGTGCCAGTAATACCAGACCCCCCTCCAATCATGTGCCAGTAATACCAGACCCCCCTCCAATCATGTGCCAGTAATACCAGACCCCCCTCCAATCATGTGCCAGTAATACCAGACCCCCCTCCAATCATGTGCCAGTAATACCAGACCTCCCCAATCATGTGCCAGTAGTAATACCAGACCCCCCAATCATGTGCCAGTAGTAATACCAGACCCCCCCCAATCATGTGCCAGTAGTAATACCAGACCCCCCCAATCATGTGCCAGTAGTAATACCAGACCCCCCCCCCCCCCCCCCCGAATCATGTGCCAGTAATTCCAGGGGCCCCCCCAAATTCCCCAATCATGTGCCAGTATAATACCATTATGTGCCAGACTGCCAGTTAAAAAAAAAAAAATTAACACTTATACTTTCCTCTTTGGAGCGATGCGATGCAGGCCTCTTCCGGCCTGTGTCCCGACTCCAGCGCTGTACGGCTCAGGTGGCGCGATGAAGTCATCGCGCCGCCTACGCCGGCCTCTGATAGGCTGCCGCCCTAGTAGTGCCGGCAGTCTATGAGAGGAACAGGAAAGGGACACACCTCCCTGCCCTGCTCATCCGCACAGCCTTCTGTTTGTATCACTGTCCTGAGGACGGCAGGGATGGACTGGGACAATAAAGTGGCCCTGGACTTCAGCCAGACCGGCCCACTTTATTTTTCCCAAACACACTCAAAAAAAAACATGTGAATGGCGCTGTTATGGAGGGGATCTGTGAATGGCACTGTTATGGAGGGGATCTGTGAATGGCACTTTTATGGAGGGGATCTGTGGATGGCACTGTTATGGAGGGGATCTGTGGATGGCACTGTTATGGAGGGGATCTGTGGATGGCACTGTTATGGAGGGGATCTGTGGATGGCACTGTTATGGAGAGGATCTGTGGATGGCACTGTTATGGAGGGGATCTGTGGATGGCACTGTTATGGGGGGATCTGTGGATGGCACTGTTATAGAGGGGGATCTGTGGATGACACATACCGTATATAGCATCTTATGCTATGTGTCATCCACAGATACCCCTCCATAACAGTGCCATTCACAGATACCCTCCATAACAGTGCCATCCACAGATCCCCCCCATAACAGTCATCCACAGATCCCCCCATAATAGTGTCATCCACAGATCCCCCCATAACAGTGTCATCCACAGATCCCCTCCATAACAGTGTCATCCACAGATCCCCCATAACAGTGTCATCCACAGATCCCCCCATAACAGTGTCATCCACAGATCCCCCCATAACAGTGTCATCCACAGATCCCCCCCCATAACAGTGTCATCCACAGATCCCCCCCATAATAGTGTCATCCACAGAACACTGTTATGGAGGGGGATCTGTGGATGACATTGTCATGGGGTGGATCTGTGGATGACACATATAGCATAAGATGTTATATACGGTATGTATCATCCACAGATTCCCCATAACGGTGCCATCCACAGATCCCCCTCCATAACGGTGCCATCCACAGATCCCCTTCCATAACGGTGCCATCCACAGATCCCCCTCCATAACAGTGTCATCCACAGATCCCCCTCCATAAGTGTCATCCACAGATCCCCCTCCATAACAGTGTCATCCACAGATCCCCCTCCATAATGGTGCCATCCACAGATCCCCCCCATAAGTGTCATCCACAGACCCCCCCCCATAAGTGTCATCCACATGACAGACCCCCCCCCATAACAGTGCCATCCACGGATCCCCCTCCCTATAACAGTGCCGTCATCCATAGATCCCCCTCCCCGCCACTCACAGTAGTATACATTAATAAATCGGTATCCTGCAGGCTGCAGACAGTAACTTTAATTTTAACACAGCGCTCATCTCTTTACTACCTTACATTCAGCTCCCTCCAGCCTCCAGTAACAAGTGCGGGCGGCAGCGCTCACTCACTGACGTCACGCGCCTGCGCCGCCTAGTGGGAGGAGCAGGCGTGTGACGTCAGTGAGTGAGCGCCGCCCCCACACTGCCTGCTGTTACTGGAGCTGAGTCAGTGTAAGATAGTAAAGAGATGAGCGCTGATTTTAAAGTTAACACACTGACAGCAAAAAAAATAAAATGGCTCGGGACCGGCCGGGCCCCCCCGGGGTCCGGGCCCCTTACTGGGGTATCGGCTTTACCCCCCTGATGGCGGCCCTGGCCGGCCCATAATTCGATCGGCCCACCGGGATTCTCCCGGTACTCCCGATGGCCAGTCCATCGCTGGAGGACGGCGATGCAAACAGATCACTATGGAGATGAGCGCTTCGCTTCCACAATGGAAGCGCTCATCTCAGTGCCTGCCCCGCCGCCGCCGCACACACACTGCTCATGCCCATGCCGGAGCCGCGGCAAAGGTTCAAAAGAGCCGCATGCGGCTCCAGAGCCGCCTGTTGCTGACCACTGTGTTAAACCATTAATGCCAGACACAATGGGCCTGCCCTTCAACGGGCTCAGCCCTTTGTGAACCTTAGGCAGGCTATAGAATACTGCTGTGACCGGATGCTCTGGTAACAAAAAAGCAAATTCATTCTTGTCTATGAGGTGTTTTTGCATACCTTTATTAAGGATACCCCTTAATTCATTTTTGAACACTTCCATTGGATTATGCTCTAGTCGCCTGTAGCAGGACTTATCATCTAGGATCCGCATGCACATCTCCACATATTTACAGTCATCTAGAACCACCACATGCCCCCCTTTATCCGAGGGCTTGATCACTATGGTGGTGTCCTTTTTTAGTATGTCTAATGCAGTCTTTTCTTCTACTGTAACATTAGATATGTGAGATTTGTGCATACAGAGTGATCTCAATTTTTCTGTGGTTACGGTGAGGAATGCATCCAGTGGAGAGTATTCATTTATGGGTGGAGGCCTACGTGAGGGTAGGCGAAGATTTGTAAACGGACCCTCACCAATTTCTCTTTCACCCTCCTCTATAAGGCCCGCTAAGAGTCTTACATCCTGTAGTTCTTCAGAGTCAATGCCTAGCTTATGGCATTGTTCTTTGTCATTGGTGAGGAAAAATTTCTGCCATTTTAGCTTCCGTATAAATAAATTTAGGTCCTTCACCCAGTTGAATGGGTTGTAGTGGCAGTCAGGGACGAATGATAGGCCTTTACAAAGGACGTCCATTTCCACGTCAGATATATGGCGTTTGGAGATGTTGATGACTTGTAATTTATCAGTCTCTTTTTGTTCTAGTTGCCCCTTCTGTTCCTCAATGGGTATTCTGAGGTCATTGGCGTAGACCCTAAAAAAACGCCTCTCATCCCCCTTTCACTGCCTCCACGACCACGGCCACGATTTCTGTAGCCCCCTCTTTTTCTCCCTCTATTCCCAAAGTTGTTCTTGGATTGACTGTCAGATTCAAAATCACAGTCCGAGGATGACTGTTCAGCTTCACTTTCACTTATAGCTTTTCTGTCCGTTTTGATGAAGTCAAATATTTTACCTTCTTTAAAGTCCTTTGTGTCCCTTATAAATTGAAAATGTTTCTTTTCTTTTAGGAACCCAGTGAATCTTTCGACAGATTGCTGAAGTACTAATTCTCTTTTCTCAAAGTCTGTGACAGCAGCCAATTTCTTTGCTGACTCAATACATTCCTGTAGCTCAGATGTATTCTTAGTTAGTAACTCCCTTTCTTCCTCTAGAAGTAATTTCATAAGTCTAAGGGATGACTCAATGGACTCTTTCTCCCATTTCTTCATAAACGATTCTGATCTAATTCTCCCATTTGGTAGAATCGGGTTTCTCAACCCCCGTGGGACTATTTTATTTTTCAGATAGGTTTCTAAGGTTTGTACCTCCCACCACGAGCGCACCTGATTTTTGTAGACTCTAGTAAGGTTTTTAAATACAGAGTTTACACTCAGTGTTTTGGATTGTGCTGGTAATTCTTTGTCCGAGAACACCTCTTTAGGATTTCCCAACCATTTTTCAGTGTTAAAGTCCCCCGATAGGACTTTAACACAGGCAGTTAAACATATTTTTCACATATATACGCAAAATCTAGTTTATAGTTACACCTTATATAAGTATTTCCGACAGAATATGGCAGGCTTCCTATCAGGGGACTTTAACACTGAAAAATGGTTGGGAAATCCTAAAGAGGTGTAAACTCTGTATTTAAAAACCTTACTAGAGTCTACAAAAATCAGGTGCGCTCGTGGTGGGAGGTACAAACCTTAGAAACCTATCTGAAAAATAAAATAGTCCCACGGGGGTTGAGAAACCCGATTCTACCAAATGGGAGAATTAGATCAGAATCGTTTATGAAGAAATGGGAGAAAGAGTCCATTGAGTCATCCCTTAGACTTATGAAATTACTTCTAGAGGAAGAAAGGGAGTTACTAACTAAGAATACATCTGAGCTACAGGAATGTATTGAGTCAGCAAAGAAATTGGCTGCTGTCACAGACTTTGAGAAAAGAGAATTAGTACTTCAGCAATCTGTCGAAAGATTCACTGGGTTCCTAAAAGAAAAGAAACATTTTCAATTTATAAGGGACACAAAGGACTTTAAAGAAGGTAAAATATTTGACTTCATCAAAACGGACAGAAAAGCTATAAGTGAAAGTGAAGCTGAACAGTCATCCTCGGACTGTGATTTTGAATCTGACAGTCAATCCAAGAACAACTTTGGGAATAGAGGGAGAAAAAGAGGGGGCTACAGAAATCGTGGCCGTGGTCGTGGAGGCAGTGAAAGGGGGATGAGAGGCGGTTTTTTAGGGTCTATGCCAATAACCTCAGAATACCCATTGAGGAACAGAAGGGGCAACGAGAACAAAAAGAGACTGATAAATTACAAGTCATCAACATCTCCAAACGCCATATATCTGACGTGGAAATGGACGTCCTTTGTAAAGGCCTATCATTCGTCCCTGACTGCCACTACAACCCATTCAACTGGGTGAAGGACCTAAATTTATTTATACGGAAGCTTAAATGGCAGAAATTTTTCCTCACCAATGACAAAGAACAATGCCATAAGCTAGGCATTGACCCTGAAGAACTACAGGATGTAAGACTCTTAGCGGGCCTTATAGAGGAGGGTGAAAGAGAAATTGGCGAGGGTCCGTTTACAAATCTTCGCCTACCCTCACGTAGGCCTCCACCCATAAATGAATACTCTCCACTGGATGCATTCCTCACCGTAACCACAGAAAAATTGAGATCACTCTGTATGCACAAATCTCACATATCTAATGTTACAGTAGAAGAAAAGACTGCATTAGACATACTAAAAAAGGACACCACCATAGTGATCAAGCCCTCGGATAAAGGGGGGCATGTGGTGGTTCTAGATGACTGTAAATATAAAATTTGGATAGGGGGTCACTCAATATTAGGCAAACACACGATAGTTAGGTATCCACATAAATTTTATAGGCTTAAAAATAGACACGCTACAATATTACATATAAAAACATTTCATAAAATGCAGTTAAAAATATAAATACCGCACAAATCAATAGCACTAAAATCTGGAGTTCAATAGCACTAAAATCCCTGAGAGGGGCTATTTCTCAATAGCATTAGAGCCCTTGGAGAGGCTAATTAGCCGTAGCTGTTATCAAGTAGCTCCAAGCAATATAGTCCAGAGACAGTTGAAGTTATAAATTCCACAGTTGTTGGAAAGTCATTAGTATATCCACATTATACAATATTTGGATAGATAATTATACAGGGTACTTTACCGTTCCTGTGGTCGGTCCGTTGGTACACCAAGGTTTTCAGGTGTAGTGCTCTGTTGTGAGCTGCAAGGACCTGTGGGTAGAGTCTGTATGTGAAGTTCCCCACGCTCCTGGATATTCGTTATAGCGGTGCCGTTTAATATCACCGCTCTGACCTTCCAGGACCTGTGTGGCATCCCACGTGGTTTGCTGGGAGGTCAGGTGAGCTGTAGTTCCAGGCGGGGTTTTCAAATTTCTTTAGCGTAGATAGTTGCTTTCAATCCAAATGTAGATGCACAATTGTAGATATTTCTTCTTAGTAATCCCTCACTGTCATCACCAAACGCGTTTCGGGGTAAAGAGACCCCTTCCTCAGTGTTTTAACAGTGGAGGTGTAATGTCCTCTTTTATATAGTGTCCATGATTAACAGCTGTGGGTTGGAACATGGGTTGAACCATGGGTTGGACCAGTGAGGGATATCCTGAAGACCAGGAAATCAAATCCAAATGTTGGGACATGTGCTGTTTTGTAACTGATTTGTATTTCATGTATTCTGGTTCTAAAGTCTTTCTATTGACGAATTTATCATTCAATTTGACATTTCATGTGGTATATTTCACTTTAATATATATGTTGAACTTAAAACACATAAAATCCGGAAAAAAAATAGAAATAAAAAAAAAAATATGTGAAATTAAAAAAAAATGTAAATTTTTTTTTTAAAAATTCATTAAAAAAAACCAAAAAACACATGTGCGGTTTCTATGCTTATTCAATGCGTTTTTTCCGGAATTAGGCTAAAATGGATCACATTATAAAACTGGATACTATGGTGGGGTTAAAACTTAAAATTAATGCATTGTACACTTTCAAAGATCGAAATAGGGATGGGACTCAATCTAACAGCATGTATATATAATTATCATAAATATTCTATACATTGTTGTTATTAGTATCCTGAATGTAGTGTCAGTAGTTTTCGGTTTTAGTAGTTTTTAATTTTCAATAGTTCAGGTGTAGATGAAAAAGGGGGGGCTGAGCTGACAGGAGAGAGAGATCTGGGTGCTGGGAAAAACAGCCTGACACAGATGTCTCTGTCCCACCAGGCCAACGCCCCATTCATAAGAAGCCGAATAGTTCCATGTCTGCATTCAAACCTTTTGGTAATAGGGTATTGAACTCAAATATCCTCTTAGATTCCATCCGGGACATCTGGAGGATATGGTTGCCCCCTCTCCATGTATATCTGACTTTTTCTAACGCCATATATTTGAGGCTTGATGGGTCACTATCATGGTGATCTTTATAATGTTTGGATAATGAGTGTAGTTCATATCCCTTTTTAATATCTGCGACATGTTCTGACACTCTCTTTTTCAAAGTTCGTTTAGTTCTGCCGATATACTGTTTGCGGCACGGACATTCAATTAAATAGATGACACTCGTTGAGTCACATGTCAATCCTTCCTTAATATCCATTGAGAACGAATTTTGTGTCGACTGTGCTTTTGAAGTTTTTTTTAGGGAATTTAGTGATTTTACAGTTGGAACAGCGTCCACATCTGTAAAAACCACTAAAGGATAACCAATTTTGTTTCTCTTGTGTAGTGAGATTCTTCTTTTTCACTGATGGGGCAACTTTAAGACCCAAATTGGGGACCCTAGTGTATGCAATTTGAGGTATGGTATTTAATAGGGGTCCAACTATTTTGTCCCCAAGCAGATGATGCCAGTATTTCTTAATAATTCTCTCCATGCCTTTATACTGTGCATGGAAAGGCAGGATCATTCTCAATGTATCTTCTGTTGTTTCTCTATGCTTGGGGACAAAGAAGTCTTCCCTACTCATTGTTCTAACTTCCTCTAGTGATCCCTCCAAGAGGTGTGTGGGATATTGTTTTTCTATAAATTGTTGTTTTAATATCTCTGCTTCCATCTCAAATTGTGATTCTTGGGTGCAGTTGCGTTTTATCCTTCTAAATTGACTTTTTGGCACATACGTTTGTTTTTGTTTTGTTTTTTAAATTTTTTTTTTTTTTATTTCAAATTTTTTTTTTTTTTTTTTTATTTCATGCGTTTTTTTCGGATTTTATGTGTTTTAAGTTCAACATATATATTAAAGTGAAATATACCACATGAAATGTCAAATTGAATGATAAATTCGTCAATAGAAAGACTTTAGAACCAGAATACATAAAATACAAATCAGTTACAAAAAAGCACATGTCCCAACATTTGGATTTGATTTCCTGGTCTTCAGGATATCCCTCCCTGGTCCAATCCATGGTTCAACCCATGTTCCAACCCACAGCTGTTAATCATGGACACTATATAAAAGAGGACATTACACCTCCACTGTTAAACCACTGAGGAAGGGGTCTCTTTACCCCGAAACGCGTTTGGTGATGACAGTGAGGGATTACTAAGAAGAAATATCTACAATTGTGCATCTACATTTGGATTGAAAGCAACTATCTACGCTAAAGAAATTTGAAAACCCCGCCTGGAACTACAGCTCACCTGACCGCCCAGCAAACCACGTGGGATGCCACACAGGTCCTGGAAGGTCAGAGCGGTGATATTAAACGGCACCGCTATAACGAATATCCAGGAGCGTGGGGAACTTCACATACAGACTCTACCCACAGGTCCTTGCAGCTCACAACAGAGCACTACACCTGAAAACCTTGGTGTACCAACGGACCGACCACAGGAGCGGTAAAGTACCCTGTATAATTATCTATCCAAATATTGTATAATGTGGATATACTAATGTCTTTCCAACAACTGTGGAATTTATAACTTCAACTGTCTCTGGACTATATTGCTTGGAGCTACTTGATAACAGCTACGGCTAATTAGCCTCTCCAAGGGCTCTAATGCTATTGAGAAATAGCCCCTCTCAGGGATTTTAGTGCTATTGAACTCCAGATTTTAGTGCTATTGATTTGTGCGGTATTTATATTTTTAACTGCATTTTATGAAATGTTTTTATATGTAATATTGTAGCGTGTCTATTTTTAAGCCTATAAAATTTATGTGGATACCTAACTATCGTGTGTTTGCCTAATATTGAGTGACCCCCTATCCAAATTTTACACTTACTCTTATATACCAGCATTTGGGAGTGCTGAGGGGTAGTGCACCATTCCAGAAGTGGTACAGTGGGAGAGCCACCATTTCTTTTCCAATGACTGTAAATATGTGGAGATGTGCATGCGGATCCTAGATGATAAGTCCTGCTACAGGCGACTAGAGCATAATCCGATGGAAGTGTTCAAAAATGAATTAAGGGGTATCCTTAATAAAGGTATGCAAAAACACCTCATAGACAAGAATGAATTAGCTTTTTTGTTACCAGAGCATCCGGTCACAGCAGCATTCTATAGCCTGCCTAAGGTTCACAAGGGGCTGAGCCCGTTGAAGGGCAGGCCCATTGTGTCTGGCATTAATGGCTTAACAGAGAAAATCAGTCTGTATGTAGATGAGGTGTTGAGAACCTTTGTCCTAAACCTTCCATCCTATGTTAGAGACTCTATGGATGTCCTGAGACGACTAAATGACATCTATTGTGATCCAGGCACCCTACTGGCAAGCCTCGATGTAGAGGCATTATATAGTTCAATACCCCATGATAGGGGCTGCCAGGCAGTGGGCGCTTTCCTCACTGAAAGAGGATCACATTTGGCCAACCACAATGGCTTTGTGATCGAGCTACTCGATTTCATCTTGAATCACAACGTATTCACCTTTGATCGCAAGTTCTACCACCAGCTCAGGGGAGTGGCCATGGGAAGTCCGTGTGCCCCGACTTATGCCAACCTCTACCTGGGCTGGTGGGAGAGGGAATGCGTCTTTAGTGAGGCTATGGAACAATGGACGTCGTCTAATATTCTGTGGATAAGATTCATAGACGACGTGTTCATTCTGTGGAACGGTACCAGCACGGCCTTCAGTAACTTTGTTAAGGAACTCAACCAAAATGATTTGGGCCTATTCTTCACGAGCGAGATCAACAATATGCAACTGACATTCCTGGACTTATGCATTAGCATTGATAAATCTAGAAAGATTATCACGAAAATGTTTCGGAAACCTACGTCCACAAACACCTTACTTAGATGGGAGAGTGCACATCCTACCAAACTAAAATCTGGGATACCTAAGGGGCAATATCTGGGAGCTCGATGAAATTGCTCCGAATGGATTGATTTCAAGAGAGCATCCTCTGATCTACAAAAACGGTTTAGTCAGAGAGGATACCCTGGCCCCTGTCTCACTGAGGCATATCAACATGCCTCAGCCAGCAACAGGGATGACCTCCTGGTCCCCAAAAAAAGAGCTACAGATAATAAAATAAGAATTATAGGCACTTATGACCAGGCCAATAAGGAGGTGAGAAACATCATCAGGGAGAACTGGAGCATCCTCAAATCTGATCCGATAGTCGGACACCTCATAAGTGATTCTCCATTGATCACTTATAGAAGAGGAAGCAACCTGCGAGATCAATTGGTGCACAGCCTGTACAGTCCCTCAATACAATCTACGTGGCTTCCAAATAGACCACCCGGTACGTTCAAATGTGGCAAGTGCATTGCCTGTAAAGCCATCAAAAAGGGCAACGTGGTAAAATGCACAACCACAGGACGAGAGTTCACTATCAGATGGTTTATAAATTGTAAAACAGTAGGGGTGATCTATGTGGCCACATGTATCTGCCTTAAACAATATGTAGGCAAAACAAAGAGGGAGTTTAGGAGACGTATTGGTGAGCACCTGTTAAACATCACGAACGAGGATGATACGCCCATTGCCCAACATGTGGCGGAATGCCATCCAGGAGTACAACAATGCATCTCTTTTCAGGGCATAGAACATGTCAGAGCATCTCCAAGAGGTGGAGATATAGATAATCTATTACTGAGAAAAGAGGCTCAATGGACCTTTACATTGCGCACAGTGAAACCATTCGGTCTTAATGACCATATATCATACACCTGTTTCATCTGATGTAAATTCTCCACCTCCCCCCCCAAAAGTTCCATTCACACAATGTGTTATGAGAAATACATGTGAGTGACACATTGGTCACCACACCATATAGATACCGGGATATATGAGATACCCCATACCATCTCAAGAGCATGTTCGTGCTCTGGATGTGTAGACATGGTGATTTAATTTTTATATGTGATGTGGTGGCTATTAATCTATCCCATGTATCCATTGTCCTAAAGGCTTGATACATGGGACTCATAAGTGTAAATAAATACAAGTTTTCCTATGTGCTGGTTTCTACTGTCCAATCATTACCTATGAAAGGATACCAACCCCCCAGTGTCCCCCAATTTTTGCCCATAATAAACATACCCACAACAGCGGTCAGCATAGGAGATCAGACAGAGCGGATCAGCAGAACGTTTCACCCCTTCTGGGTGACGTCACCGCCTGCCGATGAAGCTCCGCCCAGTGGGAGTGGCGACTTTGATATGAGATCGGCGGCTGAGCGGCCGCGAGACGGCTGCAAACATAGTGCCGGAGGCTGTATCTCTTTGAGCTGCACGCGCGCAAACAGAAGCGTGCAGCGTTCTCTCTATCAGTGTGCACAGCGCAAGTTATCAGAGATGAAAGAAACTGCACCTACGCCACTGCTACTCTGCTCCTGAGGACATGTTACTAGTTATACAGTAACATAGAAACGCGTCGAGCAGACGCATGAATAGGCAGAGACGGTCCTTTTGTAAGATAGTGATGGGATAATAGAGACTAAGACTAGCTGGGTTGTAAGTAGAGCTCAAACATAAAGCTCTCACCCGCAGGTCATCTATCCCATCTACTATCGGTCCATCCTCACTACCTGTATTACATTGTTGCGGCTTATTGGTTGTAGCTGCTACTAATGTTCATAGCTGGTGCTCTTGATAAACCACAAGTATATCCAGCACATTTAGTGAGTAACTGGTAGTGCATCTGGGAATATATCAGGAGACGCATATAAAGCAAACCACACTGATATTCCAGTTTTTCACGTATTATAGGCGTGGATTGAGTGGCTGTACCCATACAATTGTGGAGTGAGCCACCCATCCAGGCTTAGCCTGACGAATTCAATATGTGGCAAGTTCGCCACGATTTTTTATATATTTCTAATAAAAATTCTTTTAAGCGTGTATTCAGGCAGTTCAACATAACAAAACAAGGGTTAACAACCAAACAAAAGTTAATATTTATTACCCTGATACTGCAGTTTACAGAAATGCCACATTTGTGGTCGTAAACTGCTGTATCAGTAAAAGGGAGGCCGCAAAAGGAAAGGACCGACATGGTTTCTGGAAGGCTGATTTTGATGGCCTTTTTTATTGACACCATGTCCCTTTTGAAGCCCCCCTGATGCCCCCCTAGAGTAAAAACTCCCTAAAAGTGACCTCATCTAAGAAATTACACCCCTCAAGGTATTCAAAACTGATTATACAAACTTTATAAACCCTTTTGGTGTTCCTCAACAGTTAATGGCAAATGGAGATGAAATTTCAGAATTTCAATTTTTGGTAACCTTGCCTCACAAAAATGTAATATAGAGCAACCAAAAATCATATGTACCCTAAAAATAGTCCCAAAAAAAACGCCACCTTATCCCGTAGTTTCCAAAATGGGGTCACTTTTAGGGAGTTTCTACTCCAGGGGTGCATCAGGGGGGTTGAAACAGGACACGGTGTAAGTCAGAGTCAGGGCAATAAAGATACAGTCTCGTTTGGCTGTTAACCCTTGCTTTGTTAGTGGAAAAAATGGGTTAAAAGGGAAAATTTGGCAAAAAAATGAAATTCGCAAATTTCATCCCCATTTGCCAATAACTCTTGTGCAACACCTAAAGGGTTAACAACGTATGAAAAATCAGTTTTGAATTCCTTGAGGGGTGTAGTTTCTTAGATGGGGTCACTTTTATGGAGTTTCTACTCTAGGGGTGCATCAGGGGGCTTCAAATGGGACATGGTGTAAACAAACCAGTCCAGCAAAATCAGCCCTCCAAAAACCATATGGCGCACCTTTCCCTCTACGCCCCGCTGTGTGGCCGTACAGTAGTTTACGGCCACATATGGGGTGTTTCTATAAACGGCAGAGTCAGGGCAATAAAGATACAGTTTTGTTTGGCTGTTAACCCTTGCTTTATCAGTGGAAAAAATGGGTTAAAATGGAAAATTTGGCAAAAAAATGAAAATCTCAAATTTCATCCTCATTTGCCAATAACTCTTGTGCAACACCGAAAGGGTTAACGACGTATGTAAAATCCGTTTTGAATACCTTGAGGGGTGGTTTCTATTATGTAAGCCTCGCAAAGTGACTTCAGACCTGTAGTGGTCCCTAAAAATTGGGTTTTTGAAAATTTCTGAAAAATCTCCAGATTTGCTTCTAAACTTCTAAGCCTTGTAACATCCCCAAAAAATAAAATATCATTCCCAAAATGATCCAAACATGAAGTAAACATATGGGGAATGTAAAGTCATCACAATTTTTGGGGGTATTATTATGTGTTACAGAAGTAGAGAAACTGAAACTTTGAAATTTGCAAATTTTTCAAAATTTTTTGCAAATTTTGTATTTTTTTATGCAAAAAAATGAACTTTTTTGACCGTATTTTAGCAGTGTCATGAAGTACAATATGTGACAAAAAAATAATATCAGAACGGCCTGGGTAAGTCAAAGCATTTTAAAGTTATCAGCACTTAAAGTGACACTGGTCAGATTTGCAAGAAATGGCCTGGTCCTTAAAGTGAAATAAGGCTTAGGGGTTAAGAACCAGTTCAGGTCTGAAGTCACTTTGTGAGGCTTACATAATAGAAACCACCCAAAAATGACCCCATTTTAGAAACTACACCCCTCAAGGTATTTAAAACCGATTTTACAAACTTTGTTAACCCTTTAGGTGTTCCACAAGAATTAATGAAATTTCAGAATTTCACTTTTTTGGCAGATTTTCAATTTTAATTTAAAAAAAATCCCGCTAACAAAGCAAGGGTTAACAGCCTAATAAAACTCCATATTTATTGCCCTGATTCTCTAGTTTACAGAAACACCCCATTTGTGGTCGTAAACTGCTGTACGGGCACACGGCAGGGCGCAGAAGGGAAGGAACGCCATATGGTTTTTGGAGGGCAGATTTCACTGGGATAATTTTAAGCTGCCATGTCATTTGAAGCCCCCCTGATGCACCGCTAGAGTAGAAACTCCAAAAAAAAGACCCCATTTTTGAAACTACAGTATAAGGTGGCAGTTTTGTTAGTACTATTTTAGGGTACATATGATTTTTGGTTGCTCTATATTACACTTTTTGTGAGGCAAGGTAACAAAAAATAGCTGTTTTGGCACCATTTTTTTTTTTGTTAGATCACATGGTATGTTTATAGAGCAGGTTGTTACGGATGCAACAATACCAAATATAACAACTTTTTGGGGTTGTTTGTTTCAGTTTTAAATAATAAAGCATTTTTGAAAAATATATATTTTTTTGTCTCTCCATATCCTGAAAGCCATAGTTTATTTTTATTTTTTGAGCGACTGTCTTATGTAGGAGCTCATTTTTTTCAGTATGAGATGATGGTTTGATTAGTACTATTTTAGCGTGCGTATGACTTTTTGATTGCTTGGTATTACACTTTTTGTGATGTAAGGTGACAAAAAATGGTTAGATTATGTGATATTTTTTATACAGCAGGTTCTTATGGATGCGGCGATACCTAATATGTATACTTTATTTATTTATTAAAGCTTTACACAATAACAGCATTTTTGAAACAAAAAAAATCATGTGTCACGATACTGGTGTAACAGAACTGGAAACCGATGGCCAGGACTTGGGAGCAGAGTATATATAGTACGGATGTAGCAGAACCCACGTTGTTATGCCCAGCACAGATGAGGCAGAGTCTGTAGACGAGAACCGAGGTCAGGATTAGCAGAAGTCAGGGCAGGCGGCAAGCTGGCAGGAAAGGGAGACGAGCAGAAGGTCAGGTCAGGCGGCAAGCAGGTACGAAGGTCCAAGGACAGTCCGGGTCGGCAACAAGAGGTAGCAGGGAGAACCGCTAGGGCACAGAACACACGGAGGAGTGCGTTCCAGCAAGAGGATTGCAGACTAAAAGCCAAACACAATACTCTAGCAAAGACAGGAAGGTCTGGCCAGTTTAAAAAGGAACAGGAACAGGAAGTGAGATGGCAACCAGTAAACACATAATCCACCATCTTGACTGAGGGCAAACTTGAGGGCAAGGTAAACTATATCAGGGTAGTTTCTGACACAGAAACAGGAAGTAAGATGGCAACCAGGAAACACATAATCCACCATCTTGACTGAGGGCAAGCTTGAGGGCAAAGTAAACTATATCAGGGTGGTTTCTGACATCATGTTTTAATGTCTCCATATTCTGAGAGCCATAGTTATTTTTTTTTGGGGGGTAATTGTCTTAGGTAGGATCTCATTTTTTTGCGGGATGAGGTGACGGTTAGATTGGCACTATTTTGGGGTGCATATGACTTTTTGATCGCTTGGTATTACACTTTTTGTGACAAAATATTGCTTTTTTGTACACAGTTTTTATTTTTTTACGGTGGTCACCTGAGGGGTTAGGTCATGTGATATTTTTATACAGCAGGTTCTTAAGGACATGGTGATACCTAATATGTATGCTTTTTTTCTTTATTTAAGTTTCATACAATGATATCATTTTTGAAACAACAAAAAAAAATCATGTTTTAGTGTCTCCAAAGTCTGAGAGCCATATATAATTTTTTTTTTTGGGGCGATTGTCTTAGGTAGGGTATCATTTTTGCAGGATGAGATGACAGTTTGATTGGCACTATTTTGTGGTGCATAGGACTTTTTGATCGTTTGCTATTACACTTTTTGTGATGTAAGGTGACAAAAAATTGCTTTTTTTACATCGTTATTTTTTACGGTGTTCACCTGAGGGGTTAGGTCATGTGGTATTTTTATAATGCAGGTTGTTACGGATGCGGAGATACCTAATATGTCAACTTTTTTTTATTTATTTTTACATTTAACACAATAAAAGCATTTTTGAAACAAAAAAAATCATGTTTTAGTGTCTCCATAGTCTGAAAGCCATAGATTTTTTATTTTTTAGGCAATTGTCTTAGGTAGGAGCTCATTTTTAGCGGGATGAGGTGATGGTTAGATTGTTACTATTTTGGGGGCATACGCCTTTTTGATCGCTTAGTGTTGCACTTTGAGTGATGTAAGGTGACAAATAAATGCTTTTTTTAGCACAGTTTTTATTTATTTATTTTTTGACGGTGTTTATCTGAGGGGTTAGGTCATGTGATATTTTTATAGAGCCGGACGATACGGATGCGGCAATACCTAATATGTCTACTTTTCTTTATTTTGGGAGAAGGAAGTTTTTTGTTTTTTTTACTTGAAACTTTTTTTTTTGTAACACTTAATTTTTTTTTATTTTCCACAACTTTTGGGGTTCTGATTCCCTTTACAATGCATTACAATACTTCTGTTACAATACGGTCTGTGGCCCTCAATAATGGCTCTTATCACCGATGAATTCCTAGGAATGCTTGTTTCTTTTCCAGGGAGGCAAACTCTTCTCCTACTGGTCAGGGATGCAAGTCTATAGTCCGGCTACAGAAGGAAAACGCTCTTCTGCGCCTAACATCTGAGTATCACCTCCTAGCGAAGTTGGCTCCACTCACTAATCTGTGTTGCGAAGTCTTCACTCTATCTTTCACTCTATATTTCCTCCCACTAACTTGATCTGACTACCTCAGATCTGCTCTCTTCTGACTACATTTTCAACTGCCTAATCTACTCTCACCTCCACAACAACTGACTAACTAGGCCTGGCGTAGGATATATATAGGACCTGAACTTTTATCCCCATCTAGTGGTGGGATGTATAAATTGCACCTAATAGGCCTGTTAACAGGGATTTTGCAGATACATACAGTACAGACCAAAAGTGCTGGAACCGCCTCCCATCAGGTGCACTGGGTGGGGTCATTAGTTTAAATAGCACTCCAGCCCAGTGCTCTGAGCGGATTATAGGTGTCACAGTCGTTACCTTTGGCTGTGACCTTCTGTCTATGCTCTCGCTGCAGCTCCGTTCCTGTGTGTCATTGTGGTTCTTTATGGGTTAACTCCCCTGTGTGCCTATTAAGAGTTAATCCTCTCTGTCTGCTCCATGGGTGTGGCCTCTCTGCTGCACCCATGGAACCTGTATATAAGGCTGAGGTTTCCTCAGTTCTGGGTCAGCTCTCCTGGTGTGTGTTGTCTTGTCCTGCTCCTTGTTTGTACTCACTCTCCCATGCTGCTGACCCATGGGATCCGTGTCTGTCTGTGCTCTGTGGGTTTCCTACTTGTTCATTCCCGTCCTCTTTCCTGTCTTTCTGTTATCTGTTCTGCCAGTTATGTTTGTCACCTTGTGTGTATTAATATGTCTCTGTTCAGCAAGCCCTTGCTGCAGCGTGCCTTGCTGCAGAGTGCTATGGGCAAGGCCACGTAGTATACCACTGGTGGAGCTAGTCCTTCTCTGCTCATTGCCACTCCTGTTCCCTTGCGTGAACTCCTGCTTGTGTTTTTAGTTGCTGTTTGTATTTGCCTGTTTGTTATGTTTGCCTATGTACCGTCTGGTACCTGTTGTCTGTTTGCTCCTGTTGTCACTGTCTAGTTCACGCTCCAAGGTGGACCCTGGCAACTCCCTGCGGCAAAGCCTAACCCTACCATCTGGGGCCCTAGCGAATACCAGGAGTTGCTTAGTCACGCCCCTCTGGAGTATTACTAGACAGTGGCACAGTGGGGGTTTTCCTCCCACTGTGCGGACGGTACATAGAGCTCTCAATTTTCCCTGTGTTTCCCTCCTTCGTTTCTGTTTGTGCAATAAACTCTGTTGTGTCTGTACCGTATTGCTGTATGTTTTTGTTTGACGATGCAGAGGTCTCTCCAGGGACCTCCAACTCGTGACAGAATGAACAAGTGAACTTTCACAGAGTTTTTGTGTTCTGTTTTCTGCTTATCTGTGGTGTGTGCTTTCTGTTTTTGTTTCCCTCTTCATGGTGCCTTTAGGTATCAGATTTAGTTGCCTTGGTGTACTGGCTGCTGTGTTTTCCGTGTATGCTGGTTGCCAGGGGCGACGTCCGATGTAGCCTTTTTAGCTTGCAGTTCTGCCTACGGCCGTGTTTTCCGTTATCGGCGCAGGTATCTGCTTCTGGTCCTGGGCCTCTGGAAGGGGGTGTCAGCATGTCTGACCAATCAGTTCTTGGCAGACATGCCATTCTCCGGAGGGAGAGTGGAGGGGGAGGTGTTAGCACACTGCAGTTCACTATGACTTTTGTGGCCGTGTAGGCTGGCGGCATTCCCCTTGGCGTGCAGAGTGCTATGGGCAAGGCCACGCAGTATTCCACTGGTGGAGCTAGCCCTTCTCTGCTCATTGCCACTCCTGTTGCGTTTTTCGTGTAGGCTGTTGCTAGGGGCTGCGTGCTGGCTTCGGTCGTCTTATGTGTTCTGCTTGTGTACCTCTGTACCCCTTTGATTCCGATTTTCTTTGTATTCTAGTCTGGTTCCTGTTCCTGGTCCCAATCCTCCGGAAGGGGGTGTCTGCATGTCTGGCCAATCAGTTCTTGGCAGACATGTCATTCTCCGGGGGGAGAGTGGAGGGGGAGGTAACTTCTTAGTGCAGTTCACTTGACGTGTATGCCGTGTTGGCTAGCTATCTTCCCCTGGCGTACTGGCTGCGGACCCTCCGTGTAGGCTGGTTTTCAGGGGTTGGGCTGGTTGCGGTCGTCGTGTGTGTTCCTGCCCTTGTACCTCGTAACCCCTTTGATTTCTGTCCCCTTGCCTGGTTCTGTTTGGTTTGTTGCCCCACTTCCTCCCCTTTTCTGTTTGGGGAGGAGAGGGGGGGAATTTGAGGGGTGGGAGTGTCACAGTCGTTACCTTTGGCTGTGACCTTCTGTCTATGCTCTCGCTGCAGCTCCATTCCTGTGTGTCATTTGTGGTTCTTTATGGGTTAACTCCCCTGTGTGCCTATTAAGAGTTAATCCTCTATGTCTGCTCCATGGGTGTGGCCTCTCTGTTGCACCCATGGAACCTGTATATAAGGCTGAGGTTTCCTCAGTTCTGGGTCAGCTCTCCTGGTGTGTGTTGTCTTGTCCTTCTCCTTGTTTGTACTCACTCTCCCATGCTGCTGATCCATGGGATCCGTGTCTGTCTGTGCTCTGTGGGTTTCCTACTTGTTCATTCTCGTCCTCTTTCCTGTCTTTCTGTTATCTGTTCTGCCAGTTATGTTTGTCACCTTGTGTGTATTAATATGTCTCTGTTCAGCAAGCCCTTGCTGCAGCGTGCCTTTTCTGCAGAGTGCTATGGGCAAGGCCACGTAGTATACCACTGGTGGAGCTAGTCCTTCTCTGCTCATTGCCACTCCTGTTCCCTTGCGTGAACTCCTGCTTGTGTTTTTAGTTGCTGTTTATATTTGCCTGTTTGTTATGTTTGCCTATGTACCGTCGGTACCTTCTGGTACCTGTTGTCTGTTTGCTCCTGTTGTCACTGTCTAGTTCACGCTCTAAGGTGGACCCTGGCAACTCCCTGCGGCAAAGCCTAACCCTACCATCTGGGGCCCTAGTGAATACCAGGAGTTGCTTAGTCACGCCCCTCTGGAGTATTACTAGACAGTGGCGCAGTGGGGGTTTTCCTCCCACTGTGCGGATGGTACATAGAGCTCTCAATTTTCCCTGTGTTTCCCTCCTTCGTTTCTGTTTGTGCAATAAACTCTGTTGTGTCTGCACCGTATTGCTGTATGTTTTTGTTTGACAATGCAGAGGTCTCTCCAGGGACCTCCAACTGGTGACAATAGGAATCACTTTGGTCTTGGAAGCTAGGAAGGAAGGTTGTCTGTTCTAGCTCAGAAAGATAAGTGTGGTTTCAAGTTTGATTGTTTTGTGTCATCTCTCCCATCCAGGTTCTGTGTGAGCAGGCTGCTCCTATTTCCCCTCTTCACCATCTCAGGGAATTTAGGGTGTTTCAGCCCAGGCACGGGGACACATCATACCTACCACCAAGGTCTGCATGTGGGCTGAGCAGTGCAGGGAGAGAGGTCAGGGATTAGCTAGGAGGTGACCCTTCCCCTGCCTCTCGTCTAGAGCCTGGTTGGTGGTTTATCTGTTAGTCTGAGTGCACGTCCGCCGTGACAATAGTGAGCCAAACGTTGCTTTACTTTAAACAGTCCAAACTTTGTACATACAGTTGGTAATGATGCAGTCCCTTTTATCATATATTTCACAAGCAGGCTTACTTTCAATAATGGCAGGTATAATCTTGCAAGATACTCAGAGGATACACAATTAATACTTCACAGACCAGGCTGCACTATCTCCACAGCAATTCTGGCTGGCTGTATCCCAAGGCCCGGATGCCTAAATGCTGGCTTTAATCCTTGGTAGTTAATCTTCCTCCCGTATTGACCCTTGCTATTACTTTATAGTACCTCTGCCCATCAGGTTACTTATCTGAGCTGGTTGCAATGTCACTGCTTGGTTGGGGGATATCTGCAGGTTTCTCCCAGGAGGTACATCTCTTCCCTTCGGGTAATCTTCTGAGCTAACTGTGGCTCACTTTATCAACAGACAGGCTATAATTCTTCACTAGCCTCCTGGTAGCAACTAGCAGCCAGGACTATCTAGCTTGTCAGGAGGAGGCCCTCAGCATATCTCTGGCTAAGATGCCCTCTCACTTCTGTGTCCACAGACTCCTGACTACAGACTAACTCCTCCCTGTCTGGGCCTGAACATTTATACTAGGGGCTCCCTATCTCCCTCTAGTGTCTAGGATGCCTAACTACACCCTAATAGGCCTGCTATGCATATCACAGGGGAACAATACATGTAAAAACACATAAAAAATACATTAAAGTACATGGTTAAATATAATATTACTGTCCCTTAGGAGTAGGAGTAACACGTGACCCAATTGACCCTTGTGTAGTGCCCACCCCTACCTAGTGGGACACTACACAGGCGCTAGTCAATTGGGTGGCCGACAGTGGATCCAGCACGTTCACATTATCTCCCACCCAGTCTTCTGCAGAAAGCGCACAGGTGGCGCCTGAAACCCATGCCCATCAGTCTGTCACATCACCCCCGTGCATATCGGGGAACCTGTCTGAGCCTCAAGTCATGCAGCAGTCTCTTATGCTGTTTGAAGACTCTGCTGGCAGGGTTTCCCAAGGGCATCCACCTAGCCCTTCCCCAGGGGTGGAAGACATAGAATGCACTGACGCACAACCACTTATGTTTCCTGATGATGAGGACATGGGAATACCACCTCAGCACGTCTCTGATGATGACGAAACACAGGTGCCAACTGCTGCGTCTTTCTGCAGTGTGCAGACCGAAAAGGAGGTCAGGGAGGAAGACTGGGTGGAAGACGATGCAGGGGACGATGAGGTCCTAGACCCCACATGGAATGAAGGTCGTGCCACTGACTTTCAGAGTTCGGAGGAAGAGGCAGTGGTGAGACCGAGCCAACAGCGTAGCAAAAGATGGAGCAGTGGGCAAAAGCAGAACACCCGCCCCCAAGAGACTGCTACTGACCGCCGCCATCTGGGACCGAACACCCCAAAGGCAGCTTCAAGGAGTTCCCTGGCATGGCACTTCTTCAAACAATGTGCTGACGACAAGACCCGAGTGGTTTGCACGCTGTGCCATCAGAGCCTGAAGCGAGGCATTAACGTTCTGAACCTTAGCACAACCTGCATGACCAGGCACCTGCATGCAAAGCATGAACTGCAGTGGAGTAAACACCTTAAAAACAAGGAACTCACTCAGGCTCCCCCTGCTACCTCTTCTGCTGCTGCCGCCTCGGCCTCTTCCTCCGCCTCTGGAGGAACGTTGGCACCTGCCGCCCAGCAAACAGAGGATGTGCCACCAACAACACCACCTCCGTCACCAAGCATCTCAACCATGTCACACGGAAGCGTTCAGCTCTCCATCTCACAAACCTTTGATAGAAAGCGTAAATTCCCACCTAGCCACCCTCGATCCCTGGCCCTGAATGCCAGCATTTCTAAACTGCTGGCCTTTGAAATGCTGTCATTCAGGCTGGTGGAGACGGACAGCTTCAAACAGCTCATGTCGCTTGCTGTCCCACAGTACGTCGTTCCCAGCCGCCACTACTTCTCCAGGAGAGCCGTGCCTTCCCTGCACAACCAAGTATCCGATAAAATCAAGTGTGCACTGCGCAACGCCATCTGTGGCAAGAGCCACCTAACCACAGATACGTGGACCAGTAAGCACGGCCAGGGACGCTATATCTCCCTAACTGCACACTGGGTAAATGTAGTGGCGGCTGGGCCCCAGGCGGAGAGCTGTTTGGCGCACGTCCTTCCGCCGCCAAGGATCGCAGGGCATCATTCTTTTCCTCCTGTTGCCTCCTCTTCCTACTCGGCTTCCTCCTCCTCTTCTACCAGCTCCTCATCCGGTCAGCGACAGACCTTCACCACCAACTTCAGCACAGCCAGGGGTAAACGTCAGCAGGCCATTCTGAAACTGATGTGTTTGGGGGACAGGCCCCACACCGCGCAGGAGTTGTAGCGGGGTATAGAACAACAGACCGACGAGTGATTGCTGCCGGTGAGCCTCAAGCCTGGCCTGGTGGTGTGCGATAATGGGCGAAATCTCATTGCAGATCTGGGACTAGCCGGTTTGACGCACATCCCTTGCCTGGCGCATGGGCTAAATTGGTGGTGCAGAAATCTATTCACAACTACCCCGACATGTCAGAGCTGCTGCATAAGGTGCTGGCCGTCTGTGCGCGCTTACGGCGCTCTCATCCTGCCGTCGCTCGGCTGTCTGCTCTACAGCGTAACTTCAGCCTTCCGGCTCACCGCCTCATATGCGACGTGCCTACCAGGTGGAACTCCACCTTGCACATACTGGAGAGACTGTGCGAGCAGCAGCAGGCTATAGTGGAGTTTCAGCTGCAGCACGCACGGGTCAGTCGCACTGCGGAACAGCACCACTTCACCACCAATGACTGGGCCTCCATGCGAGACCTGTGTGCCTTGTTGCGCTGTTTCGAGTACTCCACCAACATGGCCAGTGGCGATGACGCCGTTATCAGCGTTACAATACCACTTCTATGTCTCCTTGAGAAAACACTTAGGGCGATGATGGAAGAGGAGGTGGCCCAGGACGAGGAGGTGGAAGAGGGGTCATCTCTAACACTTTCAGGCCAGTCTTTTAGAAGTGGCTCAGAAAGAGGATTTTTGCAACAGCAGAGGCCAGGTACAAATTTGGCCAGCCAGGGCCCACTACTGGAGGACGAGGAGGAGGAGGATGAGGAGGAGGAGGAGGATGGGGATGAAGCATGTTCACAGCGGGGTGGCAACCAACGCAGTTCGGGCCCATCACTGGTGCATGGCTGGGGGGATACGGAGGACGCAGACGATACGCCTCCCACAGAGGACAGCTTGTCCTTACCTCTGGGCAGCCTGGCACACATGAGCGACTACATGCTGCAGTGCCTGTGCAATGACTGCAGACTTGCCCACATTTTAACGTGTGCTGACTACTGGGTGGCCACCCTGCTGGATCCCCGTTACAAAGACAATGTGCCCACCTTACTTCCTACACTGGAGTGTGATCGGAAGATGCGCGACTACAGGCGCACAATGGTAGACGGGGGACAAGTGGAAGCACAAGGCGAAGTCAGGGGAGGAGGAAGAGGTCGCCAACGCAGCTGTGTCAGCGCCAGCACCTCAGAAGGCAGGGTTAGCATGGCCGACATGTGGAAAAGCTTTGTCACCTCGCCGCAACAACCGGCCCCAACTGCTGATATGGAGCGTGTTAGCAGGAGGCAGCATTTGAACAACATGGTGTAACAGTACCTGTGCACACGCCTACACGTACTGACTGATGGTTCTGCCCCATTCAACTTCTGGGTCTCCAAATTGTCCACATGGCCAGAGCGTGCCCTGTATGCCTTGGAGGTGCTGGCCTGCCGGGGCAGCCAGTGTACTCTCTGAACGTGTATTTAGCACGGCAGGAGGGGTCATTACAGACAGACGCAGCCGCCTGTCCACAGCCAACGTGGACAAGCTCACGGTCATTAAAATGAACCAGGCTTGGATCCCACAAGTCTTGTCTGTACCTTGTGCAGAATAGACAGTTCTAACAGCCTCAACCATCCATCCTTGTACTCAAGTGCACTTATTCCTTTTTTTTTTTTTTTATATGTCCCAATATTTTGGGGGATACCCCTATGTAAAAATGCTAAATAACACACATCTGTGTTGGCTACCGATTCCTCCTTCGCTGCCGCTTCCACCTAGACCGCCACGTGAGCCTACACGGCCACATCCACCCATTCACCACCTCCTCAACCTCTTCCTCCTACATCATTCCTAATTTTAATTTTTTTAAGGTCTTTTATGTTTTTTAAATTCATTTCCCTATCTACATTTGTTTGCAGAGCACTTGCCATGCTCTTAAGCACATTTTGCTGCCTTTTGCAGCCCTCTAGCTCTTTCCATGACATTTTTACAGCCATTTTAGTGCTCAAAAGTTCGGGTCCCCATTGACTTCAATGGGGTTCGGGGTCAAGTTCGGGTCAAGTTCGGGTCCCGAACCCGAAATATTTTTTCAAGTTCGGCCAAACCTGCCGAACCCGAACATCCAGGTGTCCGCTCAACTCTAGTCACGTTTTGTCAGTGCTGATGACCACCGTCCGTAATCCCTGGTACTGATTACCAGACTCTGCGGGTAAAAGCCCAACCTCAGACATTACTAAGCGATGTGAACATTCTGCAAGACATTAATAACCGATGACAAAGATTTAAAGGGCAATTCCCCCTTCTACAGATTTGTACATGGCTGTAATCAGTCGAGGAGTGACATCTGGAAATAATTCAGGACCATGATGCTTTGCTGTAATGGTTGGGCGAGTCTTGTACTCAGGGGCGTAGATAAAGGCTCATGGGCCCTAGTGCAAGAGTTCAGCTTGGGGCCCCCCCCCCCCCCTTCCCTCAGTGCTTTGTGGCCAGGGGCAGGGGTGCACAAACCTTTGTGCCGTCCAAGGTAAAATTTGAAAGGGCACCCCCCCCCCCCATGCCAAATTCTTGACCTAACCCCTTCCCTCCAGCCAGAGGTGTAACTTGACCAGCATGCACTTTCTATAATGCTGGTGTCTTCTTATGCACCACAAGGGTCTTTGGGCCCCGCAGGCTCCTGGGCCCGGTAGTGACTGCTACCTCTGCACCCCCTATAGCTACGCCCCTGTTTGTACTATGTTGAGGTCAGCTCTGATAGTTCCTTCCCCTGGATTATAGAGCACGTCTACTTCTGGCTTTGCGACCATTTTTTATTGTTCCGATTAATCAAAAAATCAAAAATACAAAATGAAGCAATAGTTTTGAGTTAAAATCTCCTTCTATTTTGTGCACGCAGTTCCTAAGTAGACCAAAGTGTCTCCATGGTAACAGACTACAAAAGAAACCCTGTGTAGTCTGATCCTGCAACCATGTGCTACTCCCTGTAAACTTAAGGGCGTGGTCAAGTCTAAATGATAGGGAGGGTGTAAAGGCTAGCCCGTTGTGGCGAAACCAACCTCGCCACTGGGTTTTGGAGAGGCCTGTTTATCCGCCTCTTGCCTCAGGATTATGGCCCATACTAACTTTTAAACCCCTGAACCTATTCAAGTGAATTTTGGATAGGTTTGTCCCCAAGTTATACTGTTTAAATTGATGTAAGTTATATGTATGGTTAATGTAAACTCACAAAGTTGTAACAATTTATAATAAGTGTAACTTGTCAGCTTGGGAGGAATATGCTGGGTGTGTTTCTATTGTGCCATTGTCCCATTGTGTGTTTAAATGGTGATGTCTGTCCTGTTGTCTGCACATGTGTATTGGTGATTTCTCTTTGTCTTGGGAGATAATTGGATTGCGCCTCGGGTGTCTCCAGGGCAGAGAGGAGGAAACCATGATGCATTGTGGGGATGTATTGTCTCTGTGTATCCTACAGTGCTGTATATCTGTCCTATGTCACAGTCTTCATTCTGGTCCCCTAGGGGCGTGTACACCAGATGGGCTTGGTGGTTTTATACCTCCCTGTGGGCGGACCTGTATTTGCAAACAACTGTAATAAAAACCAGGCTGGGTGTGCCAGCACCTCAGACCACTGCTTGACCCTCAACACGGAGCCTTGTCTCGTTATTGGGGGGATCCGCTGTATGCTGTTAGAGACTGATTGCCAGGAGTGTAAGCTGATTCCTGTTCGTCTGCTAGCAGCTATTCGTGAGGTTCCAGTTTGGAGTGCTACTTTGTATCCAGTTCGGGAGTTGGTGTCCTGCAGTAGCTGGGCCTGTCTCTCAGAAAGGGGCACATCGCCTAAACGGATTTTAACCCCTTGTCTGCTGAAACGGTCCGTTACACCCGTTTGGTCCGATACCACATAAAAGCAAATTGCTGACACCATTCCTGCTGGTGACAATAGAAAGGTGTCAGAACATCGCAGCTTGTTGCGTATGGGGACAGTCAGAGCGCCCATGCGGAGTTCTGTTCACCACTAAAAGTGGTTACAATGGGCACATGAGTATTAGAACTGGACCACTGAGCAATGGAAGAAGGCGGCCCAGTCTGATTAATCATATTACATCATGTGGACGCCGGGTCCATGAGCATCACTTACCTAGGGAAGAGCTGGCACCAGGTGCACTATGGGAAGAAGGCGGCCTGGTCTGATGAATCACATTACATTGTGTGGAAGGCCGGGTGCGTGTGCGTCACTTACCTGGGGAAGAGATGGCACCAGGTGCACTATGGGAAGCAGGCGGCCTGGTCTGATGAATCACATTACATAATATGGACGGCCGGGTGCGTGTGCGTCGCTTACCTGGGGAAGGGATGGCACCAAGTGAACTATGGGAAGAAGGCGGGCTGGTCTGCTGAATCACATTACATAATATGGACGGCCAGGTGCGTGTGCGTCACTTACCTGGGGAAGGGATGGCACCAAGTGAACTATGGGAAGAAGGCGGCCTGGTCTGCTGAATCACATTACATAATATGGACGGCCGGGTGCGTGTGCGTCACTTACCTGGGGAAGAGATGGCACCAGGTGCATTATGAGAAGAAGACAAGCTGGCGGAGGCAGTGTGATGCTCTGGGCAATGTTCTGCTAGTAACCTTTGTTACTGGCACCATGTGGATGTTACACCTCCCACCCCTCATGGCAGAGGTAAAATGGCGCTTGTCTCCACATTATTTGGTGCCCAGTATGCATAAACATCATACTGGTGGATTCATCTTAACGCAGGTATGTCAGTGTAAACTGTTATTGTATTAGCTTCAGCTTTGTTGGTACTTGTCTATGTTGATCTCATGGACTTGGGTTATATACTGCATCTTTTCATTTCTTGTGTATCTGTTGATAATGGAGACCATGATGATAAAGCGTGATGTATGAATCTTATAATTACATAGGTAGCACTAGCTGGTGGGCGGCTGTGTGCTGGGTGGAAATCAATGGGATGGGAGGAGAAGAATAGTCAGATTCCGGCTGGGTGATCATATGGGGTAGTCATCATCACGGGACCCTGGTCTCTCTGCACCGATACTGTCCCCGTCTACCCCAGGTGACTGCTGAGGCCAGTGACTGGCTGTAGAGATCACATGGGGGAGCCAGATCAGGGGTGCACCAGCAATGAGGCGAGGTAAGGCGATCACCTCAGGCAGCACCAGGAAGGGACAAGAGGGGGGCAGCAGAAGGGCCATGGGCAATGAGCGCTTTCATTGTGGCAAAGGGGTTAGGTTAAGAAATTGACATTGGGGGACGGGGGGCGCCGTTTCAGTTTTTGCCTCAGGCAGCAGAAAGGCTAGGTGCTCCCCTAAGCCAGATACGTTATGTCTGCAGCCTTTGGATTTTTCTCTCTGCATCGCAAAGGTGAAAATCTGCAGAATCAATCAATAGTCTATGGGTTTAAGATCCACCGGTGAAATTAACGCTAAAGAATTTTTCTTAAAATTTTCGTCCACTTTGCCGGTCCTGTAAAACACTGTGGACTTTCCGTATGCAAATTTGCAGCGTTTACGATCCCATGGGCCCTCTTACACTGGGCACGGATCGGCCCACTTCCTACTAAAGTTCCCTATAATTGCCCCATTCAAAGGTGTCGCACCATTTATGTGGCAGCAGCAGGCCGCCCCGTGTAATCAGGGATGTGCCGCCAACAATATCCAAAGTGAATGTGCAATGAATGATCATCATAACGATCATGCACTCCACATTTATGTTGCATCATGCCATATGAAAGGCACTGTAAACGAGCAACAATCGGCGACTAGTGCCAAATTATCTATGTATGATGGGACATTGGGTGACCCATTGGTCCCTCAAACATGGTTATCCAGTTCCTTATGGGCCACCAAAAACCAACGGACCCTGGTTTGCCTGGTGCTGTTGTTACTAATAACATTGAACTAGGGGGCACCTTTGTAACTACCACATAACATAAAATGTATAAACCCCCCTCCTCCGACATTCACCAAGATGGGTCACGTGACACTTTCTTCATCTTCTGAAACAAGACCATGTATCTCTTAAAATGTGTGTATACTGAGGTCATAGTTGCCACATAAAAGAGAAGCCACTGTTATAAATAGTACATGGTAGATGGAGGTAGAATGTCTAGATGTTTTGCATTGGGGCCTTGGACCTTCTAAAAGAAGACATGACCAATGGTTTTCCTTTCTCTTGTTTTATTACGGACAAGCAAAATTAAAAGCTAGACTTATGATACTTTGAAATGTATATCCGGGAGGATGGACAACCACATTGGCCGATGCTACTGTCATGTCCCAAGCGTCTACGAATCCCACATTTATTCCTTGGAAAACCTCCCTCAAGACCAAATATTGAGTATAGCCATGAAGGTCTCCTTGCATCTCCACCGGAGAATAGATCTCCCTGGTATTCTCCGATTTGATGATAACCTTGGTGTCAGGACTTCTGATGAAGAGATGTTCCACCGCTCTCCGGATATTGAATGCCCGTTTAATGAAAACCTTAATTGGGAAATGTCTAAAGTGTTGCCCCAAGGTAATCATAAAAATAGTGCCCTTCCCCCCTGCACTCTGGTCAATCTGACGACTGATGTACATGTCCTCCTTGAAGTAGTAGAATGACGGATGTTCTAATGGAAATCCATGTCTTTTATAGGAAATGTACATATCTTTCTCCATATTTATAGCTTCCAGAGCTTTATGCCACTCTGCCCATCCACCGCTGTGGTACCGGAAGTATTTCACCACTGTAGGAGACAGATCAAAAATATGATTATATTGCTTTAAGACATAGACAAAAAATATAATTAACATAACTATAAGAGATAGACCAAAAATCTGACTAATTTGGCAGTAGGATATAGACCAAAAATCTGACTAATATAGCAATAGGATACAAACCAAAAATCTGATTAATAAGGTAGTAGGATATTAACAAAAAATCTGATTAACCCGTAGAGGACCCGCGCCGTACATGTACGGCGCAACCGGACGTGACTTAAGGACCATAGCCGTACATGTACGGCACGAGGCCCGCCGGGCTCTGGGTGAAAATCGCGGGGGGGGGGACCGGAGCATGATAGCGGCGCTTACCGTCTGGCAGCCGTGCCGGGTAAGGGCAGTATCGGCTATTTCGGCTCCCCTGCAGCTCCGTGCTCTGCGATTGGCCGATCAGTGAAGACCGGCACATCGCAGCCCCAGAAGCACATGTAAGCTGCGGGCGGGGGGAGGTCAGGGGAAGGTGGCCGCTGCTGAACTCGTCAGCACCGGTCACTTCCGAGGTGAGGCAGGGGACACCAGTGTTTGGAGTCCCCGCCAGCGCTGCGATTGGCTGTAACAACGCTCCAGCCAATGGCAGTGCTATAGCTGCACAGGAAAGGGCAGAACCTCCCTGCATGCAGCCATTCTAGCTGGTGACTGCATGCTTAGAGGTTCTATGCTTCTCTGTGCTCGATCTGCTGGGATTTGTGGTTCTACCACAGCTTATACTGCCTTTACTACTCCTGTATAGAAGAAGACGAAGAACATCCGGAACATCTGCTGCAGTGATTTATTTATTTTTTCTGCATCAGAAGTTCCGGATCCCTAATCCACCCCCCTTCCCAAGCCCTAATCCCTGTCCCTATGCTCCTTCTCCCCCCCCCCCCCCCCCTCCCCGTCCTATTTTGCCTGCGGTGAAGAAATTTTGAATTTTTTTGTCACTTTTATCACTTTTTTTCCTGCTCTGCACCACTTTTTCTGTGTGCGAGCTGTGAATGCCAAGTGCTGATCAGTCCGTACTTCACTGCTCAGCACCAGGGCTCTTTTTATTGCCGCAGATATATTTTTTTTTCATCTGTTCCCTTTTTTTTTTTAAAGAAGTAAGTAGTTAGAATCATATATATATATATGTTAATTTTTAGCTAGTGTTCTATTTTTGTATCTGCAGTAAATTTTTATATTGCAGTGTCTGCACCAAAGTCCGCTTGCGTGCGTTCTGCAGCCCTGAGCACCAATAAGTACCATTTTTTTTACTGGTCGCTTTTGTGCTCAGTTTTTTTTTTTTTTTTTGAGGTGTAAAAAGTACTTTTAGTGTTAGATAGAAAACAATTTTAGTTAGGTAGTGTTAGAGTAGATTTTTGCACGCACGTAATATCTGTGTGCGTGTGGACGTCCTGCAAATGTTGAGCGCTGATCAGAAACATCCCTTTTTCTGACCGGTCTGCTCAGTTTACTGTGCACATTTTTTTTTTTTTTTCTGTAGTTAGTTTTATCTATATATATATATATAAATCTCCATATACATATATATAGAAATCTATTTTAGTTAGGTAGTGTTAGTGTAGGTTTGTGCGTGCATCCAGCAATTATTATTATTTTTTTTTCTACTCTTTTCTCTATATTTCAAATTTCTAACAAGCCCCTTCACGTGTGAAAACACTACATACACACCCCATACTAAATAAAGTTTTACACATTTCATACAAAACACCCCAATAAAATAAAAATGGCCCGTCCGTCCCAACGAGTTTACTCAGCTGAAGAGGCATACACGTATCTTGCCTCTGATACTGAGTCGGCCAGTGAGGGAAAAGAGGATGCCACTTTCCTCTACTCCTCTACCCCCTCATCATTACCATCACCCGCTGATGAAGGACACTCTAGAAGGTGCCCCAGGGTAGCAGCGGAGGCAGTCCCCCAGAGTAACCCCATATGGACCCCACCCACTGACGATTATCAGCCCCAAATTCCTGATTTTGTGGGTAACTCCGGAATACAGATAGACTGTGTGGGCTTCACTGAACAAGATTTTTTCAAAATCTTCTTCTCTGAAGATTTTGTAAATTTAATGGTGGCCCAATCCAATTTGCACGCCCAACAATTTATAGCTCAGAACCCTACCTCACCACATGGTATACCCCTAGGTTGGACCCCAGTAAGTGCAGCAGAAATTATGAAGCTTTGGGGACTTGTGCTGCATATGGGCATAGTAAAGAACCCAAACGTCAGACAATATTGGAGTTTGGACATTTTCTACCAGACTCCAATTTACAGTAAGACAATGACCCGGAAGAGTTTTGAGTCAATTCGGTAATTCCTACACTACAACGACAATACACAGTGCCCACCCCAAAATGACCCGACATTTGACCATCTGTTCAAGGTTAGGCCCGTCCTTGACCACTTTAACACCAAGTTTGCTGAGGTGTACACCCCTGATAAAAATGTATGTGTAGATGAGTCCCTGTTACTTTTCAAAGGGAGGGTTAGATTCCGGCAGTACCTGCCTAGCAAATGGGCAAGGTATGGCATAAAAATTTACAAACTTTTTTAAAGTAGCTCCGGGTACACCCACAAGTTCCGCGCGTCGATGAGGGGAAAGATTCCTGCAGAGAACCCACAGAATGCCCCCCCATCCTAGGAGTTAACGGAAACATTGTGTGGGACTTGCTGCACCCACTGATGGATAGGGGTTACTACCTCTATGTGGATAACTATTATACCAGCATACCCCTATTCAGGTCCCTAACTGCCAGAAGTACTGTGGCTTGCGGCACAGTGCGCAAAAATCTGAGAGGCCTCTCTAGATTCTTGGTAGGGCAACCACAGAGAATGGGTGAAAGCAGGGCTCTCCTCCATGAGAACATGCTGGCGGTTAAGTACAAGGACAAGAGGGATGTCCTTTTACTGACCACCGTTCACACAAATACCAGCTCCCCTGCTCATGTGCAAGGTACCACTACCACTGTCCCCAAACCAGTTTGCATCCTGGACTACAATAAGCACATGGGAGGGGTGGATCTTTCAGATCAAGTTCTGAAGCCCTACAGTGCCACACGAAAAACAAAAGTGTGGTACAAAAAGCTGGCCGTACACATTGTACAGGTGGCAATGTACAATGCGTAAATGCTATTTCAATCTGTAGGCCACACAGGAACTTTTCTCCAGTTCCAAGAGGTGGTTATCAAGGCCCTAATTTTTCAAAACCAGGCCGAGGAGGGTCCAAGTACTTCTGGAAGTCATGGTGCCCGAGTCGTACCAGGGCAACATTTTCCAGGTCAAGTCCCCCAGACAGCAAGGAAGGGAAGGACCCAAAAAAGATAAGAAAAGGATAAGAAAAGACACCATTTACCACAGCGAAACCTGACCTGAAAAGCCTGGCCTGGGCATGCAGGAGTGTTTTAGAATCTACCACACATCCATGGAGTGTTAATTTCATCCTTTATGCACACTGTAATTTTACAACCTTATACCTCTGATTTAGTCCGCATAGCTTACATATCCACTTTTCACCAACCACTACATCATCATATGAAACACCTGTTAGGTCAAAAGTGCCCTTTCCACCTCTTAAAATGTTCGTATGGGGGTCCACTTTCCAAAATGGGGTCACTTTTTGGGGTTTTTAATTTCAGGAATTTTTTAAATGCGACATGGCACCTAAAATTCATGGGGTGTTTTCTGAATGGGGAGAAAATGGTGAACACAACCTGGGGTGCATTTTCTCCTTTAGCCCCTTGTGGGGGAAAAATTGGGGTCTGCTAGTAATTTTTCTTTTTTTTCACAAATATGTGCTTAGAAATGCTTTCCAAGTATTTATGTCTTCTGTGAGACACCTGTTTGCTGAAAAGAACCCTTTCTACCACTTAAAATGTTCGTATGGGGGTGCTCTTTCCGAAATTGGGTCACTTGTTGGTGTTTTATTATTTCTGGGGACCTCAGGAATTTATTTATTGCGACATGGCACCTAAAATTCATGTCTGCCAATTCACGTCAGCAAAATCCATATTTAGCTGTTTGATTCTAGAGCCCTGCCATGCGCCCAGACATAATTTTTTGAGCACATATGGGGTGTTGGTGTATTCGGGGGGAAATGGGGATCAAAATGTGCATTTTGTCCTGTTACCCCTTGTGAAAGTGAAAAATGTGGGTGTAAAGCAACTTATTCTGGAAAAAATTGTTATTTTTCATTTTCACAGCCAAGCATTTCCTAATTCTGGGAAGCGCCTGATGGGTCAAAGTGCTCACTACACATCTTGAAATATTCCTTGAGGGGTGTAGTTTCCAGAATGGGGTCACTTTTTGGGGGTTTCCACTCTAGGGGTACCTCAGGGTGTATTTATATGCGACATAGCTCCCAGAAGCCAAACCTGCAAAATATGTCCTCCAAAAGCCCTATGGCGCTACTTGCCTTTTAAACCCTGCCATGCATCCATACATCATTTTTTGAGCACATATGGGGTGTTGGTTTATTTGGTGGGAAATGGGGATCAAAATGTGGGGTGCATTTTGTCCTGTTTCCCCTTGTGAAAGTGAAAAACGTGGGTTTAAAGCAACTTTTTTCTGAAAAAAAATTTCATTTTTAATTTTCACAGCCAAGCGTTTCCAAATTCTGTGAAATGCCTGATGAGTCAAAGTGCTTACTACACACTTTGAAATATTCCTTGAGAGGTGTAGTTTCCGGAATGGGGTCCCTTTTTGGGGGTTTCCACTCTCAGGCCACCTCAGGGTGTCTTCATATGCGACATAGCTCCCAATTACCATTCCAGCTAAATCCGCTCTCCAAAAGCCATATGGTGCTCCTTCCACTCTGAAGCCTGCTGTGAGCCCATACATCAGTTTTTGAGCACGTATGGGGTGTTTCTGTAAAATACTGATTCAGGGTAATAGATTTTGAGTTTTGATTGGCTGTTAACCCTTGATGTGTTGCAGAAAAAAATAGATTAAAATTTAAAATCTGCTAAAAAAAAATGTGAAATTTAAAATTTTCATTCCCATTTTTATTTACCGGTAATTCTCGTGGGGCACCTAAAGGGTTAACCAAGTTTGTAAAATCAGTTTTGAATACCTTGAGGGGTGTAGTTTTTAAAATGGGGTGATTTACGGGTGGTTTTAATATGTAAGCCCCAGAAAGTGACTTTATAACTGAACTGGTCCTTAAAAAATTGGGGTTTGGAAATGTTCTTAAAAATTTAAAGATTTGCTTCTAAACTTCTAAGCCTTCTAATGTCCCAAAAAAATTAAATGTCATTTTCAAAATGATCCAAACATTAAGTAGACATATGGGGAATGTAAAGTAATAACTATTTTTGGAGTTATTACTATCTATTATAAAAGTAGAGAAATTGAAATTTGATAATTTGCTAATTTTTCTAAATATTTTGTCAATTTGGTATTTTTTTATAAATAAAAATGACATTTTTTGGACTCACTGTCATGAAGTACATTATGTGACGAGAAAACAGTCTCAGAATGGCCTGGATAAGTAAAAGCGTTTTAAAGCTATTACCACATAAAGTGATACATGTCAGATTTGATACAAAATGGCCTGGTCCTTAAAGGGAATCTGTCACTAGCAATTTACCCAATTTTTTTTTTCATGAATCCATGTTTAACAGAGTACCTTTTTTCCATCTGTCTCATTCTTTTGATTGTCAGTCTTGTCATTCCTTCAAAAAATCAATTCTTATGAGATGTAAATGACGCTGTAAGGAGCCCAGAGGGGCGTTCTTCTTTCTCCACGGTGCCCAGGAACGCCCCTCTGAAGTGCCGTGCCCGGCTAAATTTGAAAACTAATAACGCCTCCAAGTTCATCTAAATCGCCTCCCAGAGGCGCTGCTAAGTGCTCAACACCCCCCCTCCTCAGCGCCGCGCTCTGCGGCAAACACCCCGATCCTCCTCTCGCCGGCATCCCAAATCCCGCGCAGGCGCAGTGCCGGCGATTGCCTGCGCTATGATGAGATGAGTGATGGCACTGCGCCTGCGCGGGATTTGGGATGCCGGCGAGAGGAGGATCGGGGTGTTTGCCGCAGAGCGCGGCGCTGAGGAGGGGGGGTATTGAGCACTTAGCCGCGCCTCTGGGAGGCGATTTAGATGAACTTGGAGGCGTTATTAGTTTTCAAATTTAGCCGGGCACGGCACTTCAGAGGGGCGTTCCTGGGCACCGTGGAGAAAGAAGAACGCCCCTCTGGGCTCCTTACAGCGTCATTTACATCTCATAAGAATCGATTTTTTGAAGAAATGACAAGACTGACAATCAAAAGAACAAGACAGATGGAAAAAAGGTACTCTGTTAAACATGGATTCATGAAAAAAAAAATTGGTAAATTGCTAGTGATAGATTCCCTTTAAGGGGAAAAATGGCAGGGTCCTGAAGGGGTTAATAAGGCAGTAGGATATAAACAAAAAATCTGATTAATAAGGCAATAGGATATAAACCAAAAATCTGACTAATATGGCGATAGGATATAAACCAAATACTCTGATTAATAAGGCAGTAGGAGATAAACCACAAATCTGATTAGTAAGATTTTAGGAGATACCCCTCACCTCAATTTGGCCTTGAACTAAATAAAGAATAATCAAAGACAGACTAGTGACTAAGTACTGCATATAAAAGACTGTGGTTGTTAAGAACTGTATCCCTAGCAATCAGATTGTCAGGCATGCCAGTCCCCAAATCAGCCTGTGCTATTAATGTCCCACAATTTGACAATATGAATGTAAAGGCAACCATTTGACCAGACGTCTTACTCTTGATTCCCTCGGTGAAATACATCATGAACTGACGTAACGTGGAATCTCCAATGAGGAAGAGGTTCTTCCCCTGCAGACATTTAATGAAATCATTCTCCGTCATATAGAAGGTCATGTTACAATAAACAGGACGCCAGATGTTATTGTAGAAGTATCCACTGGGATAGGGAGAGCCCATCCCCGGCTGACATTTTGGCTTTGGGGCTTCGATTAGGTCTGGAAAAAAGACAAGATCAAGAGTATTAAAATATCATCAGTACTTTTCCCTTTAAGGGATTGTCTACTTTCAACAATATCTTCCAATTAGAAGAGTCCCGTGGCCATAAGCTAAACATAGCACACTGGAACTCCCAGTGATGAGCTGTAATTGTTTGGAAGAATCTAGCAGAAAATTCCCAACAGCGCCCCCAGAGGTGACCTTGTGATGTGCTGAGCGATCCATACATATTCATGGTAGCCTCTTTAAGCTCTGGTTGGAGGATCACACATTTTTGGAAACTAGGAAGCCACATTTATGTAATGCAAAAGTAACTGCACCTATTTAACAGCCTACAACAAAGTGTACATTAACAGAAAACATTTTGTCATATATACTGTGGCAATTGTCCACCAAAAAAATAAATGCAATTTTACAATGTGTCCATAAGAAGATGGCGGTATTCATTTTACATTGTGTCGATCAGAATATGGTGGTATTCATTTTATGATGTGTTGATCAGAAAAGGACTGTATTCATTTTAACATAAGTAAGAAGGAATCCAGCATGTAAAAATTCTTTCAAGTCGCTTTGGTCTTTATTTTTAGTCCTCAAAAATACATCCAGTGAACATCATCTTCCCTCACCCTCTCATTGACGCAGTATGGTTCTTATTCGTAACAAAACAATGAACATCATCTTCCCTTACCCTCTCGTTGACGCGTTTCAAACAATATAGTTCTTATTTGTCACAAAAATTTAGTTACGAATAAGAACTATATTGTTTGAAACGCGTCAACGAGAGGATGAGGGAGTATGATGTTCACTGGATGTATTTTTGAGGACTAAAAATAAAGACCAAAGTGACTTGAAAGAATTTTTACGTGCTGGATTCCTTCTTACTTATTTTGAAAACCAAGGTTGACCTGCAGCTGTCCGTGCACCAGGGGGTAGAAAGGAAAGGTGAGCTGGATTTACTTTTTTACCTGTATTCATTATACAATGTATCGCTAGAAGATGGCGGTATTTATTTTACAATGTGTTTATCAGAAGGTGGTGGTATTAATTTTACAATGTGTTGTTCAGAAGATGGTGGTATTCATTTTGTAATGTGTCAATCAGAAGATGTCGGGATTAACTTTACAATGTCTTTAATAGATGGCGGTATTAATTTTACGACATGTTCATGAGAAGATGCTTTAACTGACAGTTTCAGAAACCTATTCTTGGCTCCTTAGTGGCAAATCCTGTTTTCTGCTGATATTAAATTCGACTTAAGCCGAGAACTGTAATGATGCATTATAACAAGAAGCTCGGCACTCCTGCCATTGAAAACACAAGTGGGAATTATCATTCCTCGTAAATCAAAACAATAAAAGGATATGTATGCTTTTGCAACAACTGTTTAGTTGCCGCAATGCATATAAAATTTTAAAAACTAAGCAACACGGCAATAAATCTTGAGTTGACCAATAAATCTCCTACAGTATACAGCTGCTAGGCTCGTAGGCAGACCTATGTGTAGTCTGATCCTGAAGTCTTATAGCAGCACAGCAAAACCTTGTATCCGGCTGGTCAACAAAATCTCATGGAGACCCTTGTCTAGTACGACTGGCAGTCTCCTCAACAGGCCTGGGGGGATTGATTCTAAATTGGGGGAAGATATCCTAAAACTGGGGAGTGTGTAGATATCACAGGATGGCGCTGCTTCATCACAGTCCACAGTACACGGGATTGTAGGTTTATTTTATGCTGGAACCCACACGTAAGGGTTTGAATAGAAATGAAGCCACCATCTGCATTCTCTACAGTGACCCAGATTATGTCTCTAGATTGGGTAAACTGAGCTGCAATACCTAACACAACCCACGGACAAGGGTGGCGCTGTTTTTGGACATGTGCAAACTTTTTCTAACCCTGGAAACCTCTTTTAAGTAAGATAACGCTATCCTCTGAGATCAAAATGAAAGCCTTTAAGAAAAATCACAATTTCTATTTTGGTAGCTGGGCTTGTGTATCTACTGTGCATACTGCTCCCTCCCCCCCTCTCACAGCATACAGTTTCATATACCCAACGAGTGAGAGAAACTGCAGCTGCATCCGTCTCCTCCCTCCATTGTGTTCGTTGTGTGAGGTTTATGAACTTTTTGAAAGGACCGTGATGTAAACAGCTATGAACTGTCACAAAAACTTACTTCCACATTTGGTAACAGTTACGGCATCGAATGTTAAGGGGATTTCAACAGCAACATTTGGGCTAAAAAAAAAAGAAAAGTAAGATTTCACATATATTCATGTAGTGTCTACATGTGAACATTAAAGGTGTCGTCTCACTTCAGCAAATAGCATTTATTATGTAGAGGAAGTTAATACAAGCCACTTACTAATGTATTGTAATTGTCCATATTGCTTCCTTTGCTGGCTGGATTCATATTTCAATATAACAAAACAATAACAAACATAGGTGCACTCTGCAATCTAACTAAACCCTCAAACTGATTTTAAAATTGAGAGATTAGTCAACATGTCCTACGGTGTAGAACATGTCTAAGCCCGGGCACCACGCCAAGGTTTCTCAAGTAGCCCGGGACCTAACACTCTCCTACCTGAGCCGTATGGGCAATACCAGGAGCCAGTGGGCAAATTACAGGAGCATAAGGCCGACTCACAAACAGCTCACCAGTTACCTCCAGCATGTAGCCATGCCTGCAATGGGAGGAGGGAGGAGTCTGTGAGTCCCACTCAAGACTGGCTGGTATGGCCCAGGCCTCACAGGTGCACCTACATGTAGCCTGTAGATGGAAAACAGGCACATTTAAATTGGAGTTTATACACCTCCAAGAATCTATATATACAAACTAAGAAGACAGGTTGGCATTAGCAGGAGCTGCTCAAACCCACATGCAGTTGTGCATATATATAGGGGAGCAAATCCTGCACTTGTGGCTTGTTGCTAATGGCAATCCCCAGCAAAATGCATACGGTGGAGGATGCCCGCGGCGAACCACAAGTACCACAATAGACATCCTACACAAGGTAACAAGTGCGGATGTTGTAATTAATATAACAATATAACAAAACAATAACAAATACAGGTGCACTCTGCAATCTAACTAAACCCTGAAACTGATTTTAAAATTGAGAGATTAGCCAACATGTCCTACGGTGTAGAACATGTCTAAGCCCGGGCACCACGCCAAGGTTTCCAGGAGCTCCTGGTATCGCCCATACGGCTCAGGTAGGAGAGTGTTAGGTCCCGGGCTACTTGAGAAACCTTGGCGTGGTGCCCGGGCTTAGACATGTTCTACACCGTAGGACATGTTGGCTAATCTCTCAATTTTAAAATCAGTTTCAGGGTTTAGTTAGATTGCAGAGTGCACCTGTATTTGTTATTGTTTTGTTATATTGGTATATTAATTACAACATCCGCACTTGTTACCTTGTGTAGGATGTCTATTGTGGTACTTGTGGTTCACCGCGGGCATCCTCCACCGTATGCATTTTGCTAGGGATTGCCATTAGCAACGGGCCACAAGTGCAGGATTTGCTCCCCTATATATATGCACAACTGCATGTGGGTTTGAGCAGCTCCTGCTAATGCCAACCTGTCTTCTTAGTCTGGATTCATATTTCCATCACATTATACATTATTCGTTTCCATGGTTACGACCACCCTGTAATCCATCAGCAGTGATCATGCATGCACACTATAGGAAAAAGCACTAGCCTATGAGCGCTCCCAAGGTCCCCGGCACCAGAGAAGCTGCCACTTTTTCCTAAATTTTTTCCTATAGCAATCCAGCACGGCCACCGCTGCTGGATTGCAGGGTGGTCGTAACCATGGAAACGAGCAGTGTTAGAAAAATAAATCCAGCCAGCAAAAGAAGCAATATGGACAATAACAATACATTAGTAAGTGCCTTGTATTAACTTTCTCTACATGATAAATACCTCTTGCTAAAGTGACACAATCCCTTTAAATCATTTTCAACTGGAAACCATCAGCAAGTAGGGAAGCTACTATTTGCTTTTTCTGTTCTAATTATGATAAGTTGAAAAAATGAAATCTAAATCTGGATGCAATGTCTAAACTGGATGCAACTGTAACAAACCCTTAGCTATCTGTAAGTTATTATCCTCCCCTGGACCCGACTATGTTTTACTATATTTCTCGATAGGTTCAGCTTCTGACACCTTTTTATTTTGCTGATACAGAGCTCCAAATTCCTTGCCTACATAGCACAGCTAAATTATAAACTACGGTTACCTGCAACCACCACAAGGGGGAGCTCACTGCATATAGATTTATTATTGAGTTCATTATATTCAGTAAGCTCCCCCTAGTGGTGAAAGCAGGCAGAAAAAATTGTATCATTAAGCTCTTTGCCCATGCCGGAGGTTTGGAGCTCTGTATGAAAAAAAAAGAGCTGTGACCCCTGTTCTCCTTCGCTTCAATGAGCTCAACCTTCACTAATATTGAGATGGGTGCCCTTGTTTAGTGGAAACCCTGTTGACTTGAGATTCTTGTGCTCTGCCTCCCACCAATGTACTATACACAGAACCAACTATTGTAAGGAACCCATTAACGACCATAGAGAATAGACAATGTACCTCTGAAACATTTGTCTTTCCGCAGCTGTAAGATAGGATACTGGAAGATAGTAGCCTCTCATATCTCTCAGGCTTTCACAAGTAAAGTTTGGAACTTTGTAGCAATAGTAGGCCTCTTCGTAGAGTTGGTCCTTGTACTCACAGACCTCCTTACCTTCTACTCTGTTGAGTTCAAATCCGCATTCACTTACAGATTCCTTACCAAATGTTTCAAATTTGCCCTCGAAACCAAGAACACCTAGACTGGAATGTCTAGCTCGCCACAAGGCGGCCACCCCTTCACTTGGGTGGAATAAAAGGATGTGGACTTTGACCTTCCCAGCCCAGTACAATGGAAAGAGAACCTGGTAGGACCCATTGTTGAAGTCTTTAACAATTCCAGATACAGCAGCGCCAAGTTCTGGAGAAAAGAGTCTTGGTCTTATGAAGTCTCCTCCATATGTCTTCCTGTTGCCCAAGTGATCAAACATATCAACCCTCACCACAAAGTCTTCTCCAACACAGTAAGTTTTCTGGGGGTTTACAAGGGACACCTTACTCTTCGTTCCACTTGTGGTTGTGTTGAAGTGTGTAAATGTCACTTTGGGGATGAGTTTTTCGAGTTTGTCATACATTGCATCTATTTTTGCTTGGAGCTTGGTCTTAGGTGATGGAGTCACTTCTTTAATTTCTGTAAGATGCTCTTCATCCGTCGGAGGTCTGAGACAATTTTCAAAAACCTGCTTCAACGACTCCTGCAGATTATGTTCCGTGAAACAATAAATATCTGTTATCTACATATATATATATAGTAGCCAAAAACAATTAGCATTTTACAATTTTTTAAATTAAGTTGTTCCATTATACATGTCAACCTGCACATACAATTCCTAGGGATAACCATCCATCTGCTACATACAACGCAACGTGCTTGCAACAAGTCTACTTGATGACTTTCCAATTGGCTTTCATTAGACCTATGTAGAAATGATCCACGTTTGGTCTTGGGAGTTGATCACCTCTGACCATTACAATTTCTTGAGCTCCACCTCAAAACCCTCAAATCGCTAAGCATGGGCTCCTCTAGAAGTGGCACTTGTGCAATGACCACCCTCTTGAGCTATGGATGGGGAGTAAAGTGATGGCTTATCTGATTCATTGGTCCTTAATAATCTGACAGGATTTGTAAGCACTATTAATGGTTTTTCTTGCTTCTCTGTTGATGTTCAGTTATCTTTCCCATAGTCTAGACAAATAAGACAGGCTCAGATAGGATGATGTAAGACCACTGCCTACACCATGGACCTTCCCTGGACTGTTGTTATTGATTTGGCTGTTGGAGTAAGCACTCGCCCTGGGAGAGGAGACCACCTGGAATAACATAAGTGGTGCTGGACCACTTCCAGCTTGGAGATATGGTAGGCCAACCCTGATGCTCTGGAAAGACACTGTATACCCTGCCAGCCTCCTAGGCCTTGCAAACGCTCGCTGAGTGTGTGTACTGGACTGTGCCTGGTGGCCCTGTTGATATGTGCAACCACCAAGTTTGCACCACATTACTGTATGCCACCAGTAAGCTCTGTGCCACTTTAATGTGGGTAATCAGCAAGCTCTGTGCCTCCATATTGTGTGCAACTGCCAAGCTATGTGCCACCTAACTGTGTATAAACACCAAGCTCTGTGTCACCACATTGTGTGTGCAACTGCCAAGCTCTGTGTCACCATATTGTATGTAACCACCAAGCTCTGTGCCATAATAATGTATTTTACCACCAAGCTCTGTGCAACCATACTGTATGTGTAACTGCCAAGCTCTGTGCCACTATACAGTGTATAACCACCAAGCTCTGTGTCACCACATTGTGTGTGCAACCGCCAAGCTCTGTGTCACCATATTGTATGTAACCACCAAGCTCTGTGCTATAATAATGTGTTTTACCACAAAGCTCTGTGCCACCAAGTTTGTGCACTCTCTGAGAGACTGTAACTTCTTGCCGCAATCTGAGTAAACTGCTGTTGGAGTTTAAACTTGTCGAGCCCGCATGAGTAACTGTGCTATCCTTACAAGGGGGTACCGTGTTATGGTCATAGGCCGAACCTATAGGTCTCTGAGGCTCATATAAGCCATCCAGTTCAAGTAGGACTTTTTTCCATCTGGGACTCTACTTTGCATGAATAACAGGGTGATATCTAGGCATTGATGACCCAACAGATCAACCAGACTAGGGTGTATAAAGAAGTCACGGGTCTAAGCCAAAACTCTGAACTGGACACCATATCGATGGTGCAATAACATAAGCTTTGTGACAAGGAGTTTGAATAATGGGTACCCAAATGGTAGATCTGCTCTTACTGTGAGAATCCACCACTTAACGTGTTGTTTTTCTAACATTCTTTGCTGATTAACATTGTAATATATCTTTATAATTATTACAATGGAGGTTCATGACTACCACTTTGAATTAGGGTCCACTGTTCATTGTATCTCACCTCAGTTGTGTGATTCCTGGATACTGACTCACTGCCACCTGTCCTGACCTGTGCCTGTTCACTGTACTGCTACTGTGCCGTCTCCCCTGACCTGTGCCTGTTCACTGTACTGCTACTGTGCCATCTCCCCTGACATGTGCCTGTTTACTGTACTGCTACTGTGCCATCTCCCCTGACCTGTGCCTGTTCAATGTACTGCTACTGTGCCGTCTCCCCTGACCTGTGCCTGTTCACTGTACTGCTACTGTGCCGTCTCCCCTGACATGTGCCTGTTCACTGTACTGCTACTGTGCCATCTCCCCTGACCTGTGCCTGTTCACTGTACTGCTACTGTGCCATCTCCCCTGACCTGTGCCTGTTCACTGTACTGCTACTGTGCCGTCTCCCCTGACCTGTGCCTGTTCAATGTACTGCTACTGTGCCGTCTCCCCTGACCTGTGCCTGTTCACTGTACTGCTACTGTGCCGTCTCCCCTGACCTGTGCCTGTTCACTGTACTGCTACTGTGCCGTCTCCCCTGACCTGTGCCTGTTCACTGTACTGCTACTGTGCCGTCTCCCCTGCCCTGTGCCTGGTCACTGTACTGCTACTGTGCCGTCTCCCCTGACCTGTGCCTGTTCACTGTACTGCTACTGTGCCGTCTCCCTTGACCTTTGAAATGTTTCACAGATCTCTGCCTATTCCTGACTATGAGTATTGCCTGATCCCTTGGTGCTTTGCACCAGGGTCTCTGACCCCCGCGGGTCTGCTGCTAACTATACTGGCATTTTTCCAAGAGGCAACAGCCTGGTGGCCCCCCTGCAGTGAAGAGACCCCCAGGACAATGCCCTCATGAATAGCCCAAAGTCAAACTGGATAGTTGGCACAGTGGGTCCACAAACATTTCACCTAACAATAATGAGCACAGCTCAAAATCACCTGCATAGACATAGAAAGAGTTATATGTTAAAAGGCAGCTTTCCTGCAGCCACCACTAGGGGTAGCTGAAGAGCTTACCACATACTTCTTAATTATTGAAACCAGTACGCAGAGAGCTCCCTCTAATGGTGGCTGCAGGAAGCCAGATTTTAACCCCTTCTCGACCAGCACCATACATGTACACCGCTGGGCAGGACTTTAAAGATGGCACCATAGCCGCCGAGTGCCTGCTGTTTTAAACAGCAAAGACCTGGGACTAATGTATGCAATCGACAATAATATTGATTGCATACTTTTAACCCCATGGCACCTGGGAGCGCAAAAAACCAGAAGCACACACACTTCCAGATGAGTCCTAGCTCCCCCTAGCGAGGATTGGGGGAGCCAGAGTGTTTGTGCGGCAGCCTCCGTATTCCTGAATGATATGAGGCTGCCGCACACTAGTTCCTATGGAGCCCCTGCCTGTGGCATTGATGACTGTTTGTTATAGTTCCCTATAAGAACTATAAAAAAGTGGGAAAAAATTAATATTTTTGAAAAATATAAATATAAAAATTCAAATCACCCACCCTTTCCCCACAATAAAAAAAAAAATACATCATGGCCATCGCCGCATGTGAAAACGCACGGACTATTAAAATATAAAAATATTTATCGCATACAGCAAAAAGTCATTTTTGATTGCTTTACCTCCCACAAAATATTAAATACAAAGTGATTAAAAAGTTAAACACACCTCAGAATGGTATCAATGAAAAATATATTTTTTTTGTTTTTTTTCAGTATTAAAACTAGAAAAAAACGATACATATGTGGTATCACCGTAATCATATTGACCTGGAGAATGAAAGTAAAGCCGTAAAAACAAAAACCATAAAACTGTTGCAGGATTTTTTCCAGCTCCCCACTACATGAATGCAATATTAAATGCTGCAATTAGAAAGTGCAACTTGTCCTGCAAAAAAACAAGACCTCCTATGGGTATGTGAACTGAAAAATAAAAAAGTTATGGCCCCGAAAAGGCAGGGAGTAAAAAAAAAAAAAATGCAGAAAGAAAAGAACTTTACACCTATGCAGGGGATTTGGAGCTCTGCATTGGAAACGAGGAACTTCAACTGCTCGAAAAATATAGAAAGACAGGAATCAGCACAGATTTTAGGATTTCCCTTAAATAAACCCCATAAATGAGAAATAAAGAAGATGAATCTTCACCTGAAATAGGTTTCGGTACCAAGAGAAGCTCATAATAAATATGGCAGCAATGACCAACGGCAAGTACGTTCTGCACAGGGCTGCAGCTTTGAACCGAGACATCATCCTGTGGATGGAGAGACGTTATGGGACTAGGGCTGGATTGCACTGTGGTGGTCATCAGTTGCACTTGGTATATCAGTATACAAGCAGAGATATGGAGCATGCTCCTATAAGAAGTCCTTACCGTGTCTTGCAGATCTAGTAAGACGATGTTAACAATAAAGTCATCCTGCTCTTCCTGGATATAAAATCCTGTGTCTATTTTCATCGTAGGAAACAAGTTCCTCATGACAAAGTACAAGTTCCATCTTATGCTTACGCATTTCAAACATAGCTGAACCTGATGAAGCCAAAACTCGACTTTCACTTACCGATCTATCGCTTCATTCAGGAGAAAAAGCCCTTTAAATACAGGAGCAGTTAAGTCCAGTACTCTGTGCACCCTCCTCGCTCGTCCTGCTGTCTCTGCCAGATCCTCCCTCTCCTTCTAGATCGAGATCATGCAGAAAACTGTCTCTGGTTGCAGGGCAGGGCTCGGGTGCCTGCCGCATGTCTTGCAGGTTCTATAGTTGTGAGGAGTCACAACGGGAGGTCTCACTTTGCTGGTATCGCCCGATCAGCATATGGGATGCCTGCGCTGCTGCCTGGGTTCCTACGTTTCAAGGGCGGAACGCCCCCTTCATCGGGAAAATGATACACCCTAGGGCTCTTTCACACTTGCGTTCTTTTCTTCCGGCATAGAGTTCCGTTGTCGGGGCTCTATGCCGGAAGAATCCTGATCAGGATTATCCTAATGCATTCTGAATGGAGAGTAATCCGTTCAGGATGCATCAGGATGTCCTCAGTTCCGGACCGGAACGTTTTTTGGCCGGAGAAAATACCGCAGCATGCTGCGCTTTTTGCTCCGGCCAAAAATCCTGAACACTTGCCGCAAGGCCGGATCCGGAATTAATGCCCATTGAAAGGCATTAATCCGGATCCGGCCTTAAGCTAAACGTCGTTTCGGCGCATTGCCGGATCCAACATTTAGCTTTTTCTGAATGGTTACCATGGCTGCCAGGACGCTAAAGTCCTGGCAGCCATGGTAAAGTGTAGTGGGGAGCGGGGGAGCGGTATACTTACCGTCCGTGCGGCTCCCCGGGCGCTCCAGAGTGACGTCAGGGCGCCCCACGCGCATGGATGACGTGATCGCATGGCACGTCATCCATGCGCATGGGGCGCTTTGACGTCACTCTGGAGCGCCCCGGGAGCCGCACGGACTGTAAGTATACCGCTCCCCCGCTCCCCGCTCCTACTATGGCAACCAGGACTTTAATAGCGTCCTGGGTGCCATAGTAACACTGAAAGCATTTGGAAGACGGTTCCGTCTTCAAATGCTTTCAGTACACTTGCGTTGTTACGGATCCGGCAGGCACCTCCGGCAACGGAAGTGCATGCCGGATCCCAACAACGCAAGTGTGAAAGAGGCCTTAGTTGTTTTGACGTCTCCTCTGATGTACATCTTCTCTCTCATCATCTTCTCCATTAGGTTCGTATAACTTCTTTCAGCCGCGCCTCGTCTCTGCAGAGTGTGACACACAGACATTTTAGCTTCCCCACATTTTTATATAATCATCCCCCAACCTGGAGTCCACACAGTGTTATTCTGCTGCTCGCTGTGCTCCCCAATACCCCCAAATACTATCCTGAAGAAATATGAGTGCACCCATAGTAATAGTGCTCCTCATAGTTCCAATAATAGTAATTCCCTTCTAGAATGCACCATTAGTAATACTGCCCCCTACAGTGATAGTGCTCCCCAAGAGTGCCCCCATTAGTAGAAGAGCCCTCCAGTACTAATAATGCCCTCACAGAGCCCCCAGTAGAAATAAGGCCCCCTATTGTTCCCCCAGTGGTAATAAAGCTCTCTACAGACCCCTCAGTAGTAATAAGGCCCCCATATTGCTCTTAGTAGAAATAAGGCGGATCTATAAGTCCCTCCTATAGAGCCCCCAGTAGTAATAAGAACGCCTAATGTCCCCTGGATTTATAATACCCCTACAGTGCCCCCAGTATTTATACTGCCCCCTACTGTTTGTTGTGCCTTTTCATAGGTATATGCATTGATATCCGATTTATTCTAGTCAAGATGGATGTTCATTGCCTTTAAGTGCCATGCTCGACTATAGTTGCAATTTTGTATGTCTTGAGTAGGCCAAAGTAAGGTCGTACAAAGGTTTATAACCTTTAGGGTCCATTCACACGTCCGTTGTTTCTTTCCTGATCTGTTCCGTTTTTTTGTGGAACAGATCTGGACCAGATCTGTACCCATTCATTTTCAATGGGTCCTGAAAAAAAAATCAGACATTTTGCTGTCCGATTTTTTTCAGGACCCATTGAAAATGAATGGGTACAGATCTGGTCCAGATCTGTACCCATTCATTTTCAACACGCTTCTTGCGACCCTGTTGACTATTTTGAATGAAACGCTTGATTGTTCGATGATCACGCTTCAGAAGCTTTGCAATTTTAAGAGTGCTGCATCCCTCTGCAAGATATCTCACTATTTTTGACTTTTCTGAGCCTGTCAAGTCCTTCTTTTGACCCATTTTGCCAAAGGAAAGGAAGTTGCCTAATAATTATGCACACCTAATATAGGGTGTTGATGTCATTAGACCACACCCCTTCTCATTACAGAGATGCACATCACCTAATATGCTTAATTGGTAGTAGGCTTTCGAGCCTATACAGCTTGGAGTAAGACAACATGCATAAAGAGGATGATGTGGTCAAAATACTCATTTGCCTAATAATTCTGCACAGGGTGTATATGGCATGCATAGTCATGTCTTTTGTTTTATGATATGTACTTTTATCTAATGTCCCTATGTGTCACTGTATTTATTTATTACATCAATGTCACAATTTGTAACACACCCACTGGGTGGAGTGTGATCACATGATTTGTATGCTGATTGATTTTCTTATACAACTGCTATCATTTGAGTTGTATCTTTGCTTGAAGAAGGCTCATGTTTGGAGCCAAAACGTTGCACCACCTGGGTGAATAAAGGGTTCACTTGCTTTTATCCATCGGAGTGCCGCTCTTTTTTCTGGATCCATTTATCGGGGTAAAAAGTCCATTCCCCTTGGGACGTGCACCCGTACCTCTCTCTTTTAGCCAGTGCCGCCATTTTTCTTCATCTATATATATATATTTGTTACACCCAGCTTTTCCACAGTCTGATATTGTCCATCCCTCTCATCTCTCCTTCTAAATCCTGGTATGTCTTGTCTGAACTATTAATGTCTCTTTCCCTGCTGGATTTATTGAGTATTTGTTTACATTGACTATATCACCCCTGTATCTGGTCCTCCTTGATTAGGCCAAATGTACCCCCTCCCCTCTTGGTCACACCTGATTGAACACTGAGTGGTATAAATCTAAGGTCCTAGGTCTTTTCAGACCTCGGTCTTTCCAAATGCAACATCTCTCAAATGCAACTCTTAAAGAGATTCTGTCACCTGCTTTTAGCATTTTAAGCTGGCACCATCGCTATGTTGACTAAAGTACCTTATTTTCAGGACTCTTCTTTTTACTTATTTTCGTTTGGTAGTTTTGTTATAAAAGCGATTTTTATGTTATGCTAATTAGGGTCCAAGGTGCCCAGAGGGGCTTTTTTTTCAGTCTCCGGTGCCCAGTGACGCCCCCCTGCAGTGCCCAGTGACGCCTCCTGATCATCAAAACACCCCCTCCCCACGTCATAGTCTACCTTATAGATATGCCCCGTCCTCCTTCCTGTCTGCGGCCAGAAAACTCGCGCAAGCGCAGTATCGCCTGCGGCCTGCGCGATCATCAACGTCCTGAGGGCAACAGCGCTCAGGTCACATCACTGGGCTCGGCGCATGCCCAGTGAGACTTTTGAGGCTGTTGCCCTCAGGAGGTTGATGATCACGCAGGCGGTACTGCGCCTGCGCGAGTTTTCTGGCCGCAGACAGGAAGGAGGACAGGGCATATCTATAAGGTAGACTATGACGTGGGGAGGGGGCGGAACCGTTTGCCGGGCTGTGGGAGGTGTTTTGATGATCAGGAGGCGTCACTGGGCACTGCAGGGGGGCGTCACTGGGCACCGGAGACTGAAAAAAACGCCCCTCTGGGCACCTTGGACCCTAATTAGCATAACATAAAAATTGCTTTTATAATAAAACTACCAAACGAAAATAAGTAAAAAGAAGAGTCCTGGAAATAAGTTACTTTAGTCAACATAGCGATGGTGCCAGCTTAAAATGCTAAAAGCAGTTGACAGAATCCCTTTAAGTGCTCAGACTGAATTATACCAGAATTGGACCAGAAGGGGACCACAGGTAATTACAGACATAGTTAATGCAAACAATGTTTCAATTTTTCATCTTACTGTTCCCACCTGTCAACAACCTCCTGAAATACACCCACGTTTATTCACCCAGCAAGGAACTATTCATCTCTCCCTCCATCTTACCTTCTCATCTGACCGCTTGCACAAACCTGCTTGGCAACATAAAACACTTCCTTCCCAAACACACACAGATACCTCCTGTCCTCTCCTATTCCAGTGCTTCTCAATTATTTTCTGTCATGCCCCCCCTAGCAAGAAGAAAACATTTTGCGCCCCCCGCGCGACTGTAAATAGTATCATTTGTCTATAAAATTGTTATAAGTACTGCTACTGGGGCTCCCTCTCTCCAGCCGTAGAGTTGCTAGGCAACCGACGCCGTGTGGGACGCCGCTTGTGGATGACGGACACTTATGGGGGGATCTGTGGATGACGGACACTTATGGGGGGATCTGTGGATAACGGACACTTATGGGGGGGATCTGTGGATGACGGACACTTATGGGGGGGATCTGTGGATGACGGACACTTATGGGGGGGATCTGTGGATGACGGACACTTATGGGGGATCTGTGGATGACGGACACACACTTATGGGGGGATCTGTGGATGACAGACACTTATGGGGGGATCTGTGGATGACGGACACTTATGGGGGATCTGTGGATGACGGACACACACTTATGGAGGGATCTGTGGATGACGGACACTTATGGGGGGGATCTGTGGCTGGCACTGTTACAGGGGGATCTGTGGCTGGCACTGTTATATATGTGCCATCCACAGACCCCCCACCCCATAACAGTGCCATCCACAGTGCCCCCCCAGCCCATAACAGTGCCATCCACAGTGCCCCCCCAGCCCATAACAGTGCCATCCACAGACCCCCACCCCTTAACTGTGCCAGCCACAGATTCCGTGTGCCCGCCGCCGCCGTTTAAATTTATTAAACATGCCCCCCTCACTCCTAATAGTACCGTATATCCAAATTTCTTCTGTATAATGCCGGCAGGCGGGCCGGGCGGCCGACGCGTCCCTCAGTGACGTCACTTGTCTGTGCCGCCTGCTTCATTCATAAAGCAGGCGGTGCAGGCACGTGACATCACTGAGGGACGCGCCGGCCGCCCGGCCTGCCTGCCAGCATTATACAGAAGAAATTCGGATATACGGTACTATTAGGAGTGAGGGGGGCATGTTTAATAACTTTTAATTCAATAATACATTTTATATTAGCATACCGGAGGGAGCGGTGGGGCGGGGCTATAGTACAGTGACCGCACCGCCCCACCGCTATTGCCGGCCCCCAGCTCCTCCTCCCAGTCCCTCCCCCGGCCACCGCTCCGTACATCGCGTCCAGCGCCTGCGCCGGCCTCTGATCAGAGGAAGGGAGATGAGCGCTTCCACAATGGAAGCGCTCATCTCCCTGCCGCATATTACACTGCGAGCTGTCGGCCACCCGGCGCCCCTGTTGCTATGGCGCCCTGTGCGGCCGCACAGCCCGCACACCCCAAAGGCCGGCCCTGAACGAGCTCCCCTTTACGGAGCCTGGCGCCCCCCTTGGGGGGCGCGCCCCACTATTTGAGAAGCACTGTCCTATTCTCACCTATTAACACTTTCTCTGCTTCTCCTTACTGCTGGTGATATCTCTCCAGATCCAGGCCCCCCTCAGCAAATCCCCACTATCACCTCTACGTCCCAATACAAATCTCCTTCTACAAATTTCTGCAACCCCTTAAACCTAATAACCATCCCTGTGACCCCTGCTCCTTTGGTTCCTCTTGCAGGAGCATTATGGAACGCACGCTCTGTCTGTAACAAACTGTCGTATATTCATGAACTTTTCATCTCTCAAAATCTTTCCTTTCTGGGTCTCACAGAAACATGGCTGACATCCTCTGACACCTCCTCTCCTGCTGCACTCTCATATAGTGGATTTCAATTCACTCACACCCCCCGCCCCGGCTGCAAACATGGTAGAGGAGTTGGTCTTCTCCTATCAGACACCTGCTCCTACAGCCCAACTCCACTGCCACCCTCCATTACGCTCACCTCATTTGAAGTACACTCTGTTCACATCTACTCTCCCTCCAACCTCCAAGTAGCCGTCATTTACCGCCCCCCAGGCCCAGCCACCATCTTTCTTGACCACTTTAACACCTGGCTACTACACTTTCTTTCTGCCGACATCCCCACTATCATCATGGGTGACTTCAACATCCCTATTGACACCTGCCACTCAGCCGCCTCTAAACTCCTATCGCTCTCTTCCTCCTTCGGCCTTTCACAGTGGTCTTCAGTTCCCACCCACAGAGATGGTCACACTTTGGATCTTATCTTTACCCGCCTCTGCTCCCTATCTAACCTTTCTAATTTGCCTCTCCCCCTATCCGACCACAACCTACTCACCTTCTCTTCATTGGTCTCTTCTGCTGCTCCTCCAGTCCACACACTAGCACACCCCCGCAGGAACCTTAAACATCTAGACTTTTGCTTGCTTTCTGACTCTCTTCTCCCACTCTCTACCATCTGTTCCCTCCAAGACCCAGATGCTGCTACCACCCTATATAACACCACAATAAATATAGCTCTGGACACTGTTGCCCCCCTCACACACAACAAAACCCGAAAAATTAACAGACAACCCTGGCACACCAACCTGACCAAAAAACTCAGACAAGCTTCCAGGGCTGCTGAGCGGCGATGGAAGAAATCCCATTCAAAAGATCATTTCACCGCATACAAGCAATCCCTCCTCATATTCAAATCCTCACTCGCTGATGCAAAACAGGCCTACTTCTCATCTCTCATATATTCCCTGGCCCACAGCCCTAAACAACTTTTTAGCACTTTTAACTCCCTTCTCCATTCCCCAGCGCCCCCACCCTCTCCTCTCTTCTCAGCTGAGGACTTTGCCAAATTTTTTAAACAAAAGATAGTCAAGATCAGAGAAAGCTTTACTACACAGTCCCCACAGACCCTCTACACAACTGCTCGGTCCTCTTCTCCCAAAACCCGCTTCTCCACCATTACAGAAGAAAAACTCTCCACTCTACTCTCCAGATCACATCTCACCACCTGTGCACTTGACCCAATCCCATCCCACCTCATCCCTAACCTCACCACAGTGTTTATCCCAGCCCTAACTCATCTCTTCCACCTATCACTAGCCTCTGGTGTCTTCCCCTCTGCTTTTAAACACGCTACCACTACACCCATCCTCAAAAAGCCTTCACTTGACCCATCTTCTTTGTCCAGTTATCGCCCCATATCACTGCTTCCGTATGCCTCAAAGCTACTTGAACAACATGTCCATTCTGAACTGTCCTCTCACCTTTCCTCCTGCTCCCTCTTTGACCGCCTACAATCTGGCTTCCGACCCCACCATTCGACTGAGACTGCCCTCACCAAAGTCACCAATGACCTACTGACAGCCAAAACCAAGAAATAATACTCTGTCCTCCTTCTCCTTGACCTGTCCTCTGCCTTCGACACTGTTAACCACTCCCTTCTGTTGCAAACTCTCTCATCTCTTGGCATCACTGACCTGGCCCTCTCCTGGATCACATCATACCTCACAGACCGGACGTTTAGCGTCTCCCACTCCCGCACCACCTCCTCGTCTCATTCCCTCTCTGTTGGTGTCCCACAAGGCTCTGTCCTAGGACCCCTGCTCTTCTCTATCTACATTTTTGGCCTGGGACAGCTCATAGAGTCCCATGGCTTTCAGTATCACTCCTACGCTGACGACACACAAATCTACCTCTCTGGTTCAGACATCACCACCTTACTATCCAGAATCCCACAATGCCTATCTTCTATATCATCCTTCTTCTCCTCTCGCTTTCTAAAACTTAACATGGATAAAACAGAATTCATCCTCTTTCCCCCATCTTGCTCAACCCCCCCAACAGACCTATCTATCACGTTCAATGGCTGCACACTCTCCCCGGTCAACCAATTCCGCTGCCTTGGAGTGACCTTGGATTCTGCCCTCTCCTTCCGACCGCACATCCAAGCCCTTTCCACCACCTGCCGCCTCCAACTCAAAAACATCTCCCGCATCCGTGCCTTCCTTAACTTTGAATCTGTGAAAATGCTTGTACATGCCCTCATCATCTCCCACCTAGACTACTGCAACACTCTCCTCTGTGGCCTTCTATCTAGCACTCTCGCACCCCTCCAATCTATCCTCAACTCTGCTGCCCGACTAATCCACCTCTCACCCTATTACTCCTCTGCCTCTCCCCTCTGCCAATCCCTTCACTGGCTCCCCATTGCCCAGCGAATTCACTTCAAAGTACTAACAAATACATACAAGGCCGTCCATAACCTGTCCCCTCCCTACATTTCTGAGCTACTGTCCCAATACACCCCCACATGCACTCTCTGATCCTCACAAGACCCCCTTCTCTCCTCTTCTCTTATCGCCTCTTCCCACAATCGCCTCCAAGATTTCTCCCGTGCATCCCCCATACTCTGGAACTCGCTACCCCAACATATCAGACTCTCACCTATAGAGGAATCCTTCAAAAGAAACCTGAAAACCCACCTCCCCACCTCTTCAGACAAGCCTACAACCAGTGACCCTGCTGCCTCCATACCGCCATGACCAACTTCACCTTCACCTACTGTGCCCTTCTCCCATACCATGTAGATTGTAAGCCCTCACGGGCAGGGCCCTCTCTCCTACTGTACCAGTTTGTAACTCGTCTTGTTTATGATTAGTGCAATTGTCTGTATTATGTATGTATGTATAACTCTTCTCATATGTACAGCGCTATGAAATGAATGGCGCTTTAATAATAAATAATAATAAATAATAATAATTATATGTTATGAAGACAACATGTATCCAGTATATTATATATATTTCTCATTAGGAGAATATTCGTCTCTAAAAGAGTGTCTGTAAAGATGTGTATTTTGTAACCATTAATCACATCTTTGTTATGACAGAGGAGGTACTGATATCTATGTGAGAAAACAAAGCCATTCACTTCATCATGGTCCATAAATCAACAGTGTGAGAAACATTCAGAGAGACGCCTAGAGGTCTGTCTCTAATTACTGCAAGTGTCAGAATTAATCCCTATAGCTTGGAATTAAAGCTTTTAAGGTCAAATGTATAAAATACATTTTATTCAGACTTACATAAGTTAACCCTTTATACTGTGATGCAAATAGCTTACACAGCAGTGCCACCTAGGTATGAGTAGGTGACATTACAACAGTAGCAAAAGTGCACTCTGGGAAGGTTATGATGTCACATTTTTTATCAATGGTCACGCCCATCCGACAATGATTGGAAAGTTCCAAACTAGGAAGGTCTGTCTAACTGATAAGTTTGTGATCATAAACCATACACAGAAGGTAGAAGGGAAGGAGAAAAAGAGAGAGGAGAAGAGAAGTTGAGCTCTCTAGAGGGGTCTATCAAGATGAAAGCCATGGTGAGATGCGCTATGATGAACCACCCAGCTTTCCTAGGAGCAGAAATGAGATTCCTACTAGGACTTGGTAAGAGACACAGAAAATGATATTTCATTTTATTAAGACTAATTTGATAGTGTGGGTGAAATTATACCATCTAGATTGGCGAATAAATAAATAATTAAATTAATTGATCATCTCCATATTTAGATGTAGTCTTAGGATATTGTGAGGCTTCATTCTACCTGCAGAAGAATCTAGACTCATAATCTAGCAAAGCATTAAATAATTGCTTATATATATATATATATATATTTATTGATAGAACATTCTTCGCCAAGCTAAGTGATGGATTCCCACGGGAAAGACTTGTTTCAAGTCCTTCCCATTTAAGATCCTAGATCCCTGTTATTTGTCTTAATAGTCTTACCAAAGTTATATATGTGAAAATAGTCCAGGATGGGGCGGAAGGATACAGTTATCTCTTCTAAGTTATATCCTTTAATGGATTTGCCCATCTTGAAGTCATGTGATGTGTAGTTGGTTAGAGAGGGGTGGAATGTATTTAGCATTCTATAATGATGTCTAGGATTAGAAATGCCCATCTTGATATCATGAGGTTTTCTCTGAACAGAAGTAATGTATATAACTTATGTTCCTACTTTGATATCCTAACCTTATAATAGCTTGGTTATAATGTGACAAGTTATTTCCACTCACATGTATTGTTAAGCTTGTAATGCTTTATATTAACGCTACATATATTCATTTGTATGTATCATTGTGTTTATTTACTTATATATGTTTATAATCTTGTAACCAATAAATCTGCATATTTTTTACAATACCTGCATATTATTGTATAATACAGAACTACATTTTATCATTAACGTCATCTCACGTCAAAAAGAACTTATTTATCTGAGGAAATAGTCGGACTCAGATGTGAATTGTATCAATTAGGTTGTCTACAATTCACCAGGTCATGAAAGGGTTATTGTGCATTACCCGGGGCCTACTTACCCCACATATAAACTCCCCCCCTTTTTCCCCCAACCCTCTCACGCCCCTTAAATTAATACACTCAGTCAGGGTTGGATTAAATCGGCCACAGCAGCCGTTTATTAATAAATAAATACATAACATATATAAATATATATATAAATATATATATATAACTTTTGCCACACCCCCTGACGAGGGAGGTCATAGAAGCCCCAAATTTCTAACATATATGTATAACCACGCCAACCCGGCACTTCCATCTTGCCTCCAGCCGCAAAACTCCAGCTCGGAGACACCAACTGATGGACGCCTCTCTGAACGAACCAAAAATGCCTCAACTATGAGAGTCCAGCCCCCCCTCCTGGGGGCCCTCCCATTTTTCCAGACCATCCAAGACCACCAGCTTCTATGACCTTCCCCCGCCAACAACGAGCGGCTTGACTCCTCCCTCAAGCCCGCGCGTTGCTCCACATGCAAAGCGCCCTCTCAATGCCTCCCTGCAGGCCCAAAGACCACAAATCGATCCCCACCGCGTTCAAATGAAAACCATCAGGCCTCCAAAATCCTCCCGTACCCGCCTCCAACTCCACATGCCGAACCACCACCGCCCCATTCCTGGCCGCAAACTTCCCCACAGCCCTGTTCACCTTCACCCTTGTCTTATCCACCCTCTCAAACGACCTGGCCTCACGCCACGACTGCCTATACACCATGTCCGACCAAACCGTGATCATCCCAGGAAACAAAGGCCACAAGCGCAACAAGTCAAACTTGATATCCTTGATCAAATCCCTACAGGACCTCACCCCCAGGTCATTTCCTCCCACATGCAGCACCAGAATATCCGGGGCCCCATCCAATCTCGCATGCCTATGAACCTCACCCATCACACTCCCCCACAACATCCCTCTGCGTCCAATCCATCTCACCACCGCCTCATCCCGGCCTATCCCCAACTGCCGACCGTTGGGCCTCACATCCGCCCGCAAAGCACCCCAAAAAACTAACGAATGTCCCAGGATCCAGACTAACGCCGCCTCACCACCTGCAACAAGAAAAACAAGAATAAAGACACCAACAAAAAACACACTGCGCCCACCAACCCCCACTCACAAGTCCCCCAAACGCACATACGACTTAAAACGGGCCGACTCCCACCGCCCAATCTTCTTAATCACCTCGTCCCCCAACCCCAATCTCGCAGCCTCCGTCGTCGCCCCAATACGAAAGGAATGACCCGTAAAGCCCCTAGAGTCCATTCCCAATTCCGTCATACACTTCTTGAATACGGCCACAAACTGGAATCTTGACAAAAACGAACCATCCTGATGCCTCAACAACGGACCCTCCCCCACCCAACCTCCCTCCGCCCTATACTCTCTTAAACAATTAACTGGACAGACCAAGCACCCTGCCACTGTATACAGAGACACATAACGGCCCCTTCCCTCCCTGTCCGTCTTAGATACCCTAATCCGTACAACCACCCTATCCTCGTACAAATCTACATCATCGCTCCCCAAACCGCCCCCACAAACCGTACTCTTACTCACCAGTTCCCCCAGCCGGAAAGCTCTGAAAAAGGCCAACGCGAATGCGAGCCTAAACAAACGGACCTCACTCACCGAGCTACAAACCGACTCCACACAAACCCCCACTCTCAACAGCAACTCAAAGGACACCGGCCTACGACCGTCCGCTGCCCGGCCCCCACGTCGAAAACCCTTCAACACCTGCCTTGCCAAAAAAGATTTGGTAACATCCGGAAGGCCCCTCAATCTAAAACCAAAAACCAAACCTGCAAAGCACCGGTTAACCCTTGCCACCGACCAACCCTCCTCCACCATGTGCCCCAAAAACAACACCAATGGGATCTCCCCCCCATTAACCCCAACCCCAAAACTCACATACCACTGCTCCCAAGAACGCCACGCCTTACCATAGTCAGACCAAGTACCTTCACTCAAAGACCTCCTAAACAAATCCGCTATGGTACCTCCAATAGTTCCCAGAGCCACACCGGGCAGTCCAATCCCTCCTCCTCTGCCTCTGGAGCCAGCTGACGAAAACGCTCCCACTGAAAACGAGAAAGAGAGTCAGCCACCCCGTTATGAACACCTGTACCGCCACAACTCTCGTGTTCAGAGGCAAACACATCAGCACCAAGTGCTGCAATAACCTAACCACAGGAGGCGAAGATGCCGTAAGACTATTAACTGCCTGTACAACCCCCAAGTTATCGCAATGCCACTTCACTTTACTATCTTTGAACTTGCCCCCCCATAGCACCACCACCAGCACTATCGGGAACAATCCAAGCAACGCCACATTCCTAACCCAACCCCTCTCAAACCAACTCACCGGCCATTCACCCGCACACCACTGACCCTCGCAATACACACCAAAACCCACCCCCCCAGCGGCATCCGAAAACAAGTCAAAACTCTCCACCGCCTCCCCCATGACCAACGCCCTGCCATTAAATTGCTCCAAAAAACTGTCCCAAACCTCCAGATCCCTCCTCAATTATTTTCCAAGCCGAATAAAATGGTGGTCCGACACCACACCTGCCGTTGCCGCCGCCAACCTCCTACAAAATATTCTGCCCATCGGAATAATCCTACAAGCAAAATTCAACTTCCCTAATAAGGATTGCAACTCCCTCAAACGAATCTTCGCCCCCCCCCCCCTCGCCGACCGCACCGCAGACCGCACATCAATCAATTTGTCCTCAGGTAACCTACATTCCATCCGAACCGTATCCAGCACTATGCCCAAAAAACATAACTCAGTAGTGGGGCCGACCGTCTTCTCAGCCAACAACGGCACCCCGAACCTTCTGAACACCGACTGCAACGAAGCCAACAGCAACCCACACACCCCGGAACCAGCCGGCCCCAAACAAAGGAAGTCATCCAGATAATGAATGAGCGACTGACACCCTGCCACCTCCTTCACCACCCATTCTAAGAAGGAGCTAAACTTCTCAAAATAAGCACAAGAGATCGAACACCCCATCGGCAAACACCCGTCCACATAATACCCCCCCTCCCAAAAACATCCCAACAAGCGCAAACTATCTGGATGAACCGGCAACAGACGAAACGCAGCCTCAATGTCCGCCTTTGCCAACATCGCACCCGGCCCCAACTTCCTAACCCAATTAACCGCCGTATCAAAAGAGGTGTAAACAACCGAACACAATTCCGGATCAATCCCATCATTCACCGATGACCCCTTTGGGAAAGATAAATGGTGAATCAGCCGAAAAGCATTCGGCTCCTTCTTTGGAACCACCCCCAACGGAGAAACCACCAAGTTCCCCAAAGGTGACTCCACAAACGGCCCGTACATTCTCCCTAAACTCACCTCCTTAGCTAGCTTCTGAGACACCACTTCCGGGTGCATCAAAGCCGACCTTAAATTCTTACCTCTTCCCCCCCAACATCCTCACGACAAGACGGAATCACAAACCCCTCCTCAAACCCCATCCGTAACAGCTCCGCCCCCACCCTATCCGGGTACCTACTTAAATACGGCCCCATCACGTCCACCCTGACCGAAGTCCGCCCCTTTTCCAACCGTCTCTCCCCCCCCTCGGCCTATGCCCCCGGAAACACCGGCTGGCCTTGTGGCTCCCCCCACACCCCGAACACTCGTGCTTAAACTTACATTTTTGACCGAACTTGCAACTCCCCTCATTGAACAAAAAGCACAAGCCCTTGGCCGAGGCAGTGGCAAAACCCGACTGCCCACCACCCCCTCCCCCCCATCCCCCCCCCTGCTCAGCACGAAAAGGCTGCCCCTGTCTACCAGCCCCCATCACCCCACTTCTGGTAATCCTCCACTGTAGCCTGGCGACCCAGCACTCTCAGGGCTGGTCGCGTCTTGTTCAGCCCCTGCCATCTGCTCACCCGACTCCTCAATAAGACCAGCCGCCGGCTGTCCGTCATCTATAAGGGGCCTGTGCACCCACTCCGCCTCCCGGTGCACAGCCCCGCAGCCCCTCGCACCACTTGCTCTCCCACGTCGAGCAGGCCACCCCCCAGGCCCAAGAGGGGAGCCTGCAGTACCTGGTCCTGTATTCCCGCCGTCTGCAGCCGCACGCGATGAAGGGGGCCGCCCCCCTCCCTTCACTGAGTCCCGCCGTGTATGCGGATTCCTCCCGAGCTGTGAGGACTTAGGGAGGGGTTGAGCATGTCCCCCACGGCCCGGAGGGTCCCTAGAGGGGCTCCTAACTCGGCGCTGGACTCTGGGGGTGTCCTCCTCAATCAGGCGCGCCGGCGGCCTAGCCCGCCGCGGCCGTTTTTCCTCTGCCTTCACTTACCTCTCCTCATGTAGCAGACATCACCTTAGCCTCTTCCCCCAGGTCTTCTCTTCTTCACTGCCGTCCTCTCCTGCACTGGTCACATGATGGTGACATCATCGCAGGTCCTTCTCAACCACTGCCTGTTTTGCTGGTCACATGATCTGTGATGTCACCACAGGTCCTTCAGATCTTCCACCACATTAGATGTAATTATATTGCTGTCCTGTGGATGGCAATACAGTTGTATCTAGCAGGCAAGCAGGACATTCGGGGCCTGGGACAAAACATCAGGGGCCCAGGCCTCGAATGTCTTAACCTATCAACGCCCCTAATTAAATGTGACTATAACCTCCCTCATCCATAGAAATTCACCCATGTGCAGTATTCCTATGAATGAGGGGGTTATAGTCACATTTAATGCAAACCCTTAGGCCAATAATAGTGCAGCTCCCGGACAGTGTTTATATTAAATGTGACTATAACCCCCCTCATCCTAAAGAGTGCACCCATGTACTGCAGTACATGGGTGTATTCCTATAGATGAGGAGAAGTTATAGCCATGTGTAATACATATTTGTCCAGGTAGGCCCTTGACCCCCCCCCCTTCTTTATATCCAGGCTGTCACTCACCAAGTCTCAGGTAGAGACAGCCCAGTAGTCCCAGGGGAAAGCAGTGCTGACTCGGGGGGCCGGAGGTTCAGTACTGGCGAGCAGTCGGGCAACTGACTAAACTGATTGGTGGAGGCGGCAGCTCCCGCCGTGCTCACCACCAATCAGCTCACCATACAGGGCAGCAGTGCCGGAGCGCGTCACAGTAGGGGAGGGAGGTGTGGTGCGGAGGACAGCACAGCGTCAGTGCTGCTAAGCAACAGCAGACTGAGCGCTCACACGTCCTATTAAACATACGTGCTGGTGGCATTTAGCTTCAATGACCGCCGCCCGCCCCACACTTCCTACTAGAGGGCGCCACTTCACATTATTAACACTGGAGGTGCGTCTCTAGATAATAGCCTGCAATATGGCGGCCATATTTCTGGGCACGTTCACTTTATAAGACGCATTGACTTCTTCCCCCCATTTTGGTGGGGGGGGGGTGCGTCTTATAAAGCGAAAAATACGGTAAATTATAATAAAAAAAGACTTGGAGGAGAAGATGAGACGCAGGTCACAGTAGAGAGCCAGCTCTACATATAGGGGAATACAGCACCACACACCTCTTACTGCCAGGGACATCTCCTGTCATGTAGACCTTCTCTTTCCTCTTCTCCTACGTTTGACCCAGACCGCCATGACTAATTCTTTCAGCCGCATCTCGTCTCTGCAGAGTTTGTTACACAGACACGTTAGATTTCTCATAATTGGGGTCATTTATCAAACTGGTGTAAAGTACAACTGGCTTAGGTGCCCACAGCAACCAATCAGATTCCACCCCTTTCATTTTCAAAAGGAGCTGTCTAAAATTTAAAGTGGAATCTGGTTGCTATGGGAAACTAAGCCAGTTCTACATTACACCAGTTTGATAAATTACCCCCAAATGTCCCTATAGTGTCTACAGCAATTATAATGTCCCCTAGAGTGCCCCCAGTAATAATAACACCCTATATTGTGCTCCAGGTAATAATGCCTGTATAGTGTCCCTGAAAAATAATGTCCCCTAATATGTCCTTGTAATAGAAATGCCCCTATAGTTCCTACCCAATAGCAACATCCCCCACACTAACCCCATATAGTAGTTTGCCCCCACAGTATTAATTCCTCCCACGGTAGTAATTTTCCCCCACACTGCCCCTACAGTATTAATTGTCCCCCACACTACCCCCACAGTATTAATTTCCCCCACGGTAGTAATTTTCCCCCACACTGCCCCCACAGTATTAATTTCCCCCACACTAGTAATTTGCCCCCACGTAGTAGTTTGCACCCCACTATCCCTTCAGTAATATTCTCCTGTCCCCCCCGTAATGTCCCCCAAAGTTGGCACACAAAAAATAAAAAAAATAAAAGCTAATACTTACCTGTGTCCCAGTCGGCGCTCACTCGTAGATGGTAGACAAGCGCACTGCGCACACACGTCAGTGTGCTGCGTCCGGGCACAGGCGCCTGCACCGGGATTTTACTACCGCATAGGCTTCAGGCCTACTAGGCCTGAAGCCTATAGCGGCGATCGGGGAGCAGGGAACTATGCGCCCCCGTGCCCCGCCATAGCCAAAAATTATTTTAAAAATCACTGATTGTCGATGTTATTTGTATCATTGTCCCTATGAAGGGGGCGTTCCGCCCTTGAAACGTGTTGACCTGAAATAAATTATCTTTTTTTTTTTTACCAATACTCACCTGTTACTGCATCCCTGCGCCGATACAGAGGCTCCAATCGTTCTTCTATTCTCTCACGGACAGCTGACACCCTGCTATAATGGCCTGGATCGCAGATAACCCCAGGGCCACCCATTTAACCCTTTGGGGATACAGAAGAATCAGGTTCCCTCTGCCACCCCATCAGAACCCCCACAGAGGGGTTTTTTCTATGGGTTGCTTTGGGGGCCAGGGGATCGGAGGTCCAAGTTTCCCTGTAAAAAAAAAAAAAAAAAGTCAAGAAATGTTCTAAAAGGTTAAAAGGTTTTAGGAAAATAAATAAAAAGAAACCCTAAAAAAACACCTTTTATCCTTTTTTACATAAAAAAAAATAGGAAAACAAAAATAGTCAATTTGGCAATCCCAGGCAGATCAGGATCTGTCAAGGGCTCCCATGAGGACGTGTGTGTCACCTGGCGAGGGGCTTGTCTGCTCACTGGGGCCAGCTTCCTTTTAGTTTTCTTTTTAACTGCTGTTGATGGATCCTATTGTTTTCTCTCAGAAGGATCCTCGAATGTCTGTGTATAGGGGGAGGGGTTCAGCTAAGGGAGACTTAGCCGTTTATTGACTTGAGCATTTTAGGATACTCTGTCTCATGAACTGGGTGCTGGAAAGGGAGGGGCGTGTGTATATTTGCATTAAAAGGGGTCGGGTCATTTCTGGACAGAGTTGGATGGACTTTGAATTAGGAATACCCTGAAAGCCAGGCAGCAGGCGAGTCTTCCTCTTGAGTGTTCCATTTCTCTGCTTGCTGTTAGTGAATAAAAACATTCTTTTAAAGGGTGAAATCCTCTACAGACCTAATACTTCTCACAGCTGGGAGTTTGTCGCAATTGTATCCAGTCCAGACAATAATGGCCAGTGTCCTGCGACCAAATACTGTCATGTGGGCAAGACAGTATGGTAGTGTAGAAATGCAGGGGTGGATTTGGACCCCATTACGGTCCCTTCTGTAAGCTAGACCATCAGGTACACTGGCATTAACCCCTTCACTTCTCTAGACCAACCCTTTCACTACCCCAGACCACCAGGTATATTGTAATTAATTGCCCCACTACCTTAGACCATTGGTAATGCAGACCCATTCACAACCTTAGACCACCAGTTATACTGGAATTAACCCCCTCACTTCCCTTGACCACCATAATGTGTACAATCATTGTCCATTATCAGTCTACCCCCCAGCCCCCCCCCCCCCCCCCTCATTCTCTCTACAATTGCATTCACTAATCTGGTCATTACCTGGACCCTCTGTGCCTCATTCACATTCAGGATGATTCACGGGATGGAGCTGTAAATGTGCGACTTTACTGACAATCATCCAAAATAGTATATAAGAAAAATCCACGGCTATGTGCACAGACTGCATATTACCTGCAGATTTTCCATGAGGATTTTTGCAGTGTAATACAGGACCAGAAAATTAGGAGATTTTATCTCCTCTACACATAGAGAGTTTGTGTTTTTTTGTGTCAGTTGACAGATATGAACAATATATTTGTGTGGTCTATTATTAAATGTATTACACTGCCATCTAGAGTCTCCTGTGCATACTGCAGCCTAGTGCAGGAAACTCACTCAGAACTTTTCTGTTGTATTCTCGCCCTTTACTATCCAGTTCAGTTCTTATCACAGCAAGGGTCCATTCACACGTCCGCAAGTGTTTTGCGGTCTGCAAATTGCGGATGCGCAAAACACGGACACCGGCCATGTGCATTCCGCATTTTGCGGACCGCACATGGCCAGCACCTTAAATATAAAAATGCCTCTTCTCGGACAAGAATAGAACATGTTCTATTTCTTTGCGGAACGGAAGTGCGGATGCGAAACGGAAGTGCGGATGCGGAAGCACACTGTGTACTGTCCGCATCTTTTGCGGCCCCGTTAAAAATCCGGACCCATTTTGCGGACGTGTAAATGGACCCTAAGAGGGGAAAATGCAGGACAGAAGTTAAAAAGGGTTGTCTGAGACTTAAATATTGATGACCTGTCCTCAGGGTGGGTTATCAATATCTGACCGGTGGAGGTCCAACTGCCAACACCACCGATGGCTACACCTCCATACTGACAGCTGAAGTGCCTCTATTAAAGGGGTTGTACAGGGTTAGAAGTTTCTTCCAAAAACATTGCCCCACCTGTCCTCAGGTTGTGTGTGGCATTGCTGCTCTGTGCTTGCCATAGACAGGAGGTTTATTTGGGTGAATTTCCCCACAAAGTTGCTTCATTTTCCATTTTGCAGCTTTCAGAAATGGCTATTCCAGTTTCTAACACTAGAGGGAAGCAGTGCACGACCTGCAGCTGAATGCAGCTGTGGACAAGATACATTGTATCATCACCTGCACCCTACAGGTTCTTATTGGGTAAAGCCAATTTTTTAAAGGGGCTGTCCAGGATTAGAAAAACATGAGCTTTTTTTTTTCATTTTCTATTTTGACCCAAACAGATTTCTTAAAAAGTTTGGAAACCCCCTTTAACACCTTCCCGACATCAAGCATACATGAATGGGCAGGGGTGTAGCTATTGGGAGTGCAGAAGGAGCAGTCACTACTGGGTCCAGGAGACTGGGGGGCTCAAAGACCCCTCTGCTGCATACTGTAAAAAAAAAAAAAACACTACTACACTATAGTAGGTGGGGGCCCCATTAAACATTTCGCACTGGGGCCCAAAATAATCAGGTTACACCTTTGGGTATGGGGAAGAAGTCCTAAGAGAGTGGACAGGGCGCGCTCCAGACATGGTGGGTTCCGGCGGTTTTATACATCTGCAAAGGATGTTATTGGAGATGACTCCAGTCCCTGCATTTTAACCCCTCTGATGCCACGAGCAAGGCATCTGAGTGAATAAAAAAAGTTAAAAGGGGTATCCAACCCCTATAATGCCCCCCAAAATGCCAGGGCACCTCATACAGGTTATACTTAACTCCCGCATTGCTCCTGCTCCCTGCATGGCTGCCGCTGCACGAGTGACACTGGGGATGCTCGCCCCCGTCGCGGCCTGCTATTGCCTGTCCCCTACTTCCCCGTGTCGCCAGATGTTTTTGATCCGCGCTACTGGGAGAAGCAGCGGTGGCCAAGCGGGGATCAGGACCAACGTGGGTTCCGGGGAGCGGGGTAAGTATAACCTGTATGCGGTATCCAGGCATTTTCTGGGGGGCATTATAGGGACCCACCATCTTAATACCCCCAGACCAAGGATGACGTATGGTATGTTCACGTCCCCTAATGACAGCACCTGTTTTTTTTTTGTTTTTTTTATTAGTTTATGCATTTGGAACAAAAAGATAAAATTGCAAAAGTATACACCCCCCCTTTAAGACCATTCTAGAGGTGCAGTGTTAGTCATTTAGATTTTTATTTTTATTTAACTCAATCCGACTTTGTCCTTCTTTATCATTTTTTGGGAGGGGGGATTTGATAATCTCCCTCTAACGCCCCTTGTAGGGAACATGGATCAGAACCAGCTGGGGGCAGTGTCGGACTGGGGTGCCTAGGGCCTACCAGTAAAATGTATTTTGGGGGCCCACCGTACGGATACATTCACATATTATCTGCTCACACAGCAGTAAAATGCTACCAGATGATTGAATATGGGGGTCCCTGCAGCAACTTTGAGGTAGGTCCTGGGGAGAAGAGGACACTGGTGGCTTTCCTCTATGACTAGAAGTCATCTCAGCTCTGATCGTGTCTATAATAATAAGCTGGGGAGTTTCTTTAATAATCTATCAAGGTTTTTCTATGAACATAAGCTGGTTGAGGTGCTGTACACTGAATATATGTATGTAGTGCAGTAAGTCTACTGTGTTATGCGCCACTTCTGCAGGGGCCCACCGGGGATTCACCTGTACCCCTGTGGGCCAGTCCGAGTCTGGCTAAGGGGTTATACCAGGAGTAGTTATCGGAGGAGAGGATCCTGTCTGTGAGTCGCGTTACAGGATCTGATGGATCATACTTCAGTCTGAAAGAATTCTTATTCTGAGCATCAATTTTAGGGCTTGTTCACACGACCGCAAATTGCGGTCCGCAATGCACGGGTACCGACCGTGGCCCAGCCGCATGGTTGAGCAAGTTCTATCTTTTTGCGGTGCGGAGGCACGGAATGAAACCCCAGGAGGCACTCCGTAGTGTTCTGTTCCGTGCTTCCGTTCCGCATCATTCCGCATCTCCGGATTTGCGGACCCATTGAGGTGAATTCGCGGTCGCTATACGGCAATTGGCAGTACACGTCCGTGTGAATGAGCCCTTATGGAGTGGAGGGGGTGGAGGAGTTTCCTCGCTGGACGACTTAGAGGTAAGTGGTCTCATTAATGCATGATGTGTCGCCCAGAGGAAGGTGCGGTTCTGACTGCTCTGCGCACCCACCGCCTCTCCTCCGCAGGTCATGGCTGATAACAGGGGACAACAGATGGCACTCACCGCTCTCACAGTCACCTCACATTATTCAGTATAATTTTACAAGGAAAACAGAATCTGGATCGTATCATCAAGAAACCCAGAAATCTACCTGTCGGGAAAGGTGCAGCTCCCCGGTGAGAGTATCCTGCGGTGCTGGAGGATCAGGTCGGTGCTTTGTTCTGCCTTCCATTATATACTGCTGTCATCTGAGCATACTATGGGAAGGGGCGTGAATAGATGTGCAATGCACAGCAGTACAAGTTTATTATGGTGCAGTAGCTGATGATGAGGACCTTATAGCGAAGTTGTGTTATCCGTGTTGTGTTATCGTTGTGTTATCGTTGTGTTATCGTTGTGTTATCCGTGTTGTGTTATCCGTGTTGTGTTATCGTTGTGTTATCTATGTTACTTTTATATCTTTGCATATTTTATGTTCATTTGTATATTATGTGGCTGGTGTTTTAGAAGATGAACATGAGATCACTCAGTAAGATCAGCCGCTCCTTGTAACGATGCCGGGTTTTTATGTTATTGTGTCAATTGGGTGAAAGGATTTTTTTTTTTACTTTTATGAAGTTGTCCGGCTACACCCAATAAAAGAATCGGTGATATTTTACTGACCCCTCCCTGCGCTCATTCAGATCCTGAGTTCTCTACTGGAGGGACCATACCCCTTTAAGGACACAGCGCCTCTGCATAGTGTTTATTATTTTTATTATAGTTTTTTCATCCTGCGTTACAACACGTGTCTGTTGATGCAGGCTTTTTTTAAAATATTTTTTGTTTGTTTTTTATATTTTTCAGTGGTTTTTCCTTTTTTGACACCTACAGGTATAACTTATTTCATTTTTTCGAAATCCGGCTCTCCAGCTGTTTCAGAACGACAGCTTCCAACATGCCCTGATTCCTGTAGGCTGTCCAGGCATGATGGGAGTTGTCGTTTTTTCAACAGCTGGAGGGCCGCAGGTTGGGCATCCCTGGTATACATGAAATCATAGGGAAACCACAGGGCACCACTGAGAAAATCATAAAGGTGAAGAAGAAACAGCATGCTATGGCAAATGAAACCCGACATACTGTACCATGTGATGATGTGGATACTTTATAGTGCCATTGTATCAACACTCTATGGCGGTATTGTTCAGACACTGTTAGGTGCTGTTGGTCAGTGTGTGGTGGTCTTGTTGAGATACTATATGGAGATATAATTTGAACACTGTATTATTTGGGATCTGTATGGTAGTATTGTTTAGACAGCGTATAGTGGTATAATTAGACATTGTAAGGTGGTATTATGTGAGCACTATATGTCAGTGCTGTTTAGACAGTATATGGCGATATCATTTAAACACTGTATTATTTAGTTAATGTTAGGTGGTATTATTTGAGAACTATGGCAACATTTTTGGGACATTATATGGTAGTATTATTTGACACTTTGTTGACTGTATTATTTTTGCACTGTTGGTTCTGCATAGTGTTAATATTTTCACAGTTTTGCTGTTTGCGCACCCTATAACTAGTGATGAGCGGCAGGGGTCATATTCGAATTTGCGATATTTCGCGAATATTTAGGAGAATATTCGTAGAATATTCGCGAATTCGAATATTCGTTAGGAGTAGTGTTGATTGCGAATTTTCGTAATGCCAATTTTTGCAGTGAGAATCAATGAGATCGTGAAAACTCAGATCCGATGGTATATTCTAACCTCCAGCCGTTCCTATGGTGACGGGGGGAGGAGTATATCAAAGTGGAACAACTGTACAGATTTTTTTTTAAAAGACGAATATTCTAAAAAAACAAATATATTAGTTTTTTAGAATATTCGTAATATTCTAAAACAAGAATATATAGCAATATAGCGAATATTCTAAAAAACTAATATATAGCAATATAGCGAATATAAAAAAAAAAAGATTATAGCACTATATTAGCTAAATTGTTCTACATTCCCTTTTTTTCGAATATTCGCTATATTGCTATATATTCTTGTTTTAGAATATTACGAATATTCTAAAAAACAAATATATTAGTTTTTTAGAATATTCGTCTTTTTTTTTTATTATCTGTACAGTTGTTCCACTTTGGCATACTCCTCCCCGACAAGCATCCCCGTCACCATGGGAACGCCTGGGGGTTAGAATATACCATCGGATCTGAGAATCTCTTTGATTCTCACTACAAAAATTTGCATTACGAAAATTCGCAATCAACACTACTCCTAAAGTCAAAGATACTGCAGCCTTCTCATTGGCCCGCAAGCTAGAAGCAGGGAGGGATCATGTGTACTGATTATAAAAAAAATCTCGAATATTCAAAATTACGAATATATATTACTATATTCTAAATATTCGCGAATTCTCGAAGTGCCGATATTCGCGATAAAAATTTGCAATTCTAATATTCGTGATCAACACTGCCTATGACGTATTCACTATACAGGGTCCAATCTTTTACTGATTTCTCCCACAGGGACGACGTTACCTTTTCCCTGATGGCTCTAGTGAGGAATAAAAGCAGGATAGCAGTGTTATTAACCGCCATCTTCCTGCTGAGTCTGTCCTGGCATAAAAGCTTGCTCCAGGTAAGGAGAATACGGTCGGCTGCATTTCGTATTGACCTCCTGCACGCTCCGTGACATTTACTTTCCATCCATCAAGGGGCAAATTCACATCTGACAACCTCAACGTCTTATTCTACTATGGTGTATGACGCCTGAAGAAGGTTCTCATCCTAAATAAAAGGGTAGGGCGCGACCTTGGACAACCCCCGCTCAAGTATCAACCAACTGGTCGCTACGTAGAAACACCACCTGACAACTGCAGCCTTTGGGTTGTCAGACAGCACATTCCTAGCGAATAGTGTGTCTCCGACTATTCAGCTTCACGGGGTTTGGAGGCTTGGCAGTACCCAAGCTATACTTTGCAAAGTGGGTCACCATATGGCGGCACATGAAGTGCATACCGCTGGGGGCCACAGGGACTGTATGTTTCTCCAGGACCCGAGGAAATGCTCTGTATTTAACATGACTCCAGTTTTTCCTGACTAATATAAACCTTAACCTACTAGAGAAATTATCAAGGAATACAATACACCCTAAAATACCTCCCGCCCTACATGATCTCACAGGTAAGAATATGGTTATTATTAGGATATTACATATTCCAATTACATTCCGATCACTATAATTATCCTGGAAGAAACACTGACGCACCAATTACCAAGAATTGCCGACCCATTTCATCTCCGGCTTCCAAAAAGATGAAAGTCGCTGCTATGATTTGCCTCTTAGAATTGTCTGGACGTAACCACCCAAAACAATAAAAAAAATATAATTACGGTACATTAAATTTTAAAAATACATTTCAATGCAAAGTTGCATGAAGGTGTCTGTGTGTATAAAGTGCTGAGTGGCATTTTGACAATGTGCCGGGTGTATATTTTCAGAAAATATATGGGGGTGGGAAGGGTAGTATAATTTTTTTCTTTTTAAATGTCCAATGTAAAGATGAGCGAATCGAAGCTGACAAAGTGGAATTCGTTTAGAATTTCAGGAAAAATTCAATTCGCAGCGAATGCGAATTTCCTCGCGCTTCGTGGTAACAAATCGCAATTTTTCCTAAAATGGCGGCTACACGTGTGCGGACTGAGGACATGGGGCAAGGAACTCTGCGAAGGCGGGATCACCCAGATTGACATGCATGCATGCAGCCAATCAGCAGCCAGCCAGCCCTGTGATGTCACAGCCCTATAAATACGGCAGCCATTTTAGATTCTTCCATTTTCCAGCGTTCTGAGTGCAGGGACAGACGTAAGAAGGCGCTAGGGACAGCGATTGGAAAAACCTTATTGTGATAAAAGAAACTGAAAAAACTATTTATAAGTGCAGGGAAAGGATAGGGAGAAATCATTGCACAGCATCTTAGTGCAGGGAGAGACGTCAGAAGGCGCTAGGGACAGTGATAGGAAAGCGATTTACAAGTGCAGGGAAAGATTATTTTGCGATCCAAATAGCTAATATACAGCTCTGTCATTCCAGCTATTTGTTCTTGAGGTGCAAGTGCTATGTTGAAAAGCCGTTAGTGGCTTATATCTGTGGAAAAAGAAAAAGCGTATAGGGGCGTATTTCAGTACAACAAGAAAAATATATTCGTTGCTTTTAGAGTTGTTTTAATTTGCGTTTAATTAAATTCAACTAAAAGTGTGTCAGACAGAGAAGTGCCAGCCCTGCACAGGGGAGTGGCAGAGGCCTAAATGTTTCTGGCGCAGGCAGAGGTCGCAGCAGAGTAAGGGGTCATGGCAGCAGGAGTCGCAGCGAGAGGCCTGAGCTTCCGGTGTCATCTACTGGTCGTGTCTTGACCAGCAACCCAGCGGTTCTTGATTGGTTAACTCGGTCATCCACTTCATCCCAAGGGACATCAGACACCCCCAGCCAACAGTCGGTGGGTTCGTCAGACACAACCTTTAGTTGGCATGGCCTGGGAGCAGGCCCTGTGCCCTCACCTGTCCTCAACCTGCCTCTGTCCTTTTCTGTTCCCTCAGCCAGAGAAGTATTATATTCTGTGGGCTCAGCTCCACTATACAGTGAGGACGAGCTACTAGAGGACAGTCAGCAGCTACTGCCCAGCCAAGATGTGGAGAAGACATCCGCTAGGCGGGCAAGTAGTGTTGAGGAGAGTGGCGTGGGAAGTGGTGTTGCGAGCGGTCAGGCTCCTGACCCAGAGACTGTTGAGGAGGACATCAGTGACGTGCAGACAGTACTCAAGGATGATGAAGCCGATCGCACTTGGGAGTCAGGTGCAGAAGGGGCTTCATCATCATCAGGAGAAGAGGGTGGCAGCTTGCCCGTGAGGCAGCGGCGGAGCCAGCAAGTCGATAGGGTGGCCGGAAGTCAGCAGGGTGGCAGCAGTGGAAGGTCGGGAGCAAAACAGGCGCGGGGTAGACCACCTGCTTCTCAGCACCCTACCTGCCCGGGAAGTATTTGTGTAGGGGTTCACGGAGGCAGCGGCAGTAGCAGTCAGTCTGTGCGGACTGTTGGGGGAAAAATCACCTACTCAGCGGTGTGGCAGTTTTTTGTGAAGCCGCCGGAGGAGGTGAACGTGGCCATATGTAGAATCTGTGGGCAAAAACTGAAGCGTGGCCAGGGTGCCAATGTTGGCACTACGGCCCTGCGTCAACATATGCAGCGTCGCCATACAGTGGCCTGGGAGAACCGTGGCTCCGATGTGGTGGTCCAGCCTGCTGCAGCAACCGCTGCATCACCCACTGGCACACACACAGTTTCTGGCAGTCAAGGCTCCACCACCTTAGCCGAAGGGAGCTGTCTGTCCCTCCCATCATCTGCTGGTACAGATGCTCCTGCTCCTTCTCCTCCTACTCCTCGTCATGCATTCCATCAGCAGTCGATCACCAAAGCGATTGCCAAGAGACAGCAATACGCGTGTGGTCATCTTATGGCACAGAAGCTGAACGTGCTCCTGTCCAAGTTGCTGGTGCTGCAGTCCCTCCCTTTCCAACTGGTGGACTCTGCAAAGAACTGATATCAAAGAACTGATATCTTGTGCTGAGCCGAGATGGAAAGTCCCAAGCCGTCATTTCTTTGCCAAAAAGGCAGTACCAGCCCTGCACAAATATGTAGAACAGAAGGTGGGCCAGTCCTTGAGCCTGTCGGTCTCTGCGAAAGTGCACGGCAGCGCCGATGTGTGGAGCTGTAACTATGGTCAGGGACAATACATGTCCTTTACGGCCCACTGGTTGATTGTGGTTCCTGCACAGTCACACCAGCAGCCAGGTGACGTCACTTCCGCCTCCACGTTCTCACGCCGTTGGGACAGAGACAATGTCTGCCTCTGCCTCCTCATCCTCCACCGTGTCCTTAGCCTCCACTGCAGAGACAAGTCACAGTGCCTCTCCAGCATACCACATGTACAGGGCACTGCTGGGTCACGCTGTTCTGCACCTGGTTTGCCTTGCGAGGAACTGGTCTGTGTGATTCATCAAGAAATCGAATCATGGCTTTCTCCACGACAACTTAAAATCGGAACCATGGTGACCAACAACGGGAAGAACATGGTGTCGGCACTGCGTCAAGGAAAGCTAAGCGATGCACCCTGCATGGCACATGTGTTCAATTTGGTTCTCAAGCAGTTCCTGAAATCTTCCACCAATCTGCAAGACATTCTAAAAATGGCCAGGAAACTTTGCATGCACTTCAGCCACTCGTACACCATTAAGCACACCCTCCTTGCGCTGCAGCGGCAGAACAGCAGCCCCCAATATAGGCTGATATGCGACGTTTCCACCCGTTGGAATTCCACCCTCCATATGTTGGACCGACTATACGAACAGAGAAAGGCCATCAGCGATTTCTTGATGATCCAAGCAGATAGGAGTACTCCCCTGTGTAACTTCGATGTCAGCCAGTGGCAGCTCATGCGTGACACCTGCCGTTTGCTCAGGCCCTTTGAGGACGCCACGTTATTTGTCAGTCGCCAGGACTACGGGATGAACGACGTCATTCTACTGCTTCATGTCCTGGAACAGATGGTGGTAACAATGGCTAGTCAGAGCACAGGAGACGTGGCGCCTAGATCTCACGGCCCCATGAGCCCTGTGGGGGCTGAACTGGAAGAGGAGGAGGACATTGGAGCACAGGCAATGTGAAGCGAAATGGGTGGTTTTTCTACTCAGTTGACAGGACAGGATAAGCAGGAGCAGCCAGAGGAGCTACAGGGCGATGAGGAAGACGAGACAGAGGACCCGGACACACCGTGGCAGTATGCAGTGGAGATGGAGGCAGGGAGTCCCTCCGAGTCAGTTGCACAAATGGCCCGATGCATGCTCACTTGCTTGCGTAGTGACAGCCGAATTGTCACCATTCGGCAATGGGATGACTTCTGGCTCTTCACCTTGTTGGACCCTCACTACCGGTCCAGAATGGGGGCCTTTTTTACAGCCACCGAGAGGGAGGACAAACTGAACTACTACAGAGACATCCTATGTAGTCAGTTGGCCGCTGCCTATCTCCACCATCATCCATCCTCTCGCACGTCTGACCGGGAGGGCCCTCTGCGCTCACGTTCCACTGCCATGACTGCTGGGGAGGGGTGGGGTGGCAGGAGCATTACCAGCACCATGAGCAGCAGGCTGAGTCTACAGTCGCTGTTGAGTAGCTTTCTTCACCCGCCTAGTGAAGAAACTACTCACCTGCAGCAGCATCTAGACCTGGAGCAGAACCTGAACCAGCAGGTGGTGGCATACTTGGACAGCACCCTGCCAGCCGTCATTGAAGATCCGCTGGACTACTGGGCAGAAAAACTGGATTTGTGGCCGCAACTAGCAGAGTTTGCCCTGGAAAAGATGTCCTGCCCGGCCAGTAGTGTGGCATCAGAGCGGGTGTTTAGTGCGGAGGGGGCGGGTGTTTAGTGCGGATATTTACCCCAAGAAGAACTCGCCTGTCCACCCAAAATGTGGAGAGACTGACCTTTGTCAAGGTGAATCAGGTGTGGATCAGCCAGGATTTCTACCCACCAATTCCAAATGCATCAGACTAGATCCTCCATGGTGCCACACCAACACTTTGACAAAAAGAGACTGGTTTCTTCTGGCTACCTGCCTCAGCTACTACTCTGATGCTGCCACCCGCCTGATGTCACACATCTGATGCCAGGTACTCCTTCTTTCACCCACCTTCGTCAGTAGGTACTGGTAATGCCACCCACCTCCCCACTCTGTCACCGGGTCACTTTGTGGTCTCCTGATGCAGCTGCTGCTGCCTTCTCCACACTGTGTCACCTTGCCATGCTGTGGTATATTGATGCTGATGCTGCTGCCTTATCAACACTATGTCACCTTGCCACTCTGTGGTATCCCGATGGTGATGCCTTATCCACACTATGCCACCTTGCCACTCTGTGGTATCCTGATGCTGCTGCCATCTGCACACTATGTCACCTTGCCACTCTGTGGTATCCTGATGCTGCTGAAGCCATCTCCACACTATGTCACCTTGCCACTCTGTGGTATCCTGATGCTGCTGCCGCCACCTCCACACTCTGTCATTGTGCCACTCGTTGGCCTCCTCATACTGCTGCCAACTCCATACTCTGTTGTTGTGCCACTCGGTGGCCTTATCCTGATGCTGCTGCTGCCAACTCCACACTCTGTCATTGTGCCACTCGGTGCCAACTCCAGACTCTGTCATTGGGCCACTTTGTGGTCTCCTTATGCTGCTTCCACCACACCACTATGTCATAGGTCCACTGTGTGGACTTCTCATGCTGTTCCCACCCTCCCCACTTTATGACTGGTCCACTATTTTGGCTTTCGGCCTGGCTGACATCATCATTTATTTGACCTTTCTTCTGATCTGTCAGAAGGAAGGAAAAATGAGACGCACAACGGATCCTGTCTGTGTAGCGGCTGTAATGCCTGTATGGTCCCATCAGAATTGGCTCGTGATTTGGTAGCCAAAAGCAGGAGTGGGTACAAAACACAGAAGACATGCAAATATTCCATTCACGTGTCATCTCTGTTTTGGATCCACTACACATGTTTCTCAAGCTCCGTTTTTTTATAGGAAATTCTTCGCCGGAAGTGAACTTTTCTTAGACTCGGTGACGTACCGGGTCCCTTGCAGGAGCACTGAAGCCTCTTCTTTCGGCTGCTCAGGGAGCCCGGTGACATCACCGGCACTGATGGGCGGGCTTTAGCGCTGCTCTAGCCAGTAAAACGGCTAGGGCAGCGCTAAAGCCCGCCCATCAGAGCCGGTGACGTCACCAAACACATTACCCGGCGGAAGCCTCCGCCGGGCAGTGTGTTATTGTAAACAAAAGAGCCTTTGCCCTGCGCAATTTAGCTCAGCGCAAAGGAGAGCATCGGAGCATGAACTGCTCCGATGCTCAAGTCAGGGGGGCTGCCTGGGTGAAAATTTAGGTTTGTCCGGGTTCAGCTCTGAACCCGGACAACCCCTTTAACCATGTCTATCAACACGTTGCATAAAATCAGTAAAATCACTAAGGGCTTCCAGTCCACATAAACTTTTGACACTAAGTTGGTCTTACTAATATCAACACTGGGTCTTGCAACATCTATAGGGGCTTACAGTCCATAAATGTAATGGTGCCAAGACGTGGGAGGTATATATCTGCCTAAAGGAGCTTAATGACTGCACTGGTAGCCTTTGACACAAAGCCAGTCCTACAGTAGGAGATATTTGCACCAGACTTGGTGGCATCTCCAGGGGCTTTGGGCCATGTAATTCCATTCTATTTTTTTAGTCATAGAGTGTGGAAGGTCCACAAAGCATATATAATGCAGGTTAGCTGTCATTGTCAACTTTTGTCACGTAGAGTCCAAAACTTCTTCTTTCATATTTGCAGGATTCCCTTAGATACTTGATCGGAAACTGTGTTGGTTCTGTGAGGGAAATTAAAGTCAACATCCAGAAGAACGAAACGACGCTTGAGCCTCTGAGAAAATATGATCTTCAGTCTGAAATAAATAAAATCTTTGAAAAAATCCAAAAACATATTCCAAATGTTACGTTCACCTATTTCAACAGAAGTACAAGTGTGAACAACAGTAAGGTGTCCATAGTCAATGAAAGTGAACAGTACTGTGTTGGAGAAGACCTTGTGGTACAGGTCGATATGTACGATCACCTGGGTAACAGGAAGACCCATGGAGGAGACTTCATAAGATCACGACTCTTTTCTAAAAAGCTTGGGGCTGCTGTGTCTGGCAGTGTGAAAGACTTTCTCAATGGCTCCTACCATATCCACTTTCCATTACAATGGGCTGATGATAAAACCAAGGTCTCTATTAGACTGTGGCATCCTAGTGAAGGAATTGCAGCCCTCTGGAGATCACGGCATGCCAGTCAAGGGGTTCTTGGTTACCAAGGAAAATATGTATACCTCGACAAGGAAGCTATCTCTACTTGTGGCTTTCTGCTCAACACAACTGAAGAGGTTTGTGAGTACAAAGATGAGCTCTACGAAGAGGCCTTCTACTGTATTAGACCCAAGAACCTTCCTTGTGAATGTTTAAATAATATGAGAGCTGTGAATATTGAGATGTCCTACCTTACACCAGAGGAGAGAAAACTGTTTGAACGGTATGAGCTTAAAGTAGTGTCTTTCAGAGCAGTACTAAATTGTCCCAATAGAGTACCCATTCCAAGATGCAGTAAGCTGTTGTGAAGCAGTCAAGCCCAATCATTTAGAAATGAGGTTCTTCTTACAAGTTCCTCACTTTCTGATGCTTTTACTAGGCCCAACTATATAGAGTTCATTTAATGTACATGTTCTGGTACTCACCCAACCCATCCAGAACAATTTCTGACGCATACAGAGTGGCCTACAAAGCTTAAATGGGTTTTCCTGGATCAGAAAAATACTGCAACTTTTTTCCAAAAACAGCATCACACCTTCCCACAGGTTTTGTGTTTTATAGCAGCTCTGTCCTATTCACTTCAATGAAGCTAGGCTGCGATACCAGACACAACCCGTTGACAGGTGTGGGGCTGGTCCTTGTAGAGTAAGGGGCCACCACTCTGGTGATCAGTGCCACACCCATTGGTTGAACCTCCACCAATCTTAGTTATTTCCTACCCTGTGGATAGATGTAACCAGAGTACCCTTTTATCAATGACGGACCTATTTTGACACACTTCCAGGCCACAACTGGTACTTCCCATTAGGAAGGGGCAGCATGACCCTCTAGAGCCAATTTCAGTCCAAAATTAGTGTCGATCTATGATATAACAAGTTGATCTCTCATTGAAAGGACCTTTTAGACATTTTGATGCAAACTCACAGGGGAACAAATGATCATTAGTACGATCATTCATTCCTATTCAGTTTGCATAAAAGATCTGATCACACATGAGCATTTGTCAGCTGATCAATAGCACCGTTTAGACTAGGCAATGGTTGGAAATAGTTCTCATGAAAATGTATAGGCCTGAGCTTTGGCCCATGTAGATGGGCCCGTAGAGCCATGATTTCCAACCAGTGGCTCCTCAATTGTTGCAAAGGTTGAACAGTCAAAGATTGGAGACCACTGCTTTCCTGCCTGTGGAGTCCCAGAGTCACCAAAAGTCTCAAAAGAGATTTATTTTTTAAACAAAAAAAAAAACATTGACTTATAATACAATAAAATATGGTATTTTGTAGTTTTATTTATATTTTACATCATTTATATAAATGGTGTCTTAATTTTTTTGAAAGGTCTAATGTCGGTGTGGAAATGGCCCAAAGTTTGAATCCTGTAGTGGTTACTCCTTGTAAAAGTAAGTGGTGAGTTACATTTTAGCCTGGTTCTATCTTATTTAGTTGCTACATTGTTAAAATTTTGCAACCAAATTACAAAAACCTTAGATGAATGTGATCCTGGTGATCTTAGGTTTTATTTTATTGTATTATTGTTATAATTTTTATTGTGATATATTGATATATCTACTGTTTCTGATGTACTACACAATACTTGGGGATATATTGGATTCCCTATTATATAAAAAAGTTTCCAGCCACTGTTCCTTGTAGAGCTAGTTTTTTCAAATCGATTTTCTTTTGACTGTTTTGGGGGATACAGTAAACTTTTATAACAACTGTGATCCGACCAGATGTATCTGAACTGGATAGACAGATTGACCACAATTTCTAGGTTTCTGCAGTGATGTGAAATGTGCCGCAATGACATTTATTTTTTTATATTTTTTGCTCAGATCATTCAGCCGCTTCCAATGTAAAATGTCAGCCGGGGATGAGCTCTCCCTTTCCCAGCGGATACTTCTACAATTATACCTGGCGCCCCGTTTACTGTGACATGACCGTCTATAAGTCGGGGGACGACTTCCTTAAATGTCTGCAGGGGAAGAACCTCTTCCTCATCGGAGATTCCACGTTACGTCAGTACATGACGCACTTGACCGAGGGGATCAAGAGTAAGTTACTATGATTTCTAGGCCTTCATTAACCACTTTAGTACTCTACTAGTGATGTTGTTATTATCCACTTTATTGCCTTATCTTACCAGGGATGTTATTATCAAATCAAATCAAATAAGCTTTATTGGCAGGACTAAATACATTTTAGCATTGCCAAAGCAAGTGGGAAATAATTGGGTAGGTTTGGGGGGTGGGGACACGTCTAGGGGGGGGGATAAAGGAGTCCATGGTATATCAGGCTCCTCTCAGTGTATGATTCAACTTGAAAGAGAAGCGGTACTCTATAATATCCTTAAAATAATTTGTTATTTTATTAAATGACATAAAAGACATTTACACAAACATGAATGCAGAGACCATACAGAGTGCCATAAAACCTATCCTCATAGGCATCACTAAATAGCTGCTATTTGATAAATAATCTTGCTATATGAGAGCTGTGTGAAGACGCCCAGGTCAGCATATAATTATCGCAGCTGGCTCTGGATGTGCTCACAGCTATCTAAGCTTAAAGTGCATAGCATGAATATATTACAGGTCTAGATGGTGTTGGGGTGCTGCGGCCGACATGGAATGATAATGAGGTGTATCACCAGTTGCTACCATATCTATCTCGCAGGCCAGTCAAAGTCTCTTAGTTCTTACCCTGTATGGAGTGGTGTGTCGATGTGGATAGGTTCTGTTTGGCGTGCTCCTCGACGCACGTTTCGCTTTATTGCTTCATCAGGAGGGGCTCTCAGTCTATGGCAGGCAGTAATATATTGTGCTGCTGTGGCCGCTGTGTTCTCCTCTTCCCCCAGCAGTATGGAGAGTCTCTCTTCTTCCTCCATGGAGGTGAAGTCTGGGCAGAGATCAGACAGTCTCCTGAAGTGAGTGTCCCTGAGTATTTGGGGCACCACAGCAGGAAATGAGCCTCATCCTCCACGGCCTCCTGGCATTATTATCCACTTTACTGCCCTTGCCCACCAGGGATGTTATTATTAACCACTTTACTGCCCTAGCCCACCAGGGATGTTATTATCCACTTTATTGTGTTATCTTACCAGGGATGTTATTATTATCCACTTTACTGCCCTAGCCCACCAGGGATGTTATTATCCACTTTATTGTGTTATCTTACCAGGGATGTTATTATTATCCACTTTACTGCCCTTGCCCACCAGGGATGTTATTATTAACCATATTACTGCCCTAGCCCACCAGGGATGTTATTATCCACTTTATTGCCTTATCTTACCACTGATGTTATTATTAACCACTTTACTGCCGTATCTGACCAGGGATGTTATTATTATCCACTTTACTGCCCTAGCCCACCAGGGATGTTATTATTCACTTTATTGCCTTATCTTACCAGGGATGTTATTATTATCCACTTCACTGCCCTAGCCCACCAGGGATGTTATTAACCACTTTACTGCCGTATCTGACCAGAGATGTTATTATTATCCACTTTACTGCCCTAGCCCACCAGGGATGTTATTATTAACCACTTTACTGCCCTAGCCCACCAGGGATGTTATTATCCATTTTATTGCCTTATCTTACCAGGGATGTTATTATTAACCACTTTACTGCCCTAGCCCACCAGGGATGTTATTATTAACCACTTTACTGCCCTAGCCCACCAGGGATGTTATTATCCACTTTATCATCTTAACAGGGGTGTTATTATTAACCACTTTACTGCCCTAGCCCACCAGGGATGTTATTATTAACCACTTTACTGCCCTAGCCCACCAGGGATGTTATTATCCACTTTACTGCCTTATCTTACCAGGGATGTTATTATTATCCATTTTACTGCCCTAGCCCACCAGGGATGTTATTATTAACCACTTTACTGCCCTAGCCCACCAGGGATGTTATTATCCACTTTATCATCTTAACAGGGATGTTATTATTATCCACTTCACTGCCCTAGCCCACCAGGGATGTTATTAACCACTTTACTGCCGTATCTGACCAGGGATGTTATTATTATCCACTTTACTGCCCTAGCACAGCAGGGATGTTATTAACCACTTTGGAAAAAGTAGTATAGACAAACCGCTCACTCCCCTTACAATTCTGGATTGGGTGCTCTAGTCTCAAATTGATTCACTCAAATCCACAAAGGCGTAATAAAAAGTATATATTATGTAGTATGAGACTGGCACTCCCTCGCATGGAAATAGAGCAATAGTAATAGTGTTATTACACAATATTTAATTGGCAAAATATATTAAAATACAACATCACAATACAATATTAAAATAACAAACGCTGCAGCGGAGACAATATCAGTCTCTAAAAATACCTAAAATCTAAAACTTCAATAAAAACTCAAAAAAAGTCCAAAAAGAAGGGGACCATACGTCCTGAGTGTGCAACAATATCGCAAGCCAAAAGTGTCAGTCTATTCCTTCTAATAGTATTGGCATTCCTTTCTTGTATGCAATATAACATGCAAAATCCATGCAAGGCACCTTTTCAAATATTCGGAATTGTCCGATATAAATATTCAATAAAGTATCCAATCGGACACCAAGTTGTTACTCACAGGTGAATGTCGATTATCCTGCAGTCCCAATATTCAATCCTTTTGATTTTTACTCACGGTATTTATTCACGTGGTTCTCAGTGTTTAGCGTCCCACCTGGTTCGTTCGTCTCTGGTCTCTCTCGATCGTTATCCACAAATCTCAGATCCGGTTATACGATCAGGGTGTAATATCGCGAGAGGTGAACTTATACTTGTATTGACCAGTTTGAATGGCTGAAAATCCGGGTCTTTATCTTTGGAGCGCTCCAATTTCTTTGTGTATCTCCGGATATTAGTAGACGAACTTCCAGTGGGGGTCACTTGTTGGGGATGTCTTTGAAAAGCACCAAAAATTTTATTATTATCCACTTTACTGCCCTAGCCCACCAGGGATGTTATTATTAACCACTTTACTGCCCTAGCACACCAGGGATGTTTTTAACCACATTACTGCCATATCTGACCAGGGATGTTATTATTATACACTTTACTGCCCTAGCCCACTAATGACGTTTTCATGAATCCCTTCACTGCTGTAGTCCACCAGACGTTATCATTTAGCCTCTTCACTTCACTTCCCCTTCCCACCAGAGATCTTTGCATTAGTCCACCTGGACCTCAGCTGTGCTTCCTAAACTCCATCTAAAGAAAAAAAAAAGAACATTTATGAAATGTAATGAGTAAATTAGCATAAAATCGAATTAATTTCCAACTGTCTTTTGTTTTTTTCCCCTCTCCATTAGTAGTAAAATATTTCAGTTATGAGGGTGGATGGAGTTCATGGGAGAAGACACTCGAGGCTTTCAACATGGATAATGACATTTATGTTTCCTACAAAAGGCACGGCTTCCCCCTGGAGAGCTTCTCGTTCTTCTACTCCAAGGAGGACATGTACACAAGTCGTCAGATTGACCAACGTGGTGGGGGGAAGGACACCATCATTGTAATTACCATGGGACAACACTTCAGACAGTTTCCATTAAAACTCTACATTAGACGAGCGATCAACATCCGCAGAGCCGTGGAGCGACTGTTTCTAAGGAGCCCAGATACCAAGGTCATCATCAAGACGGAAAACACCAGAGAAGGCAAATTTCCGACTCCTCAAGAAAAACTTGGTGACTTCCATGGTTATTGCCAGTATCTGGTGCTTAGGGAGGTCTTCCAAGGGATCAATGTGGGCTTCGTGGATGCTTGGGACATGACGGTAGCCTCCTCCATGGAGTGTGTTCACCCTCTGGGATACACATTTTACAATATAATGAGCATGACGTTCACCTTTGCTTGTAATAATCTGATATGAGGGAAAATGTGTGGCCGATCTTCGATACAGTTTTATGAAAGATGGAGCACTGGGTAACAAGCAAAGCCACCAGTCTAATATGGGTTTTACCTTCATTTCTGCCCACATATAATGTACTGTAGATACTGTAAAAAATCCAGAAAATCACATTGTATGATTTTTAAATAATTAATTTGCATTTTATTTCATGAAATAAGTATTTGATACAATAGAGAAGCAGAACTTTATATTTGGTACAGAAACCTTTGTTTGCAATTCCAAAGGTCAGACGTTTCCTGTAGTTCTTGACCAGGTTTGCACACACTGCAGCAGGGATTTTGGTCCACTCCTCCATACAAATCTTCTCCAGATCTTTCAGGGTTCAGGGCTGTCGCTGAGCTACATTGAGTTTCAGCTCCGTCCAAAGATTTTCGATTGGGTTCAGGTCTGGACACTGGCTAGGCCACTCCAGGACCTTAAAATGCTTCGTACAGAGCTGCACCTTAGTTGCCCTGGCTGTGTGTTTCGGGTCATTGTCATGCTGGAAGACCCAGCCACGACCCATCTTCAATGCTCTTGAAGATGGGTTGTTGGCCAAAATCTCGCGATACATGGCCCCATCCATCCTCTCTTCAATACGGTGCAGTCGTCCTGTCCCCTGTGCAGAAAAGCACCCCCAAAGTCTGATGTTTCTACCTCCATGCTTTATGGTTTGGACGGTGTTCTTAGGGTTGTAGTCATCCTTCTTCTTCCTCCAAACACGGCGAGTGGAATTGATACTATCTGACCACATGACCTTCTCCCGTGCCTCCTGTGGATTATCCAGATGGTCATTGGTGAACTTCAAAATGGGCCTGGACATGTGCTGGCGTGAGCTGGGGGACATTGCGTGCCCTGCAAGATTTTAATCCATGATGGCATAGTGTGTTACTAACGGTAATCTTTGAGACTGTGGTCCCGGCTCTCTTCAGGTCATTGACCAGGTCTTCCTGTGTAGTTCTGGGCTGATTCCTGACCTTTCTCAGAATCCTTTGTGTTATCTTCACAGATAGACCCCAACTAGAATTTCATGCAGAATGTGATCGTAATGTAATTATCACAAGGCATCCATCCAGGGGTGCACCTAGACTTTCTGCTGTCTGAGGCGAAAATTAAAACAGCGCCTCTTACATCCAGTGACGTCTCCTTTGATGCAGATGTTCTCTTCCTCATCATCTCACTTTAGATAAGACCACCATCTCGTCTCTGCAGTTTGACAAAAAAAATCTTAGTTTCCTACTTTTCCATCACTCTCCCATCTTTTGGACAAATCATCCTACCACCCCAATACTGTGCCGCTGTGCTCCCCAATACTATACTGCAGAAACAGATAATCCCCCTGATAATACTAGCACCACACAGATAGTGCCCTTCAATAATTATTGGTTTCAGATTGCCAGGATAGTGAACTCACGTATTCTTTGTGGATCTCTTCAGTACCTTGTGCACTGGAAGGGTTACGGTCCAGAGGAAAGAATGTGGGTTCCTGCGACCGACGTGAATGCCAGTCTCCTTGTAAGGGCCTTTCACAGGGCGCTATCTGACAGATCTCCCTGTTTTCCTCTATGTATGTTGTTGTGATGTACATTTGGTGATATACAACTCTGCAAAGATAGATGCATTAATGTTATATGTAGTTATTACATGCATGTTCTTTTTGTATTGCAAAAGATAAAAATAATTAAAAAATAATAATTCTTGTGGAACACCTAAAGGGTTAACAAAGTTTGTAAAATCCGTTTTGAATACCTTGAGGGGTGTAGTTTCTAAAATGGGGTAATTTTTGGGTGGTTTCTATTATGTAAGCCTCACAAAGTGACTTCAGACCTGAACTGGTCCTTAAAAAGTGGGTTTTGGAAATTTTCTAAAAAATTTCAAGATTTGCTTCTAAACTTCTAAGCCGTCTAACGTCCCCAAAAAATAAAATGGCATTCCCAAAATGATCCAAACATGAAGTAGACATATGGGGAATGTAAAGTAATAACTATTTTTGGAAGTATTACTATCTAATATAAAAGTAGAGAAATTGGAATTTGTAAATTTGCTAATTTTTCCAAATTTTTTGTAATTTTCTTGACTCAATTTTACCACTGTCATGAAGTATAATATGTGACGAGAAAGCAATCTCAGAATGGCCTGGATAAGTAAAAGCGTTTTAAAGTTATCACCACATAAAGTGACACGTGTCAGATTTGCAAAAAATGGCCTGGTCCTGAAGGTAAAAAATGACAGGGTCCTGAAGGAGTTAAACAGTTTCTCTAACCAGCCATGGCAATGTTGCACACTCCTTGTTTCTTCAATTGATATATCGTGAATTTTAATATGTACAGGTGTCCCCATTAAACCGAACGAGCCACGTTTCCTTGAGCTGCTGATATAGCTTGTCGCAATCTCGAGGTTGAATACAGAGTTTGTGCTGCCCCACACCACAGGCCCCAGACTCTATCAAACTTTTGTGGTTTGTTGCGATGTTTGTATACTAGTACTACATATGGTAGGATCTGATTTATCTGTAATTTCCACATGGTCAAGTTCGGTGTATTGGGGCTGTACCATCTCATAGCAATACATTTATGTGCCATAAACAGGGATTCCCTCAGGAATATTGTCATATAGTGATCCCAATTGTCCTCATTCAGTATTCCTAGCAGGCAGACCTCCGGAGTGCAGGGTACCCGAACCGGCAATAAAGAGGAAAGAAGGTCAGTCACCTACCTCCAAAACATAGCTATCGGGGTGCAGCTCCACATCATGTGCCAGAAGTCCGCCTCCAATACCCCACATCGCGGGCATGCTGTGGATGAAACTCTGCCCATCCTATACATCCTAGTTGGTGTTAGATACGTCTGATAAATGATATATGATTGGATTATTTTGTCATTGATTTCAGGTGATACTTGTAAATGTGATTCCAATAAAGTCGTTATGAATTCCTCTGTGAGTGTGGGTATCCTTCTTTTCCATTTGTCTATTACTGGGAGGGGATTGTACTAAGTGCGAGTAGATTACCGATACTAAGCCTCTGGGATCTTAGGTCTTGACAACTCCTATACAGGGGCGTAGCTATAGGGGAAGCGGCTGCTTTGGGGCCCTGACCCAAAAGGGGCCCATCCAGGAGGAGGAGGACTAAAATGTTTTGTCAGGGCCCCCTCAACAGTATTACACAATGAATTGATATACAGTGACACTATAGACAGTGTAGGAAACGTATGGAACAGCTGCCGGGCCTGGTCTGAGAGAGAAATCTTTACTAGCCACAGGAATGGGAGCGGCATGAAAGGAAGGGGTTGCAAAAAAATTACTGGGGGAGGGGGGCCCCATTCAAAAATTAGCTGTGGGGCCCAGTCATTTCTAGCTATGCCACTGCTCCTATAAGTGGGTATTTGGAAACTCTGGTGCTGTTATTTGGAAATTTACTCTGTATTGCAGCCCTGAGTTGCAAGTTTGAGAAGAAATGGGTGCGTGGTATGCTGAACTTCTGTGCCAAAGTCTCAAATGTCATTATAATTCCTTGATAATAGATTTCGCCAAGGGTTTTAGCTCCCGCCGATTTCCATCTGTCCGCTCCCATCACCCCCTGCAAACTTGGCATGGACTGATTTTCCCACAAAGGTGTGCCTGAGACAACCTCTGTAAATTTGGCCAGTGATTTAGCCTCTTTCCAAACCGTCCGTGCCAATTTGTGCAGTGGTAACATTGACCTTTGGAACTCCTCCAATACCGACCATAGAGTATTGCAGTTTAGGTAGGTTTTTAAGAAGTACTCTGAAGTAGGCATGTTTTCTGTTCAGTGTTAATGAGCCGTATCTGGCCAGCTATGTAATATATAAAATAATCCGGTAGGGCCATACCTCCCTCTAACTTTGGGCGTTTCAGTGTATCTAGGCAAAGTTTGGCTCTGGATCTGCCCCAAATAAAGACCCTATTCATGGAGTCTAACTCTTTGAACATTGCTTTGGGTATGGGTGTTTCTGAGTGCTGAGCAGCATAAAGAACCTTTGGGAGTATGATCATTTTGACTAAGTTAATGCGTCCTGCCACCGAGATGGGTAACGATTTCCAGTTTTTAAATTTGTCCCGAAATGTGCTCGATTAATGGGCAAATATTAAGTGATAGAGCCTGAGAGTGTCGCTTAGTGATTTTAATTCCTAGATATTTAACAGCTTAACGACCCAGGACGAGAATGCTCGTCCTAAATCGCCGGCACTTAGCGCTAGAGGACGAGCATTCTCGTCCTGCGGTCCTTCCACCCCCCCGCGTGCGGTACAGCGATCAGCGGCAGAGATCCGGCTGTTACTGACAGCCAGATCCCTGCTGCATCAACCAGCATCGGTGATGATGCCAAAGTCGGTGGATTAACCCCTCATATGCCGCGGTCAGTGCTGATTGCGGCATATGGGAGGTTTGTGCTCCCTCACCTCATCTATCGGTTGCCATGGCAGCCCCAAGCCATTCCAAGGCTTGGGGCCTGGCATGTATGGAGGCTTAAGAGGCCCAGCCCCCAGGCTGGGTCTCCTAGGCAACTGTTAGCGTCTTACAGTGTAAGACACTAACAGTTCAATACAGATGTATCGTGCGGCATTGAAACAAGGATCAGACCCTGTAATGTTGAAGTCCCAAAGTGGGACAAATAATAAAGTGAAAAAAAAAAAGTTAATAAAATTAAAGTTTTACAAAAAAATGTTTCAAGTAAAAAAAAAGCGTCCTTTTCCAAAAATAAAGTTTAAAATTTTTTAAAAAATAGGGAAAAGACATATACACATATTAGGTATCGTCGCGTCTGTATCGACCAGCTGTATAAACATATGACATGACCTAACCCCTCAGATAAACACCGTAAAAAATAAAATATAAAAACTGTGCCAAATTTTTTTGTCACCTTATATCACGAAAAGTACAACAGCAGGCGATCAAAAAGGCGTTTGCCCACCAAAATAGTACCAATCTAACCGTCACCTCATCCCGCAAAAAATGCGCCCCTACCTGAGACAATCGCCCCAAAAACAAACAAACTATGGCTCAGAATATGGAGACACTAAAACATAATTTTTTTGTTTTAAAAAAGCTGTTATTGTGTAAAACTTACATAAATAAAATAAAAAAGGATACATATTAGGTATCGCCGCGTCTGCATCGACTGGCTCTATAAAAATATCACATCACCTAACCCCTTAGGTGAACACCGTAAAAAATAAAAAATAAAAACTGTGATAAACCATTTTTTGTCACCTTACATCACAAAAAGTGTAATAGCAAGCGATCAAAAAGTCATATGCACCCCAAAATAGTGCCAATCAAATTGACATCTCATCCCGCAAAAAAATGAGACCCTACCTAAGATAATCGCCCAAAAACTGAAAAAACTATGGCTCTCAGAATATGGAGACACTAAAACATCTTTTTTTTTGTTTCAAGAATGATATTATTGTGTAAAACTTACATAAATAAAAAAAAGTATACATATTAGGTATCGCCGTGTCCGTATCAACCGGCTCTATAAAAATATCACATGACCTAACCCCTCAGGTGAACACCGTAAAAAAATATAAATAAAAACGGTGTAAAAAAACTATTTTTTGTCATCTTACATCACAAAAAGTGTAATAGCAAGCGATCAAAAAGTCATGTGCACCCCAATTTAGTGCCAATCAAACCGTCATCTCATCTCGCAAAAAAATGAGACCCTACCTAAGATAATCGCCCAAAAACTGAAATAAACTATGGCTCTCAGACTATGGAGACACTAAAACATGATTTTTTTTGTTTAAAAAATGAAATCATTGTGTAAAACTTACATAAATAAAAAAAATTGTATACATATTAGGTATCGCCGCGTCCGTGACAATCTGGTCTATAAAAATACCACATGATCTAACCTGTCAGATGAATGTTGTAAATAACAAAAAAAAAAAACGGTGCCAAAACAGCTATTTCTTGTTACCTTGCCTCGCAAAAAGTGTAATATAGAGCAACCAAAAATCATATGTACCCTAAACTAGTACCAACAATACTGCCACCCTATCCCGTAGTTTCTAAAATGGGGTCACTTTTATGGAGTTTCTACTCTAGGGGTGCATCAGGGGGGCTTCAAATGGGACATGGTGTCAAAAAAAACAGTCCAGCAAAATCTGCCTTTCAAAAACCGTATGGCATTCCTTTCCTTCTGCGCCCTGCCGTGTGCCCGTACAGCAGTTTACGACCACATATGGGGTGTTTCTGTAAACTATAGAATCAGAGCCATAAATATAGAGTTTTGTTTGGCTGTTAACCCTTGCTCTGTAACTGGAAAAAAAATATTAAAATGGGAAAATCTGCCAAAAAAGTCAAATTTTGAAATTGTATCTCTATTTTCCATTAATTCTTGTGGAACACCTAAAGGGTTAACGACATTTGTAAAATCAGTTTCGAATACCTTGAGGGGTGTAGTTTCTAGAATGGGGTCATTTTTGGGTGGTTTCTATTATGTAAGCTTCACAAAGTGACTTCAGACCTGAACTGGTCTTTAAAAAGTTGGTTTTTGAAAATTTCTGAGAAATTTCAAGATTTACTTCTAAACTTCTAAGCCTTGTAACGTCCCCCAAAAATAAAATGTCATTCCCAAAATGATCCTAACATGAAGTAGACATATGGGAAATGTAAAGTAATAACTATTTTTGTAGGTATTAATATGTATTATAGAAGTAGAGAAATTTAAACTTGGAAATTTGCATTTTTTTTCAATTTTTGGGCAAATTTGGTATTTTTTTATAAATAAAAAATTTATTTTTTTTTTGCTCCATTTTACCAGTGTCATGAAGTACAATATGTGACGAAAAAACAATCTCAGAATGGCCTGGATAAGTCAAAGCGTTTTAAAGTTATCATCACATAAAGTGACACTGGTCAGATTTGCAAAAAATGGCCTGGTCCTGAAGGTGAAAATGAGCCCGGTCCTTAAGGGGTTGAATGTGTCCATTACTTTTAGCTGGTCAACATGAGAGGGGCCATTCCATTCGGCCCTGCCCAGCGGCATGTACACCGATTTCCCCCAGTTAATTCTCAGACCTGAATAATCCCCAAATTCATCTATCAAAGCCACCGGACTGCTAAGGGACGAGTCAGGTGAAGTAGAGTTGTTGCGATACCAAATTTTTGATTCGGTTTCGATACCATGAAAAAGTATTGCGATACTCGATACCATTCGATACCACGCGAAAAAAATAAACAAAAAAAGCCACGTGCATTCCTCATTTTTAAAAATGGCGAATCGCGCAGTTTTTATTTTATTTTTTCTGTTCCGGCATTCACCACCTAGATTTTTTTTTTATATTTTAATAGTTTGGACTTTTCTGACGTGGCGATGTAATATGTTTATTTATATATTTTATATGTGAAATTGGGAAAAGGGGGGTGATTTATACTTCATATTTTAGTGTTTGGTTTTTTTTCACTTTTTATTTAATAACTATTTCCCCCCTTAGGGGCTAGAACCTGGGATCTTTCATCCCTTTTCCTATTCACCCTGATAGATCTCTATCAGGGTGAATAGGACTCCACACTGTCCCTGCTGCTCTGTGCTTTGTGCACACAGCATCAGGGATGTTACCATGGCAACCAGGGCTTCCTGGCTGCCATGGTAACCGATCGGAGCCCCAGGCTTACACAGCTGGGGCTCCGATCAGAAGCTGCCACTGCACCACCAATGAGGGGGAGTGGAGAGGTCCCTGTGGCCACTGCCACCAATGATTTTAATACTGGAGGGTTGAGAGGGGCCGGCGCACTGTGCCACCAATGATTTTAATGGGATGGGGGGATTGAGGGGGGGGGGGGCACACTGCACCACCAATGATTTTACCCCTTTATACAGGAGGCGGGTACTAGCAGATCAGCGGCAGTTAACTGCCGCTGATCGCAGCTCCCTGTCAGGGGCAGGGTGCCGGCAATGCGATTCTGCTGCCGGCACCCGCCTCCTGTATGTGTTAAAGACTGACTACTGTATATGAGTCCAGACTTTCACTATTAGGCCACACAGAGCGGCGCCCAGCGATGTCTCAGCACTCACCATTTAGTCCTGGGCGCCGCTCCGTTCGCCCGCAGTGCCCCATTACTGTCTCCTCTCCTGCTCCACATGCTGCTGATTACTATCGGAGCGATGGGAGGAGACATCAGCTTCACTAGTGGGCGTTCCTTCTCCCTGGCTGTAGCGCTGTCCAATCGCAGCGCAGGGAAAAGGAACGCCCACTAGTGAAGCTGATGTCTCCTCCCATCGCTCCGATAGTAATCCTATCATTGGGGGCGCAGTGCGCCCGCCCCTCCTCCGCCCCTCTCTTCTCATTGCCGCCCCTCCTCCACCCCCTCTCTTCTCATTGCCGCCCCTCCTCCGCCCCTCTCTTCTCATTGCCGCCCCTCCTCCGCCCCTCTCTTCTCATTGGTGGCAGCGGCAGCAGCACAGGGGGAGGGAGGACAGCTTCCTTCTCCCCGTGCTGCTGAGAGAGAACATGAGCGCGCCGATAGCAGCGCGCTCATGTTCAGAGATACTAGACTGCGCAGAAGCGCAGCCCAGTATCGAAAAAACGGAAATCCCGGTATCGTATCGATACCGGGACAAAAGTATCGATTGGGTATCGAAATTTCGATACCCGCAACAACCCTAAGGTGAAGACAGATATAGAATCATGTCATCAGCATATAATCCTACACGAACCTCCCTCTCTCCCATGGTCACTCCGCTTATGTTATTACTGTTTCTCACCCCAATTGCCAAGGCGAATAGGAGTGGAGACAATCGGCAGCCCTGTCTCGTTCCTCTGTGAAGGGGAAAACTTTCCGATAATTCTCCGTTGACCAGTAGCCTACTTACCGGGTTGCTATACAGGATGCTGACCCATCTGAGGAATTGAGGACCAAACCCAAAGCTTCGAACAAGTATGGCCATTCTGTGGAATCAAATGCTTTGGCTGCGTCAAGTGATGCTAGCGCCCAGTCTGCATTCATGGAGTATCACAGCTGCGTAACCACCTGCACCCTTCTTATGTTTTCTATTGTGGACTTCCCTGTTTGGTCGTGATGGATCAATGATAGAATTACCCGGTTAAGGCGAGTTGCTAATATTCTGGTTAGAATTTAGTAGTCCACATTTAATAGTGCTATGGGTCTGTCAGGGTTAGGTAAGAGTATTATGGTGGCTTCCTTAAATGATTCCGGTAGGTGTCCTGTCTCCAGGGCTGAATGAAAGGTGGCCAGCAGTTGGGGGGCTAACACCTCAGCATATCTGGCATATACTTCCTTGGGGAGCCCATCTGGGCCCGGGGATTTCCCATTATTGAGGTCTGCTATTGCTTGCAGTATCTCCTCTAAACAAAGAGGTTGGTCCAACTGGGCACTTTGTGATGTAGTAAGTTTAGGGAGAGACATGCCTTCTAGGTATGTGGATATCTATGTTTCGGATGCTGCTATATTGGATCTATATAGATTTTGATAGAAGTATGTAAAAGGTGCTGATTATTGTTTCTTGAGTATTAAATTCTTTAATGTGTCCCACACAAGAGCGGTATTGGGTTTATTTTCATGTGTTTTTAGGAACTCCTGTAGTTGATATGAGACTCCATCTGTTGAGCCCATAAGGTCCAGCCAGAACGGATGTATGTTAATTCTGTACATTATTGAGGAAACACGTATAAGTAAACGTATTACGCCTAGTAAAACATATTGTACATTGTCAATAAGAGCATGAACAAAGACATATCTGCCTTCCGTGTCAATGACCAGGTCTTTTGCCTCCCATCATAATTGTTTGTGTACTAGCAGGGACACCCCCCTTGAGGAAGAGGAATGGTAGGAGTGTGCGGTCCACTGTACCCAAGGCTTCTTTAAGGCTATAGATGTATTAGGTGTAAGGCCTCATGCACACGACCGTAGTTATGGTCCGCATCCGAGCCGCAGTCTCAATGGGGCTGCAAAAGATGCGGACCGCACTCCGTGTGCTGTCCGCATCCGTTGCTCCGTTCCGAGGCCCCGCAAAAAAAATTATATAGCATGTCCTATTCTTGTCCGTTTTGCCGACAAGAATAGGCATGTCTACAATGGGCCGCCCGATCCGTTCCGCAAATTGCGGAAGGCACACGGACGGCTTCAGTTTTTTTAGCGGATCCACGGTTTGCGGACCACAAAAAGAGGCACGGTTGTGTGCACGAGGCTTAGAATGCGTCTCTTGGAGACACAGTATTTGTGGGCTGGAATTTCGAATAAAAGCGAGCACCATTGATCTTTTTTGTGGAGTGCCTAATCCCTTGACCTTCCATGAAAGAATTTTCAACTCCAGCCATGGAATCCAGGGCCTGCGTTTAGTGTCAAGAGTTGGACATACCGCAATCGGCTGTAGTGATACAAATAAACAAATCAACATTAGAAGAACTAGGTATACAAACTGTCATATATATTATTCGTGGGATAGATGTTCTGTCTGGTCTAACTTCTTTCATACCAGACTCTAGGCCAGTAAAATCGGCATGCCTCCGTCGTTGGTGATGTTTTGACAGAGGCATGCCGGCTGCAGCACCTACTGTGATACCTTTATTTGAGGATATAAGTATCGCTAGGGTGGCCCATGGTAGTTCGGTGTAAACAAGAAGCTATTGGAAACATGTCAACTTAGCCTAGCCAGTCCAATGGCGCCATCTGGTGACCAGTCCTTAGAGGGTTTCAGGGATTTCCTCGTCTAGGACATCTGCGCCGTAGTCACTGCCAGCCATTCAGAGACCTCTCCAGGAGAGGTGAAGAAAACCAGTGTGTTGGACTCTGTCCCGCAAGTTGTGCATGTCTAGGCGCAGCAGGAGGCCTAGATCAATCTTGAGAAGTCGTGCAGGTCTTGTGCTGTTAGGGTTTATCATGAACTTCCTCAGGGGCTGCAGTATCTGATGCAGTGCTAGCCCTAGTATGCATATTTCGCTGCGGTAACGGATAACGTTTCATCAGGTTGTCTTGCAAATTCTTTCAATTTATCTGCAGCACTTTGTGCTTTTTTGCGGCTCCATTATTATCTTGATTTAGGGATTAGTTTATTTTAGGGTACTTTTACACTAGCGTTTTTCTTTTCCGGCGCTGAGTTCCGTCCTAGGGGCTCAAATCCGGAAAAGAACTGATCAGTTTTATCCTAATGCATTCTGAATGGAGAACAATCCGTCCAGGATGCATCAGGATGTCTTCAGTTCAGTCTTTTTGACTGATCAGGCTTTTCAGAAAAACGTAGCATGTTGTATTTTTAAATCCTGAACACTTTGACTGAACGCCGGATCCAGTTTTTTTCCCATCGACTTGCATTAACGCCGGATCCGGCACCGTGTGTTCAGTCAAACCGGATCCGGCTTTTGCATGTTAAACCCGAAAAATGTGAAAAAAAAGTTAAAGTCCATAAATGGCGGATCCGTTTTTTCCAATGCATTTTTTCATTGTGATCAAAATCCTGATCAGGATTCAAATGTAATCCGTTTTCACACGTTTTTCCGGATCCGGCGGGCAGTTCCGGTGTCGGAATTGAACGCCAGATTAAAACAACGCTAGTGTGAAAGTAGCCTAAGGCAGGGCTGTTATCAGCGCTTATCTATCTTAATAGCGCCTGCCAGAGGAGTGTGCAGGGCTTATCTTTGGATTTGTCTTGCACTCTTACAGTAGGGTTAGAGACCCTGCAATTGGGTTAGAGGCCTTAGTCGCCCCTTATTCTTTATGGGGTTCTGTAGTCTCCTCTGCGCTTGCAGTCTGCGTTGCTCAGGGCCCCCTCCCCCTTCCTGGTGCTGCCGAGGAGCCAGCAAGATGGCCGACTGGCCGGAAAACTGGCAGGGGCACGCATTTCAACTGCACCCAGTCTTTTTTCTCTCCCCTTCTCTCTGCCCGCTCCGGGTCCTTTCCCCGCGCCTCTCACCTCGTCACCAGTGCAGCTGTGCTGAATATGTCCGCTCCTCAGCACACTCTGCGTGCGCGCGTGCTTCTGGTGCTAGCGCCGCTTCCTCCGGACCTCTGCCAGGTAAGTCTGATGTGCGGAAGCTTCGGTGCAGTATTAGGGCACCTCCAGGCGGGTGATGATCAGGATTTATCCTGTAGTGCTGTGGCGGCCTCGGAGCTCTGCTCAAGCACGTTCCGCCATCTTGACTGCTGGCCACGCCCCGTTAGCCATGCTTTTAATCCAATTTTATATTTTTTGTTATTTTAAACATATGTATTTGACATTTATTTATACTGGCCTACATTAATTTTTTTATCCTGTGACCGCCTAATGCACCTCCAGCCACAGAATCCAAAGCTCTTTGCTGTCAGGTGAACGGCTGTTGCCTAATTTTTGGGGTCTGTACTGGCCGACAGTTACATTTTTTTTATCTCTAGCCACATAATCACACCCCTGTCTCACTCCTCTGCCTCTCATTATGGTGGCGTATGAACCGCATTCACCATAAGGACCTTCTAATGTCACAGGGTCATGTGACTGTTCCCCCCACCCCGTACTGTGCCCCCCACCCCGTACTGTGCCCCTCACCCCGTACTGTGCCCCCTTATACCCTGCATTGTGCCCTCTTACCACACCCTGTGCAGTGCCCCTAGTCATTCCCTGTACTGTGCCCTCTTATACCCTTTTATCCGGTCACGGTATGGCGGTGTTATCCGGTCACTGTACAGAGTGGCGGTGGTATCCAATAACTGGATGGCCATAACTGTATCCCTTTCCCTGCCCACGCCATCCTTTTTTAGACCTGGCATGAGCAGGAAAAATATGCAGATTGCGGTGCTAAGGACCTTTGCGCCACAATCTGTGTCAGAAACACGCCAAACATAGACGTATTTCTATATAATAAATTACCACCTAATTGTATTATTATTCGGGGGTAGGGCTAATATCTTTATAGTATATAGATTCTAGTGTATTATACTGTGCCCTGTATTTCCCAGTAGAAAATGATCCCTGAAAAAAAGACAGTCCTCACCCCTGACCACCAGGACCAGGTAGCGTTCTGTCAGTACACGGCGGCCTCCCCTCTCCGCCACGCTGCTCCGCTATGTACTGGTGCTTATTCTGACACTAGGGCTGGGTTCACATCCTATTTTTGCCATCCATTTAATGCATACCAAAAATGTATATGCAGTGGCCAGGTACGTGGGGATAATATTCTGTATTTTTTTTGTGACGCCAATTGCAGCGTGTGCAGGGTGCTATCCCAGGGCCCTTCCAAGGTGTTATAACGCACGTCCCAGATTAGGAATGCCAGAGTGGTGTAATGGCCTATAATGTCTCTACAGGGTGGTGATAGTTGTGTCACGGTGTCTCCTACCTGGGTACAGCCGGACTCCTGGCTCACTTGCAATAAATTTGAGTGTAGTGGAAGTAGGAGTAAGAGAGGAACTTGGCAGAATAAATGATGTCCAGACCTTTAGATGAAGTTCAAATAACTTGCATCCACTTGAAATAACTTGCATCCAAGCGGTATACAGCTTTGGTCCCAGCAGGTTTTGGCAATCATTGGCAGGAATGAGTACTTCTGCTTTAAATGTGGAGCTGGCAGGATAAAACGCCTGCTTGGAAGCTCTATAACTGTGGCAGGATTAGCTTCTGCACTTATCTAGTACCTTCTCCTGTGTGGGGACAGACTAGCTGAGAAGGAATAGGCTTATCCTAGGCACTGGACTTATCTCACAGATGAATTCTCAGGGGATGCTTTCTTCCTGGAACTCTGGAGTTTGTCTGTAGTTTCTGCTTTCTTTATCCAGCAGAGCTGAAGGTGCTCTAGCTGGGTATATGGCCAAGTCTCAGCCAAGACTATGTCCTTGCTGTCTTCCCTATGCAGGGGAACTCCACACACACACACACCCTACCCTCAGCAGGGGGTGGGCTACACTACGACTCCAACTTCCTTCTCCACCGATACTGCAGGATGTGGGACCAGCCCATCTCTCCACAGGGAGCTAAGCTGGATTCATCCATTCCAGCTTAGATTCACTATACACTAAACCATACTTGCCAATGGGTTGCTGCCACCTACTGGTAACCAGGCAAATTACATTGCATTTAACATAGATTTATATGAGGACATAAGCAAGATCACATCTTTCCTTTCACAATGGAAGCGCTCATCTCCACTCCTACTGCTGCTGCCACCCATCACTTGCCACCAAGGCTGCGGCAATCGCCTCACCTCGCCTAATTGGCAATGCGGCCCTGTATCCATCAGAGCTGTCACACATAACTTCCCCCCCACTCCCCCACCAGCAGAAAACACCCCAAAAATATCACTAAAAAATTACCCAATTATTCTTGTAGTAACTGACCTAGAACACTGGTTTCCCCATAACAACACTACCTGGGTTCTGGCAGTTCCCCCTTGTCATAGGTACTTTATGTAGACGGTAATGTAGATGGCGATTTGGATCTAATAAATGTAATGACCCAGAGTGCCATTACCACTCCGCACCCCGCTACTGTCTCCTATAGGCTAATTCCATGTCATCTGTGTATTTATTTCAGGTCTGTCACAATGTGCCTATGTATTTCTTGTAACTGTTATGTTCAGATGTAATATACCTGGGTCACCAGAGGTGGCAGCAAACATGGCAGTGCTACTTTGCAGAGGATGGAGCCCTTCTTTCCATTCTAAACTCCCTCTCTAAGGAGAGGAGGAGTCTAGTTTAGTTAGTTAGAGTGAGTTCAGCTCACCCCCTGCTAGGGGAAGGAAGCAGGTCCACGTCCCTGCTGGACGTGTCCTGCCTAAGCCAGCTACAGCACCTTCAGCTTTGCTGGACACAGAGGCCAAAGCCTGAAGCCTCAGTAGCCAGGAGTAAAGTTCCCTGGAACAGTCTGGAGTCAGACTACAGAGAGAAGTTGCAGCTTAAAGCAGAAAGCAAAGATTCCATTTGATCCTGTAGGAACAGCAGAGCCAGAGAGCAACAGATGTAGCAGGAACTAGTTTGTTTGCCTGCCAGAGTTAATTCTAATGCCTGCTGGAACCAAGATAAAGTCTGTAAACCGTTGGGAGAAACGTCTATCCAAAGTAAAGCTGTTATTGAACTTCACACTAGGTCTGGACTCAGTTTATTACTTTTCTTTTGCACCTAGCTGTGCTGGCGTCACGAACACCAGGGATCCTGCCGCCAAGACACCGTAACATAAACCCATTCCACTCAGGGCACCTCGAACACCATCTGGCGGGATTCTATGGACAAACAGAGTGCCCCGAAGGAACTGGTGCTGTCCTTCCCATCACTGCACACTGGCCCAGGGAGGCTCCGCTAACCGTCAGTAAATCAACTACTACCCCCATCGGCCCACCGTGCCTCACGTGTTGCCCCTGCGGACCCGGTCGCTGCATAAAGTCCTTATGACAACTCAAAATTGTCATAACAATACAGGACCGGAACAGTTGTCAGGGAGAAACTGAAGCTGCATGCTACACTGACTAACCTGCTTATATCCTTAGTCATGTCGCACAGCCTCTTAACAGGTTGGACATTGACTATAGGGTCGGTATCTCCACTAGGTGGCGCTGCAGAGACATTTCTTTCTTGTGGAAGAGAGCTAATCTACATATCCTTTTTCCCAGTGAGAATTGCAGGACCCATAAGATGAGACTCTCCACAAGGAGAAACAATAACCCTGAGACTCGTGGCCAATGTAATATTGGTTATTTGGGTGTCACCCAGAATTTTTTAGTAACAGAATATATCCTTTTATTGACTTGAGTAGTCTGAGACAAACTTGGGGTCCTGGAAAGGGAGGGGCTTGTGAACATTTGCATAAAAAGGGGCGTCTCTGTTTTTGGAATTTATTGCTGGACGGAGTAGGAAGAGACATTACGCGAGTCTTGCTGTATCGCTTGACAGGCTTTTCCATTACGCTGCTTCCTTTTTTTCAGAGGGTGATGAACTTTACAGACCTAATACTTCTCGCAGCTGGGAATTTGTTCCAATTGCATTCAGTCCAGACAATTAGAGCCCGTATCTTGTGACCAAATATTGCAATGTGGTTAAGACAATAGTGCTGAAATGCAGGGGTGGATTTGGACCCCATTACTGTCCCTTCTGCAAGCAATTCCTTCACCGCACAAGACCAGACAACCCCTCTGAAGTTCTGGCCTGTATATTACCCTCTTACTGTGAAAGGGGGCATGGACTGGCCAGATTACAATAGAAAAGCTATGCTAGGAATTGCTATTTGAGCAATAGTGAGCTTACTGGACTAGGGTGCAGTGTGGACAGGAGCCTCTGAGTGGCAGTGTAGTACATGTAATAATAGACCAATTTTCCGATATGATGTCCCATGTCTGACAAAAATTTCCTTTACATGTAGATGAAATTTTTGTAATTTCGTTTACTTTGCTGGTCCTGCATTACGCTGTGGATTTCCTGCCAAAAAAATCTGCATGGAAAATCTGCAGGTAAAATGCATCGTGTGCACGTAGCCGTGGATTCTGCAGCAGAGGTGGGTTTTGGGCGGATACCTCGCAGGTTTCAGCACGGAATATGTGCCCAAAATACATTCAGAAAATGTTGCCGTGTGAACATACCCCAGTGACCAAATCTAAAAATACATCTGGCGGATGAATGCCATTGCTGTGATGGGACGACCAGCTGGTTGACTTCTAGCAGGGGTCATATTCGAATTTGCAATATTTCGCAAATATTTCGTAGAATATTCGTTGAATATTCTCGAATTCGAATATTCGTTACGAGTAGTGTTGATTGCGAATTTTCGTAATGAGAATATTCGTAATGCAAATTTTCGTAATGAGAATCAATAAGATTGTGAATACCCTGATCCGATGGTATATTCTAACCCCCAGGCTTTCCGATGGTGACGGGGACGCTTGTCGGGGAGGAGTATGCCAAAGTGGAACAACTGTACAGATAAAAAATTAAAAAAAGACGAATATTCTAGAAAACGGATATATTCGTTTTTTAGAATATTCGTAATATTCAAAAACAAGAATATATAGCAATGTAGAGAATATAAAAAAAACGAATATAGAGCAATTTAGCTAATATAGTGCTATCATTTTTTTTTTTATAGTTGTAATTTTTTTCCAATCTAAACTTCAGATGAGAAAAAAATTACAACTATTAGACAAAGAAGATTATAGCACTATAGCTAAATTGCTCTATATTCGTTTTTTAGAATATTCGTTTTTTTTTTTTGAAATCTGTACAGTTGTTCCTCTTTGGCATACTTCTCCCCGACAAGAGTCCCCATCACCATGGTAATGCCTAGGGGTTAGAATATACCATCGGATCTGAGTTTTCACGATCTCATTGATTCTCATTACGAAAATTCTCATTACGAAAATTCGCAATCAACACTACTCCTAAAGTCTCTTCTCTTGAATATCATGCTTATTTTTCCTCTTATTCAAGAGGGGTTAGTGTTTATATCCATGGTGGTATGGAATTTTTACCAGTGGACAGCATGATTGACAAAGAAGGGAGATTTGTCTTCTTGCATGGGTATTGGAAAGGGCAGGAGATTATAATGGCGTTCATCTATATTCCTCCACCATTTAAATCAACTGTCTTCTCTTTATTAACTAATTATCTGGCCACAAAGAATCTGTGTCCGTTATTAGTAGCCGGAGACTTTAATTCTGTACCTGACCCTGGATTGGACCGTTTTTCTACTTCTTCTGGGCAAGGTCGGACTGGATTTGCCCTGAGTTCGGTTTGCCAGGAGCTGGCGCTGGTGGACATCTGGCGCCACCTCTATGGCAATAAGATAATTTATTCTTGCTTTAGCCATTCCTATGGGTCAATGTCTCGTATCGATTTGGCTTTTGCAAGTCGTGATCTGTGTCAACAAATAGTGAAAATGAAGTATGAACCTCATGGAATCTCAGATCACTCTCCAGTCCTGATCTCGTTCAGAGAGGTAGATCCTCCAGCTTCAGGCAGAATTTTTAAACTGAACTCGCACTGGCTTGACGCGATAGGAGAGCAAGGCCGGATAGACCATGAAATACAGGAATTTTGGGGCTTCAATGTAGGCTCGACACATATTCATTATGTGTGGGATGCATTGAAGGCCCATATAAGGGGTATTTATTTTTCTAAAATTAACCGGTATAGATCTGAACTCCGTAAAAAGGAACAACAGCTGACAGAGACAACTAGGCGATTACAGGGTGTATTGATTGCTCACTAGAGTGAGCAAAATATAACCCACTTAACCACCTCCGGACCGCTGTACGCACAGACGCGTCCTGGAGGTGGTTGATTCATTCCTCCTGGACGCGCCGGCGCGTCCTCTCGCGAGACGCGAGATTTCCTGTGAACGCGCGCACACAGGCGCGCGCGCTCACAGGAACGGAAGGTAAGAGAGTTGATCTCCAGCCTGCCAGCGGCGATCGTTCGCTGGCAGGCTGGAGATGTGTTTTTTTTAACCCCTAACAGGTATATTAGACGCTGTTTTGATAACAGCGTCTAATATACCTGCTACCTGGTCCTCTGGTGGTCCCATTTGTTTGGATCGACCACCAGAGGACACAGGTAGCTCAGTAAAGTAGCACCAAGCACCACTACACTACACTACACCCCCCCCCCGTCACTTATTAACCCCTTATTAGCCCCTGATCACCCCTGATCACCCCATATAGACTCCCTGATCACCCCCCTGTCATTGATCACCCCCCTGTCATTGATCAACCCCCTGTAAAGCTCCATTCAGACGTCCGCATGATTTTTACGGATCCACTGATAGATGGATCGGATCCGCAAAACGCATCCGACGTCTGAATGAAGCCTTACAGGGGCGTGATCAATGACTGTGGTGATCACCCCATATAGACTCCCTGATCACCCCCCTGTCATTGATTACCCCCCTGTCATTGATTACCCCCCTGTAAAGCTCCATTCAGACGTCCGCATGATTTTTACGGATCCACTGACAGATGGATCGGATCCGCAAAACGCATCCGGACGTCTGAATGAAGCCTTACAGGGGCGTGATCAATGACTGTGGTGATCACCCCATATAGACTCCCTGATCACCCCCCTGTCATTGATTACCCCCCTGTAAAGCTCCATTCAGATGTCCGCATGATTTTTACGGATGCACTGATAGATGGATCGGATCCGCAAAACGCATACGGACGTCTGAATGAAGCCTTACACGGGCGTGATCAATGACTGTGGTGATCACCCCATATAGACTCCCTGATCACCCCCCTGTCATTGATTACCCCCCTGTCATTGATTACCCCCCTGTAAAGCTCCATTCAGACGTCCGCATGATTTTTACGGATCCACTGATAGATGAATCGGATCCGCAAAACGCATCCGGACGTCTGAATGAAGCCTTACACGGGCGTGATCAATGACTGTGGTTATCACCCCATATAGACTCCCTGATCACCCCCCTGTCATTGATTACCCCCCTGTAAAGCTCCATTCAGATGTCCGCATGATTTTTACGGATGCACTGATAGATGGATCGGATCCGCAAAACGCATCCGGACGTCTGAATGAAGCCTTACAGGGGCATGATCAATGACTGTGGTTATCACCCCATATAGACTCCCTGATCACCCCCCTGTCATTGATCACCCCCCTGTCATTGATCACACCCCTGTCATTGATCACCCCCCCTGTCATTGATCACCCCTCTCTCATTGATCACCCCCGTGTCATTGATCACCCCCCCTGTCATTGATCACCCCTCTGTCATTGATCACCCCTCTGTCATTGATCACCCCCCTGTCATTGATCACCCCCCTGTCATTGATCACACCCCTGTCATTGATCACCCCCCTGTCATTGATCACCCCCCTGTCATTGATCACCCCTCTGTAATGCTCCATTCAGACATTTTTTTGGCCCAAGTTAGCGGAATTATAATTTTTTTTTCTTACAAAGTCTCATATTCCACTAACTTGTGTCAAAAAATAAAATCTCACGTGAACTCACCATACCCCTCACGGAATCCAAATGCGTAAAATTTTTTAGACATTTATATTCCAGACTTCTCACGCTTTAGGGCCCCTAGAATGCCAGGGCAGTATAAATACCCCACATGTGACCCCATTTCGGAAAGAAGACACCCCCAGGTATTCCGTGAGGGGCATATTGAGTCCATGAAAGATTTAAATTTTTGTCCCAAGTTAGCGGAACGGGAGACTTTGTGAGAAAAAAATTAAAAATATCAATTTCCTCTAACTTGTGCCAAAAAAAAAAAATTTCTATGAACTCGCCATGCCCCTCATTGAATACCTTGGGGTGTCTTCTTTCCAAAATGGGGTCACATGTGGGGTATTTATACTGCCCTGGCATTCTAGGGGCCCCAAAGCGTGAGAAGAAGTCTGGTATCCAAATGTCTAAAAATGCCCTCCTAAAAGGAATTTGGGCACCTTTGCGCATCTAGGCTGCAAAAAAGTGTCACACATCTGGTATCGCCGTACTCAGGAGAAGTTGGGGAATGTGTTTTGGGGTGTCATTTTACATATACCCATGCTGGGTGAGAGAAATATCTTGGTCAAATGCCAACTTTGTATAAAAAAATGGGAAAAGTTGTCTTTTGTCAAGATATTTCTCTCACCCAGCAAGGGTATATGTAAAATGACACCCCAAAACACATTCCCCAACTTCTCCTGAATACGGCGATACCACATGTGTGACACTTTTTTGCAGCCTAGGTGGGCAAAGGGGCCCATATTCCAAAGAGCACCTTTAGGATTTCACAGGTCATTTACCTACTTACCACACATTAGGGCCCCTGGAAAATGCCAGGGCAGTATAACTACCCCACAAGTGACCCCATTTTGGAAAGAAGACACCCCAAGGTATTCCGTGAGGGGCATGGCGAGTTCCTAGAATTTTTTATTTTTTGTCACAAGTTAGTGGAAAATGCTGATTTTTTATTTATTTTTATTTTTTTCATACAAAGTCTCATATTCCACTAACTTGTGACAAAAAAAAAAAACTTCCATGAATTCACTATGCCCATCAGCGAATACCTTGGGGTCTCTTCTTTCCAAAATGGGGTCACTTGTGGGGTAGTTATACTGCCCTGGCATTCTAGGGGCCCAAATGTGTGGTAAGGAGTTTGAAATCAAATTCTGTAAAAAATGACCTGTGAAATCCGAAAGGTGCTCTTTGGAATATGGGCCCCTTTGCCCACCTAGGCTGCAAAAAAGTGTCACACATCTGGTATCTCCGTACTCAGGAGAAGTTGGGGAATGTGTTTTGGGGTGTCATTTTACATATACCCATGCTGGGTGAGAGAAATATCTTGGCAAAAGACAACTTTTCCCATTTTTTTTATACAAAGTTGGCATTTGACCAAGATATTTATCTCACCCAGCATGGGTATATGTAAAAAGACACCCCAAAACACATTCCTCAACTTCTCCTGAATACAGAGATACCAGATGTGTGACACTTTTTTGCAGCCTAGGTGGGCAAAGGGGCCCATATTCCAAAGAGCACCTTTCGGATTTCACAGGTCATTTTTTAGAGAATTTGATTTCAAACTCCTTACCACACATTTGGGCCCCTAAAATGCCAGGGCAGTATAACTACCCCACAAGTGACCCCATTTTGGAAAGAAGAGACCCCAAGGTATTTCGTGATGGGCATAGTGAGTTCATAGAAGTTTTTATTTTTTGTCACAAGTTAGTGGAATATGAGACTTTGTAAGAAAAGAAAAAAAAAATAAAAAAATCATCATTTTCCACTAACTTGTAAAAAGTTCTATGAACTCACTATGCCCATCAGCGAATACCTTAGGGTGTGTACTTTCCGAAATGGGGTCATTTGTGGGGTGTTTGTACTGTCTGGGCATTGTAGAACCTCAGGAAACATGACAGGTGCTCAGAAAGTCAGAGCTGCTTCAAAAAGCGGAAATTCACATTTTTGTACCATAGTTTGTAAACGCTATAACTTTTACCCAAACCATTTTTTTTTTACCCAAACATTTTTTTTTTATCAAAGACATGTAGAACAATAAATTTAGAGCAAAATTTCTATATGGATGTCGTTTTTTTTTGCAAAATTTTACAACTGAAAGTGAAAAATGTCATTTTTTTGCAAAAAAAATCGTTAAATTTCGATTAATAACAAAAAAAGTAAAAATGTCAGCAGCAATGAAATACCACCAAATGAAAGCTCTATTAGTGAGAAGAAAAGGAGGTAAAATTCATTTGGGTGGTAAGTTGCATGACCGAGCAATAAACGGTGAAAGTAGGGTAGGTCAGAAGTGTAAAAAGTGGCCTGGTCATTAAGGGTGTTTAAGCACTGGGGGCTGAGGTGGTTAAAAGAGGCTGAGGATATTTCTATACAGCAAAGCTCAACATAAGCTTCTTTTTTAGGGCCAAAAACGCTTCTGCGAATCGGGTAAAACAGGAAAGTTCTTGGCACGTCTGGTTGCTAATCAAAGAGAGGCTACTACTATAAGTGAGATCAGGAACTCAAAAGGGAACAAGGTGAGGTCCTCAGAGTTGATAAGGGAGGAATTTGTGAAATATTACTCCATGCTCTATCAGTCTGATGTTTCGCTTGGAAGGGGGGATATGGAGCAATATCTACAACAATTAGGACTTCCCCAGTTAGAACCGCAGGAAAGGGAAATGTTGGATCGCCCTATTGACCTGGAGGAGTTGCAATCGACTCTCCCATTACTGAAATATAATTCATCCCCTGGCCCTGACGGCTTGCCGTTTGAACTCTACAGGTACCATGCAATATCGCTCATTCAAATTCGTTTGCGGGTCCTGAAGGAATCCTGTGTATCTGGCGCTTTGCCTCCATCATTTAGAGAGGCAGTGATCACCTTGGTGTTGAAAAAGGATAAAGATAGATGCGATATGGGATCATATAGACGCATATCGCTTTTAAATACAGATTATAAGATCTTTGCTAAAATACTGGCTAATCGCTTGAAAAGGGTCATCGCCTCTCTGGTCCACCATAATCAGACGGATGATTCTCTATAGGGTTTATTTAAACCTCTCGGTCGGGGGTAGTGTAGACCACTCCATCCTGTCTCTGGATGCCGCAAAGGCGTTTGACAGGATGGAGTGGCCTTTTCTGTGGGCCACTATGTCCCATTTTGGACTGGGGACCGCATTTATAGAAATGACTCAAATGTTATATGAACATCCGTTCGCCCAGCTAAATATTAACGGTAGCTGTACCTCCCCCATTATGATGTGGCGTGGGCAGTGGCGTCTCTAGCTTTCAAATTTTGGGGGGGCACACTGGGGGCCAGGACAAAAGTAGGGGGGGCAGCTATAACAACGATACATTTACACAAGTACGCTTAGAAATGCTGCAATACTTTACCCAATACCTAAAACCGCAACAGGGAAGAAAAGTCCAGCTGTCTGTGGATGACACTTTTATAGAGAGGGGGGATCTGTGGGGATGACACTGCTATGGGGGGGATCTGTGGATGCCACATACCGAATATAGCATCTTATGCTATATGTGTCATCCACAGATCCACCCCATGACAGTGTCATCCCCATTTCCCCCCTCCATAACAGTGTCATCCACAGATCTCCCTCCCCGCCTCTCACAGGAGTGTACATATATAACATAAACATATTTCACATGAACACTTACAGTTACTTGGCTTGGCCCTTGGGGATCTCGGACGCCACTTCAACACTTGGCCGGGGGCTCGGCGGAGCTGATGTTGTGTTTTATCCTAATGAGAAAGATTTCATAATAAGGATTTGGAGAAGGGGCGGAGGGATAGCAGAGCAGGGAGAGGCTGGTGCTGCTACTAGGGGGTCATACCATGGGGGAGTAATAAAACCCACCATAATACCCCCCAGTAGAAATAATTCTCCTTATAATGTGCAAAACATACCCCCTTATGCCCCCAGTTGAGCTAATGTCCCCCATAATGTGCCAGTATAAAATACCCCTATATAGTGCCCCAGTAAATGGCTCCATAGTGCTCCTCTCCCCCCTTCCTGCTAGTGCCCCCCATAATGTACCAGTATAAAATGCCCCATATATCGTGCCCCAGTAGATGCCCTCAGTGTCCCCCATAATTTGCAAGTATAAAATACCCCTTCTTAGTGCCCCCCGTAGATGACTCCATAGTACTCCTGTCTCCCCCTTCTCCATAGTACCCACCATAATGTGTCCCAGTATAAAATGCTACTGTACAGAGCCCCCCATATAAAACACCCCTTCTTTGTGGCCTCAGTAGATGCCGCTATAGTGCCCACCAATAATGTGCCAGTAATAAGTGCCCTCAATAACGTGCCACTGCCAGTAACAAGAGCCCCCCAATGTGCCAGTAATAAGCCCCCATCACGTGCCAGTAACAAGAGCCCCCATCACGTGCCAGTAATAAGCCCCCCATCACGTGCCAGTAATAAGCCCCCATCATGTGCCAGTAATAAGCCCCCCAATGTGCCAGTATTAAGCCCCCCATTACGTGCTAGTAATAAGCCCCCCCCATTACGTGCCAGTATAAGCCCCCCCATTACGTGCCAGTATTAAGCCCCCCATCATGTGCCAGTATTAAGCCCCCCCATGTTCCAGTATTAAGCCCCCCCCCATCATGTGGCAGTATTAAGCCCCCCATCGTGCCAGTATTAAGCCCCCCCATCATGTGCCAGTATTAAGCCCCCATCATGTGCCAGTATTAAGTCCCCCCATCAATGTCCAGTATTAAGCCCCCCCCCATCATCATGTGCCAGCATTAAGTCCCCCCCATCATGTGCCAGTATTAAGTCCCCCCATCATGTGCCAGTATTAAGTCCCCCCCATCATCATGTGCCAGTATTAAGTCCCCCCCCATCATCATGTGCCAGTATTAAGTCCCCCCATCATCATGTGCCAGTATTAAGTCCCCCCCATCATGTGCCAGTATTAAGTCCCCCATCATCATGTGCCAGTATTAAGTCCCCCCATCATCATTGGCCAGTATTAAGTCCCCCCATCATGTGCCAGTATTAAGTCCCCCCCATCATGTGCCAGTATTAAGTCCCCCCATCATGTGCCAGTATTAGTCCCCCCCATCATCATGTGGCCAGTATTAAGTCCCCCCATCATCATGTGCCAGTATAAGTCCCCCCCATCATCATGTGCCAGTATTAAGTCCCCCATCATGTGCCAGTATTAAGTCCCCCCATCATGTGCCAGTATTAAGTCCCCCCATCATCATTTGCCAGTATTAAGTCCCCCCCATCATCATGTGCCAGTATTAAGTCCCCCCCCATCATGTGCCAGTAGTAAGTCCCCATCATCATGTGCGAGGTATTAAGTCCCCCCCATCATCATGTGCCAGTATTAAGTCCCCCCCATCATCATGTGCCAGTATTAAAGCCCCCCCCATCATCATGTGCCAGTATTAAGTCCCCCATCATGTGCCAGTATTAAGTCCCCCCCCCCCCCCCCATTGTAATAAGCCCCCATAATGTGCCAGTAACACTATTGTAAAAAAACAAACAAAAAAAAACCCACTTATACTTACCTCAGTGTCCAGCGATGCGATGCAGACTCTTTCTGTGTCCCGCGCTGTAAGGCTCAGGCGGCGCGATGACGTCATCGCGCCGCCTGCGCCGGCCTCTGATAGGCTGCCAGCCCTAGTGCCTGCAGCCTATCAGAGGAAGGGGAAGGGACACGCCTCTCCCTCCCCCAGTGGCGTAGCGTGGGTGCCAGCACCCGGGGCAGCCAAAAATTGCGCCCCACCCCCACCCCAGACACGCCCCTTTTAACAGATACTGTAGTAGATCACCTGCAGTCCTATGTAACACCACAGATAACACAGTGATAACTCTGAGTACAGATAATGTAGTAGATGGGTGTGAGGCCCCAGAATTCAGAACACGTACAGTGTGACCTGAAGTCTGGGGCCGAATGCGGCAGGGTGGGCCATATTCTCAATCTCCTCCCCCAACCCTACTGTGAAACAGATATGTGCATGGGCATTATTATTACAGTATAATACCGCCCCATACCTGTTACATCCAGTGACGTCTCCTGTGATGTAGACTCTCCTCGACGTCTTTCATTCAGAGATAAGACCCGCCATGACACCTTCTTTCAGCCGCTTCTCGTCTCTGCAGTTTCACAGAAATTTTTTAGGTTCCTCACTTTACTCTCATCCTCTCCTTCCTGGTGTCTCAACAACTCATCCTGCTGCCCCCAATACTGGGCTAGAGCCAGATAGTCCCCCATTCCCCATAATATTATTTCCCCTGTATATTATAATGTCCCCCTCTTTGTTAATAATACAATAGCCCCCTCTTTGTTATTAATATAATGTCCCCCTCTTTGTTATTAATATAATGTCCCCCTCTTTATTATTAATATAATGTCCCCCTCTTTATTATTAATATAATGTCCCCCTCTTTATTATTAATGTAATGACCCCCTCTTTATTATTAATATAATGGCCCCCTCTTTAATAACAAAGAGGGGGACATTATATTAAAGTAAACCTGTCACCATGATTTTGCGCATAGAGCTGGGGACATGGGCTGCTAGATGGCCGCTCGCACATCTGCAGTACCCAGGTCCCATAGCTCTCCGCGCTTTTATTGTGTTAAAAAAACAGTTTTGAGTGATATGCAAATGACCTGATATGAGTCCTGTGTCCGGAGATGAGTCAAGCGTCAAGGAGCCCAGCACCGCCCCGCGTCCTCCGAATCTTCTCCTTGCCGGCTGACGTCACAGAGCTGGAGCGCCGAAATCTCGCGATGCGCGAGCTAGCCCATGCGTAGTGTCGGCATCATGTTCATTCCCTGTTCTGGCATCAGCACAGGGAACGAACTACGCATGTCCTAGCTCGCGCATCGCGAGATTTCGGCGCTCCAGCTCTTTGTTATTAAAGAGGAGGCCATTATATTAATAATAAAGAGGGGGTCATTACATTAATAATAAAGAGGGGCCATTACATTAATACTAATGTATTGGCCCCCTATTTATTATTAATATAATGGCCCCCTCTTTGTTATTAATATAATGGCCCCCTCTCCCCTCCTCTCACCTAATTACACAGGGTGGGACTCTGCACTCAGGGGACTGTCACTCACTCTGGGTCGCTTGAATCACTCTCTGCCTGGAGTGTGGACTTCAGTTCTGCATCTTCTTTCTTGCTCCGGCTACTGGGCTGGCTCTGCACTTACTGCCTTTCCTGCCTGGAAGGTGGGCGGAGCCTATCGGGAACTGCCGTGCATGCCCCGCCCCCTCTCCCCTCCTCACTCTGCTCTGCTCTGCAGCCGGACTCTGTGTGAAGACGCTGGCGGCTCACTTCACTTAGGGGGGGGGGGCATTTTAGTTGGGGGGGCACATGGGGGGGGCACAGCATGATGTAGGTGGGGCCGTGGCCCCCTCTGGCCCCCCCCCTGGCGACACCACTGGGCGTGGGATGAGACAGGGGTGCCCTCTCTCCCCCCTTCTTTTTGCCTTATTTATCGAACCATTAGTCCTGTAGATCCGTTTAGATAAACTGCGGTACGCCGACCTGCAGGGTTATTGCGATTGTGAGGTCACGGTAAATGGGCAAGCGAGGGTTACTCACAGTTCTGTAGGAAAACCCTGGGCAGGCACACAGCAGTGAAGGAGAGGCTGGCACAGGAGTCCTCTGGGGCACACTCTGTATTTAGGGACCAGGCCTGATGAGGGATGAGGTGCCCTGGATGTTGCAGGTGTTTTATGTGCCTGGTGGCAAGGTCCCTTTAAGGTTCGTGACGCCAGTGCCTGTAACGGTGGCACACCGATTTCTAGGTGTAATAAGTGAGGTACACAGATTGGTATGGTGAACCAAACTTTGCTTTACTTGAAAACAGTTCAACTTTGTACAGATGGATGTCAATTCAGTCCACATATAAGATACACTTCACAAGCAGGCTTTACACATCAATGGCAGGTATACTGTTCCTTGCAAGATACTCAGAGGGGTAACAACAACACACTCAGACCAGGCTGTACCTTCTCCTCAGAAATACTGTACAGTCGTGGCCAAAAGTTTTTGAGAATGACACAAATATTAGTTTTCACAAAGTTTGCTGCTAAACTGCTTTTAGATCTTGTTTCAGTTGTTTCTGTGATGTAGTGAAATATAATTACACGCACTTCATACGTTTCAAAGGCTTTTATCGACAATTACATGACATTTATGCAAAGAGTCAGTATTTGCAGTGTTGGCCCCTTCTTTTTCAGGACCTCTGCAATTCGACTGGGCATGCTCTCAATCACTTCTGGGCCAATTCCTGACTGATAGCAACCCATTCTTTCATAATCACTTCTTGGAGTTTGTCAGAATTAGTGGGTTTTTGTTTGTCCACCCGCCTCTTGAGGATTGACCACAAGTTCTCAATGGGATTAAGATCTGGGGAGTTTCCAGGCCATGGACCCAAAATGTCAACGTTTTGTTCCCCGAGCCACTTAGTTATCACTTTTTGCCTTATGGCACGGTGCTCCATCGTGCTGGAAAATGCATTGTTCTTCACCAAACTGTTGTTTGGATTGTTGGAGAGGTTGCTGTTGGAGGGTGTTTTGGTCCCATTCTTTATTCATGGCTGGTTTTTTCGGCAAAATTGTGAGTGAGCCCACTCCCTTGGATGAGAAGCAACCCCACACATGAATGGTCTCAGGATGCTTTACTGTTGGCATGACACAGGACTGATGGTAGCGCTCACCTTTTCTTCTCCGGACAAGCCTTTTTCCAGATGCCCCAAACAATCGGAAAGAGGCTTCATCGGAGAATATGACTTTGCCCCAGTCCTCAGCAGTCCATTCACCATACTTTCTGCAGAAGATCAATCTGTCCCTGATGTTTTTTTTGGAGAGAAGTGTCTTCTTTGCTGCCCTTCTTGACACCAGGCCATCTTCCAAAAGTCTTGGCCTCGCTGTGCGTGCAGATGCGCCCACACCAGCCTGCTGCCCTTCCTGAGCAAGCTCTGCACTGGTGGCACTCCGATCCCGCAGCTGAATCCTCTTTAGGAGACGATCCTGGCGCTTGCTGGACTTTCTTGGATGCCCTGAAGCCTTCTTAACAAGAATTGAACCTCTTTCCTTGAAGTTCTTGATGAGCCCATAAATTGTTGATTGAGGTGCAATCTTAGTAGCCACAATATCCTTGCCTGTGAAGCCATTTTTATGCAACGCAATGATGGCTGCACGCGTTTCTTTGCAGGTCACCATGGTTAACAATGGAAGAACAATGATTTCAAGCATCACCCTCCTTTGAACATGTCAAGTCTGCCATTTTAACCCAATCAGCCTGACATAATGATCTCCAGCCTTGTGCTCGTCAACATTCTCACCTGAGTTAACAAGACGATTACTGAAATGATCTCAGCAGGTCCTTTAATGACAGCAATGAAATGCAGTGGAAAGTTTTTTTTGGGATTAAGTAAATTTTCATGGCAAAGAAGGACTATGCAATTCATCTGATCACTCTTCATAACATTCTGGAGTATATGCAAATTGCTATTATAAAAACTTAAGCAGCAACTTTTCCAATTTTCAATATTTATGTCATTCTCAAAACTTTTGGCCACGACTGTACACTGTTCCTTAGAACTCCTGTCTGGTTTTTATCCCAAGGCCCGGATACCTCAATACTGGCTTTTATCCTTGGTAAACATTCTTCCTCAGGTATATATATCCTTGCTTTACATTTATAATCCTTCTGCCCTTCAGCTTACTTGTTTAGCTGGTACACTGGCTCTGCTTGGCTTGGTGGGAACTGCAGGTTTTCTCCCAGGAGGTAACTCTTCTCTTGGGGTAAATCTTCTGAGCTAACTGAGGCTCATTATCCACAGGCAGCCTATAATCCTTCACTAGCCTCCTGGTGGTAACTAGAAGCCTGGACCGTCTAGCTGCATGTCAGGAGGTGGCCCTCAGCATATCTCTGGCTGGTGCCCTCTCACTTCTGTCTCCACAGACTCCTGACTACAGACTAACTCCTCCCTGTCTGGGTCTAAATATATATACTAAGTGTTCACTGGCTCCCCCTAGTGCCTAGGATGCTTAACTACACCCTAATAGGCCTGCTGCACATATCACAGTGAAAAAATACACATTAAAAATGCATTAAAATGTACTGTGAAATATACTGCCACTGTTCCACAGGAGGTGGAGAACAACGTGGCCCAATTGACCCTTGTGTAGTGCCCACCTTTACTTAGTTGGACACTACATAACAACATAGACGGCTTTGGGGTGGCGGGAGAGAGCGATAAAATTAGCCTTTATGCCGATGACGTTATTTTGTTTTTGGATCGGGGATGGAAAATCCTCCCTTATGTGATATCAGTAATGGAGGACTTCGGTAGACTGTCGGGCTATTTGATTAACTGGCCCAAGTCATCGCTCCTCCCGCTAAACCGCAAAGCTGTAGATGAGGGGAGTGGAGTAAGGGTTCTTGCCCCGAATGATACCCTGGATTATCTAGGCTTCTAGGGATTAAGATTGGTCTCCCTATAAAGAGGTTTTATGAGCTTAATTTAGTGCCGATCCTGAACAAAGTAAAGTCTAAAATATGCGCTTGGCAAAAATAGATTTTAGCTCAGACAGATCGAATAGCTCTAAATTAAGATGAATATCCTCCCTATTGTGATGTACCCGATGTGTGCTTCCCCAGTATGGATTGATGATATTTTCTTTTATAGATTGGAGACCCTTATTAACGATCTAATATGGGGAAGAAAGAGGGTGAGAATAAAACAAAAATATCTATGGTTGTCGGAATTAGATGGTGGGCTATCACTTCCTTTCTTTCAGGGGTATTATTTATGTGCACAGGTTCAGCGATGTTGTAGATTCACTGATAGTTTATTAGCACAATATTTGCAGCAGGTTTTGGGGAAAACCAATAGAGGAATATTTTTATATGTTTGGAGTCTGGTTATTTGGGGGTGAGGAAGTCCCTATTGATTCCTTGGTCCCTACAAAGGGTCTGGAATAAGCTTAAGAGGATTTTGAAAGTCTCTCATTCTTTTGCTTTTACCCCTTTGTGGGAAAATAGGAATCTGATGGAATTCTTTAACCACCTCAGCCCCCAGTGCTTAAACACCCTGAAAGACCAGGCCACTTTTTACACTTCTGACCTACACTACTTTCACCGTTTATTGCTCGGTCATGCAACTTACCACCCAAATGAATTTTACCTCCTTTTCTTCTCACTAATAGAGCTTTCATTTGGTGGTATTTCATTGCTGCTGACATTTTTACTTTTTTTGTTATTAATCGAAATTTAACGATTTTTTTGCAAAAAAATGACATTTTTCACTTTCAGTTGTAAAATTTTGCAAAAAAAAACGAGATCCATATAGAAATTTTGCTCTAAATTTATAGTTCTACATGTCTTTGATAAAAAAAAAATGTTTGGGGTAAAAAAAAAATGGTTTGGGTAAAAGTTATAGCGTTTACAAACTATGGTACAAAAATATGAATTTCGCTTTTTGAAGCAGCTCTGACTTTCTGAGCACCTGTCATGTTTCCTGAGGTTCTACAATGGCCAGACAGTACAAACACCCCACAAATGACCCCATTTCTGAAAGTAGACACCCTAAGGTATTCACTGATGGGCATAGTGAGTTCATAGAACTTTTTATTTTTGTCACAAGTTAGCGGAAAATGATGATTTTTATATTTTTTTTTTTCCTTACAAAGTCTCATATTCCACTAACTTGTGACAAAAAATAAAAACTTCTATGAACTCACTATGCCCATCACGAAATACCTTGGGGTCTCTTCTTTCCAAAATGGGGTCACTTGTGGGGTAGTTATACTGCCCTGGTATTCTAGGGGCCCGAATGTGTGGTAAGGAGTTTGAAATCAAATTCTGTAAAAATGACGAGTGAAATCCGAAAGGTGCTCTTTGGAATATGGGCCCCTTTGCCCACCTAGGCTGCAAAAAAGTGTCACACATCTGGTATCCCCGTACTCAGGAGAAGTTGAGGAATGTGTTTTGGGGTGTCTTTTTACATATACCCATGCTGGGTGAGATAAAATATCTTGGTCAAATGACAACTTTGTATAAAAAAATGGGAGGAAAAGTTGTCTTTTGCCAAGATATTTCTCTCACCCAGCATGGGTATATGTAAAATGACACCCCAAAACACATTCCCCACCTTCTCCTGAGTACGGAGATACAGATGTGTGACACTTTTTTGCAGCCTAGGTGGGCAAAGGGGCCCATATTCCAAAGAGCACCTTTCGGATTTCACAGGTCATTTTTTAGAGAATTTGATTTCAAACTCCTTACCACACATTTGGGCCCCTAGAATGCCAGGGCAGTATAACTACCCCACAAGTGACCCCATTTTGGAAGAAGAGACCCCAAGGTATTCGCTGATGGGCATAGTGAGTTCATGGAAGTTTTTATTTTTTGTCACAAGTTAGTGGAATATGAGACTTTGTATGAAAAAAAAAAAATCATCATTTTCCACTAACTTGTGACAAAAAATAAAAAATTCTAGGAACTCGCCATGCCCCTCACGGAATACCTTGGGGTGTCTTCTTTCCAAAATGGGGTCACTTGTGGGGTAGTTATACTGCCCTGGCATTTTCCAGGGGCCCTAATGTGTGGTAAGTAGGTAAATGACCTGTGAAATCCTAAAGGTGCTCTTTGGAATATGGGCCCCTTTGCCACCTAGGCTGCAAAAAAGTGTCACACATGTGGTATCTCCATACTCGGGAGAAGTTGGGGAATGTGTTTTGGGGTGTCATTTTACATATACCCATGCTGGGTGAGAGAAATATCTTGGCAAAAGACAACTTTTCCCATTTTTTTTATACAAAGTTGGCATTTGACCAAGATATTTCTCTCACCCAGCATGGGTATATGTAAAATGACACCCCAAAACACATTCCCAACTTCTCCTGAGTACGGCGATACCAGATGTGTGACACTTTTTTGCAGCCTAGATGCGCAAAGGTGCCCAAATTCCTTTTAGGAGGGCATTTTTAGACATTTGGATACCAGACTTCTTCTCACGCTTTGGGGCCCCTAGAATGCCAGGGCAGTATAAATACCCCCACATGTGACCCCATTTTGGAAATAAGACACCCCAAGGTATTCAATGAGGGGCATGGCGAGTTCATAGAAATTTTTTTTTTTTGGCACAAGTTAGCGGAAATTGATATTTTTAATTTTTTTCTCACAAAGTCTCCCGTTCCGCTAACTTGGGACAAAAATTTCAATCTTTCATGGACTCAATATGCCCCTCACGGAATACCTGGGGGTGTCTTCTTTCGAAATGGGGTCACATGTGGGGTATTTATACTGCCCTGGCATTCTAGGGGCCCTAAAGCGTGAGAAGAAGTCTGGAATATAAATGTCTAAAAAATTTTACGCATTTGGATTCGTGAGGGTATGGTGAGTTCATGTGAGATTTTATTTTTTGACACAAGTTAGTGGAATATGAGACTTTGTAAGAAAAAAAAAAATTATTCCGCTAACTTGGGCCAAAAAAATGTCTGAATGGAGCCTTACAGAGGGTGATCAATGACAGGGGGGGTGATCAATGACAGGGGTGGTGATCAATGACAGGGGTGGTGATCAATGACAGGGGGGTGATCAGTGACAGGGGGGTGATCAGGGAGTCCTATATGGGGTGATCACCACAGTCATTGATCATGCCCCTGTAAGGCTTCATCAGACGTCCGGATGCGTTTTGCGGATCGGATCCATCTATCAGTGCATCCGTAAAAATCATGCGGACATCTGAATGGAGCTTTACAGGGGGGTAATCAATGACAGGGGGGTGATCACCACAGTCATTGATCATGCCCCTGTAAGGCTTCATTCAGACGTCCGGATGCGTTTTGCGGATCGGATCCATCTATCAGTGCATCCGTAAAAATCATGCGGACAATCTGAATGGAGCTTTACAGGGGGGTAATCAATGACAGGGGGGTGATCACCACAGTCATTGATCATGCCCCTGTAAGGCTTCATTCAGACGTCCGGATGCGTTTTGCGGATCGGATCCATCTATCAGTGCATCCGTAAAAATCATGCGGACATCTGAATGGAGCTTTACAGGGGGGTGATCAGGGAGTCTATATGGGGTGATCACCACAGTCATTGATCATGCCCCTGTAAGGCTTCATTCAGACAGTCCGGATGCGTTTTGCGGATCGGATCCATCTATCAGTGCATCCGTAAAAATCATGCGGACATCTGAATGGAGCTTTACAGGGGGGTAATCAATGACAGGGGTGTAATCAATGACAGGGGGGGTGATCAGGGAGTCTATATGGGGTGATCACCACAGTCATTGATCATGCCCCTGTAAGGCTTCATTCAGACGTCCGATGCGTTTTGCGGATCGGATCCATCTATCAGTGCATCCGTAAAAAATCATGCGGACATCTGAATGGAGCTTTACAGGGGGGTAATCAATGACAGGGGTGTAATCAATGACAGGGGGGTGATCAGGGAGTCTATATGGGGTGATCACCACAGTCATTGATCATGCCCCTGTAAGGCTTCATTCAGACGTCCGGATGCGTTTTGCGGATCGGATCCATCTATCAGTGCATCCGTAAAAATCATGCGGACATCTGAATGGAGCTTTACAGGGGGGTGATCAGGGAGTCTATATGGGGTGATCACCACAGTCATTGATCATGCCCCTGTAAGGCTTCATTCAGACGTCCGGATGCGTTTTGCGGATCGGATCCATCTATCAGTGCATCCGTAAAAATCATGCGGACATCTGAATGGAGCTTTACAGGGGGGTAATCAATGACAGGGGTGTAATCAATGACAGGGGGGTGATCAGGGAGTCTATATGGGGTGATCACCACAGTCATTGATCATGCCCCTGTAAGGCTTCATTCAGACGTCCGGATGCGTTTTGCGGATCCGATCCATCTATCAGTGGATCCGTAAAAATCATGCGGACGTCTGAATGGAGCTTTACAGGGGGTTGGTAAATGACAGGGGGGTAATCAATGACAGGGGGGTGATCAGGGAGTCTATATGGGGTGATCAGGGGTGATCAGGGGCTAATAAGGGGTTAATAAGTGACCGGTGGGGGGGGGGGTGTAGTGTAGTGGTGCTTGGTGCTACTTTACTGAGCTACCTGTGTCCTCTGGTGGTCGATCCAAACAAAGGGGACCACCAGAGGACCAGGTAGCAGGTATATTAGACGCTGTTATCAAAACAGCGTCTAATATACCTGTTCGGGGTTAAAAAAAACACATCTCCAGCCTGCCAGCGAACGATCGCCGCTGGCAGGCTGGAGATCAACTCTCTTACCTTCCGTTCCTGTGAGCGCGCGCGCCTGTGTGCGCGCGTTCACAGGAAATCTCGGCCATCGCGAGATGACGCATATATGCGTGACTCTGCGCAGGGCTGCCACCTCCGGAACGCGATCCTGCGTTAGGCGGTCCGGAGGTGGTTAAAATCACTGATTATGTTTACTGGTCACGTAGGGGGGTGGTCAATATGTCTCATATTTTTGTATGTGGACATTATAAATCCCTCTCTGATTATAATTTCACGAGCAATACACTATTAGATGTGTTTATGTATTCACGTTTAAAACACGCCTATGAGGCCTCTAGGAATAAAGGTTACATGTGTCCACGGGAAAATGTATTTTTTGATTATTGTTGTGTCCAGATAGATGAGAGGGTCAAGATAGCTAGCCTATATAGTAAATTTCGAACAGCATTCGCAATGGTAACTCTATATAAAAGCTCGAGTAAGTGGGAGCAAGAGTTGCATTGCTCTCCACTACAATGGCCTAGTATCTACAGGAATGTAAGGAAGGCAACATCTTCGAATGCCCATAGATTAATCCAATTTAAGATTCTCCACCGGTTGTATTATACGCCAAAAACCCAAGCGAAATTTTCCCGGAATAAAGGTCGAGACTGCTGCTTTCCAAGGTGTGGGTACGTGAATGCCGATTTTGGGCACGTTCTCTGGGATTGTAGGGAAATTAAAAAGGTACTGGGAACAAGTTTTCGAAGCTTTACAGAAGGAATCCTCTTCGAGGTATAGTCCTGGGAAGGTGACGGTGATGCTGGGAGATTATGCCTTGGATATAGAAGTCCCGACTCGGGTTAGACAGATCTGGATGAGGGGTTTGATGGTGCCAAAAGTTATTTTAGTCAGACATTGGGGCTCTGTGTCTCCTCCCTCGATAAATGAATGGATCCGGTATTATCAACAAATTAAAGTGTATGAGGATATGGAAAGAAAGCGGAGAGCGGCACGTAGGACTCTTTTCATTTAGTTACTGGTGAAACTGTGTTGGTTTTTAGTGGTAGTGACGACAGCCAATAGGGGGGGGGGGGGGGGAAGGGATGGGTGGTTATTGTATAATATGTGTATTAAGTATGAATTTACAGCCTGATTTATAATTTTTGTAGGATTCTGCTATACGGTTAAAGGATAGCTGTCTATTTTTGTATACTGGCTGATTTGTTTATTGTAATTTGTGTTGTTTTTCTATTTATGATGAAAATAAAAAATATTTAAATTAAAAAAAAAAAACACTACTCCTAAAGTCAAAGACTTTGCAGCCTTCTCATTGGCCCACAAGCTGGAAGCTCGGAGGGATCATGTGTACTGATTAAAAAAAAATCTCGAATATTCGAAATTACGAATATATATCACTATATTCTAAATGTTCGTGAATTCTCGAAGTGCCGATATTCGCGATAAAAATTAGCAATTCGAATATTCCTAATCAACACTGCTTCTAGCGCGGATGCATCAACATTTTTTTAAATGGTGCCAAAGGGACGGTCACATCACAACTTGGATGGGACCCACTAATGTGCTTGAGAGGAAATTATGGAGCAGGAAAACCGGTTCGGAAGGAAGCGAGAGAGTGCGGCAGCCTGCACTTACCTGATGACTATGGGAGGATAATTGCCTGTAAGAGATCGCTGACCTGTGGACCGTTCACTCGTTTCAAGACGCTGCTGAGAGATGAGCTGCTGCGGGGAGACAGAGACACCGAGGCTGCTGTAGACTGATTCCTGTGAGTAGCTGCATGTGTGATGATGTCATCAGAGTCATGGGTGATGGACGTGATGTCACCATTCATTCTGAAGATCGCCCTTGGTGCATTGTGTGTTGGAGTCCGAGGTAGTCTTAGGGCTGTATTACCCTAGCCGATGGTCGGCGTATCATAGCTAACGATCGGTTGTAGGAACTGGCCGTATAATACAGCCTTAAAAGTGCCGCTGATTCCCCGATGAATGAGCGCTCGTATGCTTGAAAGTCATGGTTTACCGGCGACAGATTGAGCTGTCAAGATCAGGCTCAGTCTATGCTCTCACTTTTCCCCATGCTTTACACTGTTAACCTGCTCCAAGTTTCAGTGACCCGCACTTTAGCTGCGATGTCTCAGGTAGTCTGAAGTTTACCTACTGTCTCATCAGAGGCTCAGCTTAGCGCTCTGTTTCCACAGCATGCTTTACACTGCAGCTCTGCTTTTTCAGATTGGCTTCTGTGTATAAGCAAGTGTAGAGAGATCATTTATATATCTAGGACTGGAGTTTATGGACTTCAAGTAACTAAACTCAAAGAGGCAGTCTGTGGTGCTGTGGGCACTCTCCTGTTCCTATTGATAGTGGGCACTCTGCTGGCATTGCTCATGGGGACACACTCCTGTTTATAGTGGGCACTCTACTGGTAAGTACTGCTTTGGGGGGGGGCACTCTGCTGTTTATGGGGGCACTCTCCAGTTTCTATTTATAGTGGGTACTCTGCTGGCATTACGATTTTTGGGGGCACTCTGCTGGCATTGTTTATGTAGGCACACTCCTGTTTAAAGTGGGCACTCTGCTGGTAAGTACTGCTTTTGGGGGGCACTCTGCCGGCACTGTTCATGGGAGCACTCTCCTGTTCCTATTGATAGTGAGCACTCTGCTGGTAGTACTGTGTTAGGGGGCACTCTGCTGGCACTGTTTATGGGGGCACACATCTTTTCCTATTGATAGTGAGAACTCTGCTGGTAAGTACTGCTTTTGGGGGGCACTCTGCCGGCACTGTTCATGGGAGCACTCTCCTGTTCCTATTGATAGTGGGCACTCTGCTGGTAGTACTGTGTTAGGGGGCACTCTGCTGGCACTGTTTATGGGGGCACACATCTTTTCCTATTGATAGTGAGAACTCTGCTGGTAGTACTGTTTTAGGGGGCACTCTGCTGGCACTGTTTATGGGGGCACACATCTTTTCCTATTGATAGTGAGCACTCTGCTGGTAGTACTGTGTTAGGGGGCACAATGCTGGCACACTTTATGGGGCACTCTTCTGCTCCTGTTTGTAGTGGGCACTCTGCTGGCAGTACTGTTTTTGGGGGGCGCTCTACTGGAGCCGCAGTGCCAAAAGGATGGGAGTGGTGATGGCTATGATGGTGGTAGTAGTACTCGCAGTTCACGGTGGCATTCTTCCCTCTGGCGCTCCCTGGGTCATGCACAGTGAATGGAGAATGCACCCTTTCTTCCCTTGGGGCACTCCGTGGCTGTCTGGGGCTCCTGCCTGGTGCTAGTTGGGGTGCCTTTGATGGTGGGTGTTTGACAGAGGGTAAGGCAGGAGGTCAGGTCGAGTGACGCCCGGCAAATTGTGGAGACATAAACCAGGCCCAGTTTAGTTGTGATAAATAAAGTCTCACTTTACTGATTAGATAATGAGAGTGGTCGTTCATACAGCAGCAAAAGGTGCAGTCCTGAGATATAGCACAGTTTATTTTTCCCAATGGCTGAACATAGGCAGCGGCAATGATGGTGGTAGTACTTCCTGAGTCTCATTCTAAGTTCACTTTATATAACCATCGGCATGACATTTTAATTTTTGCAGATATCAGATACGGATGGCCAGTCCGTCTCAAAATGTGGTGGGTGCCGGAGGCAATTAACCCTCTGCACAAGCAGTAAAGTCTTATTGCCATAAACAAGCAGTACCTTACTGTCTGAATCCAGTGCACCGCCTTGATGTCTGCTCACTTTCCCTCAGGGGTAGTCTCTCAGATAGTCCTCTGGCAGTTCTTTAGTCTCAGAAATGGTGTTTCCTGGATGAGGCTTCTCTTTGGACTTCCTTAGCAGGAGCTCACACAGGTAGGTCTTGTCTCTAGCGCTGATGACTAGTCATACGCACTAACTAACCAGACATTGCCGGTTCAGCCAGTCTCCATGCCAACTAACCAAGACCGCCAGTGTTAACTGTTCGTTGACCAGACAGAGCCATTTGAAATATACAGTGCACAAAGAGATAAGCGCATTTAACCTTAAATCACAACATTTAACGCTTAGCAAATAATTAACCTTTAGCAGTGATCCACTGGGTCACTGCACTGAGGCTGTTTATGGGGGCACTCTCTGCCGACACTATTTATAGTGGGCACTCTCCTGTTTCTGTTTAGAGCGGGCACTCTGCTTTCACAGGTTTTAGGGGACATTAAAGGCATTTTTATGGAGAAATATATTGCCACTGTTTATTGGGTATTCTTAAAGGGGCACAATGCCACTAGTTCAACAGTTCTCTGATGAGATCACCCTTTTAAAGACCTCCAGTTTAAAAATAGGCACTGTTCATCCTGAGATTGCTGGTTCATTATACACAGACAGAGCAGCTCCTGTGGATTTGGGAATGGGTTACCATTAGTGGTTGTCACCCAGGATCTGTTAGCCATCTAGGAGACTAAGCTAGCTGATGACAGTCAAAGGGATGACGCATTTCAGTCCGAGGTTAAAGGACAGAATACGCCTTGGGTTTAAAGGTCCACGCGTTATTTTCTGGTTTATCAGTAAAGTCGCACATTTACAGCTCCGTCCCTCCACCCCGTGAATCATCCTCTACCCCGCTAGAGTCACGGCTTATGTGGATGAGGCACAGAGAGTCCAGGTAATGACCGGATTAGTGAAGGTGATTATAGGGAGCGGGGGAAGGGTGTGACTGATAATGGACAATGACTGCACATATTACAGGTCCTTATATTATATAAGTCGTCGCATGCAGGAAAGAGTTAACAGCTCCTGGTGACCGGTACGTGACACTATTCATACAAAACAGGGTCCCAGGGAGTCACCCTGTAAGATAGATGTATTAGGCCAGGGGCCACAGTCATGATATCTTGTGCTGGTCTCTCTATGGACTAGTTGTGTTTATAGAGCTCGTCCTGAGAACGATCAGGGGAGCACCTAGCCTTTCTGCTGCCTGAGGCAAAAACCGAAACGGCTCCCCCCCCCCCCCTGCCAATTTCTTAACCTAACCACTTCCTTCAGCCCATGGCCCTTCCGCTGCCCCCCTCTTGCCCCTTCCTGGTGCCTCCTGAGACGATCGCCTCACCTGGCCTCATTGGTGGTGCACCCCTGAGAACGATATCCAGCAATTACCATTATATAACGCTAAGCCCCCCTGTCTGGTGCTGAATTTGGTGCGGTCCATAGAGCACCCTTCCCCTTTAACACTCCGTTCTCCAGATCACTCTGAATAGTTCTCGTTCCTTCTGTGATTCGGAATCTCCCGTCTCAAATTATGAATTTATGTCAGAATATTCATTCAGTCATTCGTTCATTCATTCTCATTCAGTTATATATTCAGTATTTCATTCTTTTATATTTTTTATTTTATTTGCTCATGCATTCATTCTTATCCACCCATATGTTCATTCATTTCATTCATTCATTCCTTTATGTCATTAGCTCATTATACTTCATTTCATCCATTTGGTAATCAGTTCTCATTTATCTATATGTTCATTGATGCAGTCATTCATTCATTTGTTCTTAGATTAGTTCATTAGCCATAATTTCATCCATTATTTAATTCATTAATTGATGAATGAAGGAATGTAGGAGAACTAGTGCTACCTGGAAAAAAATAACTAATGTTATGGTGAGCACCGCTCCCTGGTTATACTGTTTATCGTTCATTCATTCATTATATATAATTCATGCACTCATTCAGTAAATTGCTCATTCATTCTAATTCACCCATTCACTTCAGCCTGGCTGCTATTGAAACAGAACAGAGCAGTGGCCGTGACCTGCAGACATTGCAGGGGGGCAGACAGGTAAGTTCTTCATAATCAATTCTCATTCATTCATTCATTAATGTTTATTCTTGAAGTTGCATTTATCAACATTGGCTTCATGTATGAAAATGAGTGCAGGCAGAAAAAGAAATGAAAGTAAAGAGAAAGACCTGGCACTCTAAATATGCAGCCAAAATCGAGATAGGGGTATTAAAATATTTATTGTGTTTTATTTAAAATATATTTAAAAATAAAAATAAACACAGCAGCGTATGGAATAAATAAGTAGCAGCACTGAACTATACAATACAATAGCAGTAAATGGCAGCAGAGAAAAATCAGCAATAATATTGATCTATAAAAATAGTGTCAATAGTAAAATTCAACCATAGAGAATCCGCAATCTGTAGGTGAATTTAAACATAAATTGTTCCTCCTATACCGCAATGGTTACCAATAATGAAGGGGTCACTGTTATATCCCCGAAACGCGTATGGACCATACCTTGCACCGGCATGAATTAAAGCCTCCGGAAGAAAGTTATAAAGCTCTGACGATATACAGTACAGACCAAAAGTTTAGACACACCTTCTCATTCAAAGAGTTTTCTTTATTTTCATGACTATGAAGGCATCAAAACTATGAATTAACACATGTGGAATTATATACATAACAAACAAGTGTGAAACAGCTGAAAATATGTCATATTCTAGGTTCTTCAAAGTAGCCACCTTTTGCTTTGATTACTGCTTTGCACACTCTTGGCATTCTCTTGATGAGCTTCAAGAGGTAGTCCCCTGAAATGGTCTTCCAACAGTCTTGAAGGAGTTCCCAGAGATGCTTAGCACTTGTTGGCCCTTTTGCCTTCACTCTGCGGTCCAGCTCACCCTAAACCATCTCGATTGGGTTCAGGTCCGGTGACTGTGGAGGCCAGGTCATCTGGCGCAGCACCCCATCACTCTCCTTCATGGTCAAATAGCCCTTACTTTCAAAGTTTTCCCAATTTTTCGGCTGACTGACTGACCTTCATTTCTTAAAGTAATGATGGCCACTCGTTTTTTCTTTACTTGGCTGCTTTTTTCTTGCCATAATACAAATTCTAACAGTCTATTCAGTAGGACTATCAGCTGTGTATCCACCTGACTTCTCCTCAACACAACTGATGGTCCCAACCCCATTTATAAGGCAATAAATTCCACTTATTAAACCTGACAGGGCACACCTGTGAAGTGAAAACCATTTCAGGGGACCACCTCTTGAAGCTCATCAAGAGAATGCCAAGAGTGTGCAAAGCAGTAATCAAAGCAAAAGGTGGCTACTTTGAAGAACCTAGAATATGACATATTTTCAGTTGTTTCACACTTGTTTGTTATGTATATAATTCCACATGTGTTAATTCATAGTTTTGATGCCTTCAGTGTAAATCTACAATTTTCATAGTCATGAAAATAAAGAAAACTCTTTGAATGAGAAGGTGTGTCCGAACTTTTGGTCTGTACTGTATATGCTTTCATTGAGCGCACAAACCAGCCATGGTAACGTAGCTTGGATAAGCGCAGCTGACATCCATCATACTACTAACTACCAAGCCCACATTCACACATCGACCAGACTAAGGTAACAAGGATATATAGCAACTGTACCTGGGTGGGACGCCACCTTGAGAAGTTACCGCACTGTACCTTCTGGTCTTCTATGTGTGTTATTTGAAAGACTGGTGATTTATGCGCACGCTGCTATAGAAAGTCAGTAACAACTGTGGACTGTGAATAGCTAAAGTTATCCATTCCGGATAGCGCGGATTAATGATTTCCCATGTGAAGACTTGAACATAGTCTGAAGTCTGCTGGACACCAATTATTGCTGCCATTTGAACGCACTTTGCACTTTCCATTGCGGTATAGGAGGAACTATTTATGTTTAAATTCACCTACAGATTGCGGATTCTCTATGGTTGAATTTTACTATTGACACTATTTTTATATATCAATATTATTGCTGATTTTTCACTGCTGCCATTTACTGCTATTGTATTGTATAGTTCAGTGCTGCTACTTATTTATTCCATACGCTGCTGTGTTTATTTTTATTTTTAAATATATTTTAAATAAAACACAATAAATATTTTAATACCCCTATCTCGATTTTGGCTGCATATTTAGAGTGCCAGGTCTTTCTCTTTACTTTCTGAATACCTTTCTGTGGCTGGGTGGGCCACATAGACCTAGAGCACCTGTTCCATATTGTCTAGTTGTAGCGATCCACAGATACCTTATACATTTTTCAAAAAATAAAAGATGTAAACCTATCAGATTCTAGATGTTTGTTCGGGAAATGTAGATTTTTGCCATTCGTTCATTCACTAATTCTTGGGAAGTAAGCTCTAAAGCTTTATGTATGAAATATACTATGGATTGGAAACATTCACATTTGTTGTGGACTCTGGAATGTCCTATTTCATGAGCGACCATTATTGAAGATCCTACAACGTTTTTGGGTGACCATCTCTGTCTTCAGCAGGGCGGCCTCAGTTTGAACCCCCCACCATGGGTAAACCATTCATCCAAATACTACTGATTGCTATATTCCTCATGAGCTTTGGTTGGTACCGGAGCCTTTTCCAGGTGAGAACTTTCCAACTCATTTATGGTGCAAAGAATTGCATTGTCCAACATTTATGTTCCCATCTACGACCTTTTGACAAATAATTCTTTGCATAGGAACTTCAGTTTCATTCCCTTGTATGATGAGAATGTTATACATTTCAGGATTCTCTGAGACATTTACTTCAGACCTGTCTGGCACCCACCAATCATGACCAACCTTCAACTAAAGAGCCGAGTCCTCCACCAAAAACTGAACTCCAACTAGAAATAGACAGAATATATGACAAAATTAAAAAACTCATCCCCGTTGTGACATTCACACACTTTAACCAGACCACAAGTGGAAGGAACAGTAAGGTGTCCCTTGTAGACCCCCGAAAGACATACTGTGTTGGAGAAGACTTTGTGGTACGGGTTGATATGTTTGATCATTTGGGCAATAGGAAGACTTATGGAGGAGACTTCATAAGACCAAGACTCATCTCTCAAGAACTTGGAGCTTCTGTCTCAGGAATTTTGGAGGACTTTAAAAATGGGTCTTATCATGTTCACTTTCCATTGTACTGGGCCGGCAAGGTCAAAGTCAACATTCTGTTGTTCTACCCGAGTGAAGGGGTGGCCGCTCTCTGGAGGTCAAGACACTCCAGTCAAGGAGTTGTTGGTTTCGAGGGGAAATTTGAAAAGTTTGGTAAAGTTGCAGTGACTAAATGTGGTTTCAAGCTCTCCAATGAAGATGGGAAGAAGATCTGTGAGTACCACGACCCACTCTACGAGGAGGTCTACCACTGCTACAAAGTTCCAAATTTTACTTGTGAGAGTCTGAATGAAATGAGGGGTTATGACCTTCATGCCTCGTATCTTACCCCGGTGGAGCAGCAAATTTTTCAGAGGTATCATTTTCATAATGGGTTTCAGACTTTTAAAGGGGAAGTCCATCATTTATCTTGTAAGATAACATGCAAAATGGTAGGATATTTTAAGCAAGACCTAATGAAGAACAGTGAAATCCAGTAAAATCCTATAAACTGCAATTGTATTCTATTGCAGTCTAAGGTATAAGCGATCAGAAGATCACATGTACAAGCCTCCTAAGGGGACTAAAAATGACAGTGAAAAAATAAAATAAACTATTAAAAATATAAGAATAATAAAAATTAAAATCACTCCCTTTCCCAATTTTACATATAAAAATAAACAAAAGCAGCCAGGATCGCAGACTTGTGGTGATATATTTCAGGAACGGAGCCCTGCAAAGTGGTGGCTGGAGGACTCTGGTCCAGCCACCACCAAGAACTCTCCCCATAGAAGTGAATGGGAGCGCACCGCGCATGACTGGCCACTGCTCCCATTCGCTTCTATGGACCCAAATGAAATAGCCGAGCCAGCGCTTGGCTATTTTCAGCGGCCCCATAGAAAATGAATGGAGGGCAACTGCAGATGCACACTGCACCCTCCACCACTTTCCGTTCTGGACACAGGTGTGGGTCCCGCCCCTATCAGACAATGGGGGCATATCCTGGCAATGCCCCCATTGTCTGAGATGAGACTAACCCTTTAAGTCTATGTACACTGTTAGGGGCAAGGAGCCCTTATTTAGAGATAAGATTTATTAGATGACCGGCACAAAGTGAAAGTACAGTTCACACAGCTAGACAGACACAGTTAACCCTTTGTGACAGAACAGCTGAATATGTTTTAAATAAAATCCAATTGAAAAAATGTTTTTTAGCCCAAAATGAATAAAATGAAATCATAAAAAAAATTATATTAATATATTATAATTACCATTTGTATCATTCCTGTTTTAAAGGTCAAATATTGTTATACAAATCCAAAGTGAAATTCCGCCAATCACAGTAAATCAGTGCAACGGTAAGTTTTTACATTTTATTCTGAATTCAGTCACGGTCAGCCACAGATTTAAAGGGATTATCATTTTTGAAGGGAAAGGCCGGGAGCACTCTAAAATAATAAAAATAAGCAGCACTAACCCGAATAAGCCGCCAGTTCAGCTTTAGGCCTCATGCACACGACCGTTGTTGTGTTCCGTTCCGCAAAATGGGGTTCCGTTGTTCCGTGATCCGTTTCCGTTTTTGTTTCCGTGTGTCTTCCTTTATTTTTGGAGGATCACCAGACATGAAGGAAAGTAAAAAAAAGTCTAAGTCAAGTTTGCCATGAAAATGATAGGAAAAAAAACGGACGCGGATGACAATCTTGTGTGCTTCCGCGTTTTTTCACGGTCCCATTGACTTGAATGGGTCCGCGAACCGTTTTCCCGTGAAAAAAATAGGACAGGTTATATTTTTTTGACGGACTGGAACCACGGATCACGGACGCGGATGACAAACGGTGCATTAGCCGAGTTTTCAGCGGACCCATTGAAAGTCAATGGGTCCGCAGAAAATCACAAAAAACGGAACAACGGACACGGAATAAAACAACGGTCGTGTGCATGAGGCCTTATAGGGCTCCAAGACTTTCCAAAAAATACTTTATATACACTGGACAACACCTTTAAATGGATACTCCAGGACTTCAAAATTGATGCCTCTCGGAGCCGCACGCCGGTCAGCCGTTCACTTGGAGGGGACTGAGCTTGCAGTACTTTTCACAGCCTCTGCTCGGTGAATGGCGCTGTGTTAGTTCGGCACACTGCGACACCTGCAAACAGCTGATTGGCCGGGGTGCATGATGTCAGACCCCCACCGATCTGATATTGATTACCTAAGGATAGGCTATCAACAGTAAATCCTGGAATACCCATTTAAAGGGATGAATGAAAAATGACAAAAACAGCTTTCTTTTATCCAGAAACAGCCTTTCAGGGCCGAGGTGCAATACCAAGCACAGCCTATGGCCAAGAGGGGTGCTATTTCTAGTCCACAAGCAGACATTTTAGTTTTAAACTCATACACAGATTTATTATTGTGCTTTACTTCTCTTGTACTTATCTTACATCATGCCTTGTTCTCCAGTCGCCTCTAGAGCTGCATTCACAGTTCTGCTTTATTGTCACTTGGAGTCTGTCAGCTCTGTGTTGTCAGACAAACCTCTAATTGGATAATGTGCTGAAATCTTACACATTGTATTTTATTTTTATTTTTGGCGATCTATAGCATATTGGTGTGGAGCCCATAGCAACCAATTAGATTTCACCTGTCATTTTTGTGCAGTGACCTGATTGGTTCCCAGAGTTGACTTTTTTCCTTTCACCAGTTTCCATACTTCTCCCTTTATAACTTCCACAATGCACAGCAAAGCATGCTCCATATACACACTAAACCAGCAGGGGGCGGTAGTGAGCTGTAAAGTCTGGCAGACTGGAATCTCACAGGAAGCCAATAGAATTTTGAAGGCAGCTTTAGATGTGACTGGAGTCTAAGGCATGATGGGTTTACATTAAGGGCTATGTACACCTTTGGGGGCATTTTTTTTAATTCTTGCATTGTACTTATTTTAAACTAAAATAATTTTTAATTGGTCTTTTAAAAATTCGGAGCCCTTTTCTCTGTACAGCCTTGAGATTCTCTAGTAGCAAACTGTCTGCTTTCACTATGCTCACAGCTCCTTATTTCTGACCTCCTAAACACTCATTACAGCTCAATTCTTATCTTGCTGATGAGAATGATTTTAAATAAGTGTTTTTATGAACTTTTAGTCCATTAGAGATAAGGTTTATTAGATTCACAAAGCTAGACAGCTAAGCCTTTGTGACAGAACGGCTAAATATTTTTAATAAAGACCAATTGAAAAAATGATTTTTAGCCCATAATGAGTGAATTGCAATCATAAAAAAAAATTGCCCACGAAGGTGTCCATAGCCTTTAAGTTCTTGTATCTCTTCCAGCTTCAGGAAAAGCCCCACTACCAAAGTGTCAGACTGGAATGAGCTCGCCTCTCCCGAGCGGATATTTCTACCAAAAAATCTGGAATCCGGTTTACTGTAACATGACGGTTTATAGAACGGGGGATGACTTTATTAAATGTCTGCAGGGAAAGAAGCTCTTTCTCATCGGAGATTCCACGTTACGTCAGTTCATGATGCACTTCACCGAGGGGATCAACAGTAAGGCTTATTACCCTCATGGTCGGACCCCATTAAAGACCCAATGCTTCTTTGTTTGTTACAATTGTATCCAGGGTAGACAATCTCATCAGTGGCACGAACCCCTGTCCTGTCTTGATGGATTGTTACATTGTGACAGTGCAAGTGAAATAATGCATCAGTCTGGACTGGGGGCAATTGTAACAAAGCCTCAGCTGTGAGAAGCATTAGGTCAGTACAAGCTTACAGCTTCGTGATGTAAACAAGAATGATTGTATCCACTGACAGCAGGCAGAAATGTTGCAAATGATAGGGAATTGACACACAAGGTAAATTAGAAGATGAAAAAAAAAAAAAGTTTCAATACGAAGCAACTGTTTAAAGTGCCGTTCACAAGTCTGATGCACAATGAATGGAGAATGAACAATCGTTATTATGATTGTTTGACCCCCCCTTCAGCACATCCTCAGCTCTCTTGGGGCGATAGTTGTATTCGCCACACGAAAGATCCGCTCATCTGACAGAGGATTTACTCGTTCGTCAAGTAATTGGCGGCACCTTCACTTGGGGGATTGATCAAGAGCGAGTGTTTGTATGAAGGTTTGTTCCCAATAATTGGACTGGTCTTTGGCCCAAGTAACAGGTCCAATTTTTTTTTTTACTACATCCCTGGTGGTCTAGGGCAGTAAAGGTGTTAGTGTCAGCATCCCCAATGTCAGTTTACCTGGTGATAAATATAAGGCCATAAAGGGGGTTAATTTCAGTGTATATGGTGGTCTAGGATAGTGAATGGGTCAGTATAACTGGTGGTCAAAGGTAGTGAGGGGGATTCATTTCAATATTCCTGGTGGTCTAAAGCAGTAAAAGGGTTAATGGTAAAATAACTGGTTGTCTAGGGAAGTGAGGGGTTAATTTCTGTATACCTGGTGGTCTAGGGCAGTGAATGGGTCCATACAACTAGGTGTGTAGGGAAGTGAGGACATTAATACTGATCTACCTGTTGGTCTAGGGCAGTGAAAAGGTAAATGTTAATATCATTGGTGGTCTGGGGCAGCACAAGAGTTAATGTTAATATAACTGATGGTCTGGGGGTTAATTCCAGTATACCTGGTGGTGTATGGCAGTGAGAGGATTAATGTAAGGATCGCAGGTGGAGGGTAGTAGAGGGGTTAATTCTAGTATCTTTGATGGTCTAGGGCAGTGGAGAGGTTTTTCTTAATATCCCCAGTGTAGGGCAGTGGAAGATTTAATGCTCCATACTTAGGGTTCAGTGGTCACTCACCACTCTCTATGTAACTTCCTTTTTTTTTTCTTACACTGCATATAAAGATGAGAGCAGGGAGTGGACAGAGAGGTTGAAGAAGCTGAAACTGCATGGTTGCACAGCACTCTGTATGATCGGGCAGAGCAACTGCACGATCAGCATTACTGTGGTACTTAGGTCACTTACTGGTCACAACTCCAACTGCAGCCACCCCCCACGGCATTGCATGTGATACTTGAATAAACTGACAAAAAGATGCTCTTAGATGTTCTCCTCTGTAGCTCATGGAGAGGGTCCAGAGAGGTGGACCTTCCTCCATGATGTCCATATGTCCTAATAGTTGTCTTGATGACTTTCAATGTTGGTTATACATTTTCATCTGTGCCCCTGACTGAGATGTTTGTCTCCATCAGTAGTGAAATACTTCAGATACCATCGCAGAGGATGGACCGGTTGGGCTTTGACACTGGAAGCATTGAACATGGAGAAGGATATATATGTTTCCTACAAGAGGCATGGATTCCCATTGGAACACAGTGGCTTCTACTACTTTAAGGAGGACCTGTACACCAGTCGTCAGATTGACCAGCGTGCCGGGGGGAAGGATACCATTTTTGTGATTACAATGGGACAACATTTTAGACAGTTCCCTCTAAAAATTTTCATTCGACGAGCTGTCAACATCCGCAGAGCTCTGGAACGACTGTTCCTCAGGAGTCCCGACACCAAAGTCATCATAAAAACTGAAAACACCAGAGAGATCTATGCCTCAGTTGAAAGGCAAGGAGACTTCCATGGATACACTCAGTATCTGGTCCTCAAGGAAGTGTTTCAAGGGATCAATGTTGGCTTTGTGGATGCTTGGGACATGACGGTGGCATCGGCTACAATGACTGTACATCCTCCCGGTTATACATTTGGGAGTATAATGAGCCTGGCGTTCACCTTTGCTTGTTAACAAAACAATGTAAGGGAAGAAGGACTACCGTATACATTTTGGATTTCCTTGTACAAGGACTAGAACAAGTTTCTTGGAACAGAATGGGATTTCAGATCTAGGATGGGCCATAGCAAGATTCGTGGATCAGAGACCAGGAGATGTCTCCCGGACAAAGGACAGCTTCTTTGATTAGCTTTATTGGACTAAGTAATGTCTCATTGAGAGGCCTTCTTGGACCAGAGCAGGTTTCTTGGATTAGGGAACACAACTTGGACCAGGGAATGTTTCCTAGATTAAGAAAGACGTCTTGAACCAGAGTAGGTTTCTTTTACTTGAATAAAGGGTGGAAGTCTTGTATCAACAAGGGTCACTTGGATCATGGGATGTCTCCTGGCCTAGAGAAGACTAGGATAGGATTCTTGGATTAGGGGATGGCTTCTAAACTAGATAAGGTTTCTTAGAACATAGTAGGTTTCTAGGGATTAGAAGGGCAGCTTGCACCAATGCATGTCTCCTGGCCTTGTGAAAGCTTATTTGACCAGATTAGGTTTCTTTGTTCAGGGAAGACCACATGAACCAGGAAATATCTTCTAGATTAGGAAAGTTTAGAGTGGGATTCTTGGATCAATGAAGGCTATTTCGACCACGGGATGTCTTTTAGCCTAGGGCAGTGATGGCTAACCTCCGGCACTCCATCTGTGGTAAAACTCCAACTTCCAAAATGCACACTTGCTTGGCTGTTCTCAGAACTCCATAGAAATGAATGGAGCATGCTGGGAGTCATAGTTTCACCACTGCTGGAGTGCCGGAAGTTAGCCATCACTGGCCTAGGGAAAGACTTTTGGTGCAGAGTTGGTTTCTTAGTTTAGGGAAGGCCACTTGGACAAGGGGAGGACTTGAATGTCTCCTAGACTATTTAAGGCTTTTTTATGCACAGCTGGCTATGCGTCCTAGACACACAGAAGGCCTCTTTAATCAGGGAAGATGTCATGATCTTGAGTGGCCCTCTTGGTCCAGGGCAGGTATTTGAAAGATGTGTCTCTTGGACCAGTGTAGTTCACTTGGGGAAGAGAAGATCTCCTGGACCACAAAAGGATCTTGGTCAAAAGTACATTCCATAGAACAAGTCTCCGACCTCGGGTGCAGTTGGGAAGATTGTGTAAGGTAAATTAATTTTTAACAGAAGAAAGAATTCATGTTATAATATCATTTGTACAGAGATGTAATTTATGTCATGATTATTTATATGTGCAGAAAGCCAATAATTGTAAAGAATTTTTTATTCAATAAAAAAAAAATTCTGGAAGCGGAAGATTGAATCAGAACTATTTTGTACTGATGATCTGACAGATCCTAGGTCAACATATGTCCAGTGACCCTGTAATCTTCCTGACCCAATCGACACTTAAATCCTTCCTTCTACTGTAGCTTTGATTGTTTTTTTCATCTCTGACCACTAAATGGCGCTGTGTTTCGGTCACTTTTCCATGAACCAGGAGACAGTAATGGCTGACACCACTCTGCTCAGATCACGATGATTATCTGTGTATATTGCCGTCATATAGTAAAATACCATCCGCACCTTTACATATACAGTAATACTATTTGTATAGTTGGTCTATTTCGGGTTCATCTTGCATCCCTCTAACCTGATGGTGATTAACTCCGGGGTGTAAAGCCGGCCAAACACACAACCTGACGACTCTGGCAAGTTCAGCTGATCTTAGTCTAATGTGAATGGCCACCCTGATGACCACTGAGGTAAAGTCTTATAGGAGTTGTACAGGATTAGAAGAACATGGCTGTTTTCTTCCAAAAGCAGTGCCCCACCTTTCCACAGGTTATGTGTGGTATTGCAGCTCAGCCTCATTTAATGGAGCTGAGCTGCAATACCAGACACAACCCATAGACATAGGTGGCGCCGTAGCTAGAAAAGAAAACTGCCATAATCTTCTAATCCTGCACAGCCCCGAAGAGTGTCGGTAGGTTATACCATCAGGTGGATGTTTTGTCCAGCACCCTGAACCTAGTGGGTGCCGAGCATACAACCGTTGTGCTGTCCTCAGGACCATGATTCAGTTGAATTACTGTGGCAGGACACTGGAGCCAATGGCTCCCTGCCCTACACCGTCCACTCAAATAGGCCACAGGCCGCGGATGACATCATCGTGATTGCCTGAGCTGAGAAGCTGGCAACTCATGATACAAGCTGGAATAAGCATCTGACCTGCATCACAGGCGGCTGCGGGGAGTCACTTTGGGGCAGACAGTATTGTGGGCACAACAGGGGGACATTAAAAGTACTGAGGGCACTACAAGGGGCATTATAACTACTGTGGGCATAACGGGGCAATACAAGTACAGTGAGCACATTGGGGCAGCACTATAAATACTGGAGACCCTATAAATACTGGGGGGAACTATAAGGGGCATAATAGCTACTGGGGAAGCACTACAGATGGGCAGTATAAATACTGGAGAGCACAACAAGGGGCACTATAAATACTGGGTGAACTAGAGGGGGCATAATATGCAGCGTCCCACTCAGGACACGTGGGAACTGCAAAAATTACTGAAAAACTGCAAATGTATTGCTTCGTTGTCATTGCTGTATTGCATGTAATTTTGCATTTCTACACCTGTTGTATCCCTGTTCATAGGCTGGTCAAGTGTGTTTTATACATCCCACCACTAGATGGGGATAGCACTACTCTGGGATATCCAGCCCAGCTCAGGTCTTATCTGTGGTTCAGTTAGACCAACCTAAAAGAAAAACTCTAATAAGGTGTACAAAATACACTGGGGTCTAGTATAATATACTGAAACCAACAAAAGAAGAGAGACCCATAACCCCATTGAAAAAATGAGAAAACTCATAAAATATATGTAGTTTATTAGGGCAAAAAATATTAAATATACAATAACACGAAGGCACAAGGTAAAAGGGGATGGGACGCCCCGTGTAGCGGGACCGTGAACCCCCACCCTCACATATACCAGACTAATGGGGAAAAAGTGTAGAACCGCATATTAATGGGAGAACTGTAGATTGGGCCAGAATAACCTATAAGCATATGTATTGCACACATGTAAAAGATCAATAATACGGGTGAAACAAGAGTGGTATGTGTAAGCAATGACACTAAAGTAACATACTAGACATGTATAAAGCAAGACATAAATTACCCATGATATGCGGGAACACAAGGTGTATGACCAGGGCTGCACCTCGACGCGCGTTTCGCCAAGAAAGCCTTCGTCAGGAGGTTCAGTCTGTTGTTAGCTAGAGCGAGTGCAGATCAAGCACACAACTGCTCAGGGAAAAGCCTAGTCCAAGAAGGGACAAAGTCAAGAAAAGACTTAAAACCAAAGGATGATAGCCACTACCCAGGCATCAAAGACCTTTGGGAACCCAGGTGAAGGATTCTTTAGCCATGGGCAACCTCACCAAATTACACTGGTTTAAAAGGGACCTTGAAGCAAAGTCACCGACCAGTAAGACCTGTACAGAACCACAGCCTGAGTCAGAACCTAGCCAAACCTATTAAAAGTGGATCAACGGGATTCCTCTAAATATCAAGAGACTGTATTCTGTCTGGATGTATATGCCGCAACTAAAAACCAGCTACAGTAATAGTTGTGAGTTGTATCCTACCACTGTCTACTTCATTCTTCAATATTACTACAACTGGTTGTACCACCATAAACGGTACTGGCGTCACGATAAATACCACCAAGGGACCCAGCCGCCACAAGCACCCTAAACACCGCCGTCATCAAGGGCACCTCAACCTCCATCTTGGCTGGTGCTCCTCTACCACAGAGCGTGCCCCGGAGGATTTCGTGCTGTCTTCCTCATCACTGTGCTGCCGGCCCAGGGAGGCTTTCTGGTAACCGTGAGTAAACTGATGAACTGTATTGCTACTGCCCCTCATCGGCCCACCGTGCACCTCACGTGTCGCCCCTGCGGTTCTGGCACGCCACAAATACTCTATATAATTACTCTGGGCATGACGGTGAAGTATTGGTACTTGGGGCACAACAGAGGGGCACTGCAAGGAGCAGTATAAGTTTTGGGGGTACTATAAACACTATGTGCACTATAGGGGGCATAAAAGCTACCTACATTTTGTCTACTGTGGGCACAACAGAGCAGTATAAGTACTGGGGGAACAACAGGGGTCAGTATAAATACGGGGGGGCTCTATAAGTACTGGGGGAAGAAAACAGACTGGGGGTTTTATAACTACTGGACGTATTCGAGAAGGAATTATACCTATTGGGGGCACTATAGGGGGGCTTATATGTATTTGGAGCATTACAGGGCATTGTAAGTACTAGGGGCACCATAGAAGGCTTTATAACTGATCGATGCACAATATGGGGCCATTATACTTAGTGGAGGCATTGTAACTACTGGGAGCTCTACAGAGTCCTTTATACTATTGGGGGCATGTTGGGGAGCTTCATCACTACTGGGGGTATTATTACTACTTGGGGTTCTGTGGGGGCATTATTATTTTTTGGCACAAAAGGGACACTATTGGACACCATTATCACTGTAGGGGACACTATTACTAATGAGGGCGCTCAGGTGGTACTTTTGGGAGGACTTTTTGACGCTGTTAAGGCACCAGGAGGAGGATTATAGAAAAGTGAGGAACCTAAGATGTCTGTGTGGTAAACTCTGCAGAGACGAGATGTTGCTGGAAGACGTCATCATGGCGGTCTGCTTCCAGAGGAGAAGATTAGGAAAGAGAACGTCTGCATCACCAGATGTAATCCATACATGCCTTTAGCACTGGGGCTTGGGGGGGGGATTGGTTGGCATATGAGTCTGACTCATATGCATTGGGACTTTGGCCCGAAATACTTTGAAACTCCAGAAACACCCCTGACAACCCCTTTAACAATTTCAGCATAGAGCCTTAGAATGCAATGATACAATTCTGTCTGAAGTCAATCTGACCATTATAAATACCCCTGCAGCTTCCCCCCACCCCCCTCCCTAGTTGCAGCTGCCAGCAGCTTTTTGCAGAAGGTTTGCCTGCTCTACCAGAGGTCCTGGAGCCATCCTGTATTTGGGGATAATCGTGTATAATTTGGGAGAGTATAAATTGAGAAAGTTTAAAGAAAGATCCAAACATTGCATCATCAGAACCTGATATAACCCACTTAGACTGATTGCAAGGTTACTTTCCTGCACAAATCCTATAGACGGGAGATTTATTTGGGTGATTTTCACTACAAAGTTGCTTCATTTTTCATTTTGCAGCAGAAACTTTCAGTAACTGCTATTCCAGTTTCTAGCACTAGAGGGCGGCAGCGCACAACCCCAATGGAGCCATGAACAAGACACAATGGGGGATATTTACTAAGCGCGCTGCACCACAATTATGGCATAAAGTGCACCAAAAGAATAGCGTTTTGATTTACGCCAAATCTATCAACTGTTTTCTCCAGAATTTTCACCATGAAGAATGCATCACGCCAGAAATGAGTTATAAATGTCAAAGTGGGCGGGGCTATCAAATTAGCGCATATTACGCCTCATTTATCATCCTCTTATCTGCAGAAATGACTCACATTGAGGCAGACAATTAAGCAGCTTATGTGGGGGTGTTTTGTGTAAAAAGTCGCATTCAAGAAAAGAAAAACCAACTTGTGGTGGGAACAAGTGACAGGTAAGTATTAAGACAGGATGGATTTATTTTTATCTAATATAAATGAGCGAAACAACGGCGTTTTGTCAGTAAATTGGCATTCAACAAAAACAATAACAAAAAAACGTCCCGAGTCTGAGACAAAAGTCGCAATTTACCTGTGAAAATGTCGCAAATATGCTTCAAAAGTCTCGAGTGTGGCAGGGTTGGCTGAAATGGCGAATTTGGTTTGAAAAAGTTGCATTTTAGTGCCATTGGTGTTAAAATGTCACAAATAGAGAGAAATAGGCGGATAATAAGGTTTATATTTTAAAAAGTCACATTTTAAAATTTGATTTGTAATGTTAGTATTTTTTGGCGCAAATTACGTCATTATTGATACATTTTCCCCATTGTATCATCCCCTACAGGTTCTTAGGCTACATTCACACGGCGCTGTATCAATTTTCGGGTTTGGTTGGCACCGGCCGACGGGTCTGGGGTTTGACTGGCCCCCTTCCAAAAGAACCCCCCTGTAGATTTCTGTGTTTATTCACACATTGTTCGCAGTCTTGGTGTTTGTTCACACCATGCAATGTCCATAGAACAAATCTTCACCTGGTTAGCAGTCTTTCCCCCAGCCGTCCACAGCAGGCTTTAGGTGCCTGTTTTTCAGCATGCGGCTTTCAAGCTTTTAGCATGGCACCAATTCACAGATCCCAAAACAGAGTCTCCACAGCTTCCCTGTCAGATGGAGGATCATCAACACCCAGCTGAGACTGCTGGCTGGGTTTTTATATAGGCCAATAAAGACCTGGCCTGGAGCGTGGGGAAAAGCCACCCACCCAGCACTTTGGCTACTCCCAGTAGTGAGTCGGCCCAGATCGGCTTTACAGCCATACTAACCGGCTCTTACCTCACTGAGGCCAGGAACCTCGGTGACACATATGTAGTGTACGGGGACTGTAATGCCCGTCACTACAAAAGTGTCACTTGTTGTGCTGTCGTCCCTCCTTAATTATGGGAAAGTTGGTATATGTCATTTTTATAAATTGTCATGTAATGTAATGTTATGTATTTCCCTGTTACTGTGACACTTGCATGTACAGGCCTGCTAGGGGTGTCATTCCAGCTTCTAGTCACTAGAGGGAGCTAGAGAGCCCTAGTTTATATAAGGCCCAGACAGGGAAGTGAAAGTCAGTCTAGTTTAGAGTTCAGAAGTTTCTAGATGCTGAGGAAACTGAGGGAGAGACAGAGGCAAAGCGCAGAGAAGCAAGAGGTACTCAAGATAACAGAGGAGGTACTTTATAAAGCTAAAACCAAGGATATACGCCAGAGTTAAGGTATTGGACCTTGGAGAAGATTTGCTATATTCCAGGATCAGTCAGAGATAGAGTGCAAGCTCCTGTACTGCAAGTCCTGTGTTTCACACTCTGAAATCACCTTGCTCAATCTGTATTGCCTGCATCAACCGTATTGCAAAATCGACTGTATGCCAAGGAACTGCGATTCCATTATTGTCCATTATTGAAACCTACTAAAGTTGGAGTTCTGCTTTAACCTCACGGTGTTCCTCATTTATTCCTGCTATCCGCAAACGGCGTGCCACCGTTTAATTGGCACTGGCGTCACGAACAATTTCTTACCATCACCTGCCTATGCAGAGAGTCAGCCGTCTCAGGTTAGTGTCATTGCACTACTACATCCAGAAACTCTATTACACACAACTTGAGTACGCTGCACCTCTCTTTTGGCGTCACGAACAGGATACGCACGCTTTATAGTGCAAGAAGCGTGAACTTTGTGCCTTATACAGTTGCCCTGTGACCAAAGTGACAAATTGCCTGTTTATTTAAAGTGGACTTTGTGAACTGAAAATCCTACCCAAAGTGTGCCTAAAACCTCCAAAAAGCGCTGTGCAGTGTTGCGCTACCAAGAGGAAGAAAATCGCCCCATTGGAGTGTGGTTTTGTGGACTTTTTTTTCAATCCTGCTTGCTGTCAGTGAATGGACAGCGTTTTGCTAAAGATGGCCACCGGCCGCCTGGAGTAAAGTTTCCCGCGCTGCTGAGGACCTTCGTGGGCGGATCCCTGCAAGGACACAGAGAATCCCGCCCCTCTTCATCATCGCACCGCCGCGGCCCTGCTTCTTCTACGTCATCGGGTGCTCAGGACGTCCGGAATCTCGCGAGACTTGGCCTGCGCAAGCCCGGCGATACTGGTAAGCACTTGTAACCGGAGGGAAGGGGAGTGTTCCGGCCCCTTTAGTCGCCAGTGGCCACCTCTCAATAGACTACCATGTCAGAGCCAGGAGTGCCTGAGCAGCCGGGCCCCGGGAGAGTTCGCGGCTCCTAATCATCCAACAGCCCCCAGCATGATGCCCTTTACCATGCCTTACTATTTCGGGCCCCATGGTTCCCCCGCTACAGAGGAGAGACCCATACCCTAAGGGACTTTAAAGAAAAGTTGCTGGCATTATTCAAACTGTACCCCATAAATGCCGACCAGCAAATGGAAATCCTGCTAGCGCAACTGGAGGGGGCTGCACGGAGGGAGGTATTATCCTGGCCTGCTGCTGAACGGAGTACTCTAGAACAGATATTCACCCGCCTCAGGGCCACTTTTGAAACTAGGACTGCCTCAGAGATAAAGATGCACTTCTTTGGCAAGAGACAGAAGCCCGGTGAGTCCCTCCGTGACTATGCCCTATCACTTCAGGAGGCTTTAGGGGCTGTAATGCAGATAGATTCCAAAGAGGCTGATAACCAGGACCAGACCCTGAGGGAACAATTTATTAACGGGGTGTCTAGTGAGCAAATAAGGACCCAATTAAAGATGCTGTCCGCCCAGCACCCTAACAGTGCCTTTCTGGACTTTAAAGAACTGGCTATAAAAATTCTGGGGTCCACAGTATCTCCTGAGTTGAGCACCCCACCTGAGTCATCAGCCTGCAGGGTGAAACCGCTTAGCACTAACCGAGCTGAGGCCGGCCAAGCTGTTCAAGTGTCAGCTACTGATACTATTGCCATGCTGACAGAGCAAGTAAATCACCTCACTAAAAGTCTAGAGAGAGTGTGCAGAAAAATAGAGGAATGGGAAAAACCCATAATGTCAGAAGAAGAATTCCTGTCACCTCCTAGGCCGTTCTCACCTCCTTACCAAGAGACTCACCCCAGGGATCCTGGGAGGCGTAATAGAGGTCGCAAGAGGCCCGTGTGTACATACTGCAAAAAGCTGGGACACACAGAATCCACGTGCTGGCAGTTAAACGGGCAACCCCTGAGGCTGAGGACCACCCCTCGGGAGGTAGAACACTAGGTCCAGAGGATCCAAATTGGATGCCACGTTATGTAGGATCCCATCCTAAAATCAATATAGAGATCAACGGGGTCCCCTTTAAAGCCCTATTAGATACTGGGTCTCAGGTCACTACTATTCAGCTGCCTGCATTTGAAAAGTTCTGGGACACCAACCAGTTGACCCAACCGCCTGAATCCTGGGTGGAAATTATCGCCAGCAATGGCAAACCAGTAAAGATTCATGGATACTGGGAACCCACCCTGCAGGTGGGAGAAGTAACCTTACCGCAACAGGGCGTGATAGTAGTACAGGCCGGCGACAGAGGAGGACACCCTGTCATCCTAGGCACCAATGTCTTCAAAAACTGTTATTCAGAAATACTTGCCGTATTACATCAGACTTTGCCCACTGCTTCCTCTGCATCCAAGAGGGTAATTCAAAAGACTATTACTGTGTTAAGTGCCCAGCAGAGGTTTGCTAATGGGAAAGGAGAAATTTGTACTGCCAGGATTAGTGATATTAAGCCTGTGACTTTGCCTCCTAATTCTCAAACTCTTTTATGGTGTCGTGCTGTCCTGGGAGTCCAAGGCCGAGATTATCCAGCCCTGGTGGAACCAATACAGATGGAGGATTACCCTTATGTGAGAGCTGCCAAGTGCCTGGTGAACGTCTCCCAAGGTAAAGTACCTGTCCGTCTGATTAACCTGAGCAATCATCCTGTTGCGCTTACTAAGCATTGCCGTGTTGCCCAGCTGTCCCAGGTGTCCTTCCAAGACTTCATTCGTCTTCCAGTGACAGAGAAGCCGCCAGCTGCAGACAGCAGATGTTCGCCGGTGACCCAGCCACAAGTGCCTTGGTGGGAAGAGCTCCATGTGGGGGACGAGACTACCCCCCAACATCAACAAGAAGGGATCCTACAGCTGGTCAAAGAGTACCACCAGGTGTTCAGTAAGCATGCTACTGATTATGGGGAGGTGAGTGCCATACAACACACCATACCTACTGGCTCTCATCCTCCTATCAAGGAGAGATACAGACCCTTACCACCTACTTCATATCAGACTGTAAAAGAAATGATCCAAGAGATGAAAGACTCTAATGTAATCCGGGACAGCCGTAGTCCGTGGGCTGCACCCCTGGTCCTTGTAAAGAAGAAGGACGGTGGTATCCGTTTCTGTGTGGATTATAGGAAAATTAATCAAATAACCCACAAAGATGCATACCCACTGCCCCGCATTGAGGAGTCACTAACTGCTCTGGGCTCCTCTGCCTATTTCTCCACATTGGACTTGACCAGTGGCTACTGGCAAGTACCCATGGCCCCTGCAGATAGGGAAAAGACTGCTTTCACTACTCCCATGGGCCTGTTCGAATTCAATTGTATGCCGTTCGGGCTATGTAATGCCCCAGGAACTTTCCAGAGACTAATGGAACGGTGTTTGGGTCATAAAAACTTCGAAACAGTGCTGCTGTATCTAGATGACGTCATTGTGTACTCAAAAACATATGAAGACCATCTAAAACATTTGGCAGAAGTATTTGAGATCCTTATCAAATATGGCTTGAAGGTAAAGCCATCCAAGTGTCACCTGCTCAAACCTGCAGTAAGATACCTGGGGCATGTAGTAAGCGGAGAGGGAGTGTACCCTGACCCTGATAAGTTAGCAGCTGTCCGTAATTGGCCGGTTCCTACTACCGTCAAAGAGGTGAGGAGTTTTCTTGGTTTTGCCGGCTACTATAGACGTTTTATCCCCCATTTTGCTCAAATAGCTGATCCTATCCAGGAACTCTTGAGGGGGCAACCCAAGAAAAGTCCTAGAACTCCTGTGCCCATTGAGTGGAATGAGGAAAGAGAGATAGCGTTCCAATTGCTAAAAAAGAAACTGACCGAGCTTCCTGTGTTAGGTTATCCAGACTACAGCAAGCCTTTCCATCTTTATACTGATGCTAGCAAGCGAGGCCTGGGAGCTGTGTTAGCCCAAATCCAAGAGGGAAAAGAGAGAGTAATAGCATATGCAAGCCGCTCCCTGAAAGGAGCTGAGAAAAATGACCAGAATTATAGTTCCTTCAAACTAGAGTTCCTGGCATTAGTGTGGGCGGTGACAGAAAAATTCAAGGATTATCTAGCCGCCACCCCGTTCATTGCATTCACTGACAATAACCCTCTGGCGCATCTAAATACAGCTAAATTGGGGGCCTTGGAGCAGAGATGGGCCTCTCGCCTTGCCAACTATAATTTCTCTGTAAAGTATCGTGCTGGACGTACTAATGATAATGCTGATGCTTTATCCAGGCTTCCCACAGAGACAGCTCCTGATGATGTGCGAGATGCTTGGGAAGATGTAGAGATGACGGCTTTCTATAACAAATTTGCTCAACAGGATCAGGCTCGAGCTACCAATCACAGAGCTGCAGTTCCTTCACCCTCCAGTAGGCCTGATCCTAAAGAAGAAAGGTGGGTGAAACTACAGTCTGAAAGTAGAGTGCTGGGTGAGTTGTTGGACTTCATTACTAGTGGCAGAGCCCCTGAGAGGATTCGGCGTAAGAGTGCAGATCCTGAGCTCATCAAACTGTGGAGACAGCGTCATCAACTCTTCATACAAAAGGGCCTATTGCTACGGAGAAGCCTAGACCCAGTGTCCAACGAGAGAGTGCACCAGATTCTCATACCCCGACGAGATGCAGGTATGGTGTTGGAGATGTACCACAATCAATCCGGTCACTTTGGGGTCCAAAAGACTGAGGCTACTATCCGCCAGCGGTTTTACTGGGTGGGCATGAGAGAAGACATGGAGAAGTGGTGTCGAGAGTGTGTAGCCTGTGCCTTAAAACGGAGTGAGCACCATGATCAGAGGGCACCACTGAGACCCATTGTAAGTACCCGTCCTCTTGAACTTGTCGCCATCGACCATGTGAAACTGGAGCCTAGTCGCTCAGGGTATGCTTATGCCATGACTATTATTGATCATTTCACAAAGTTTGTGGTAGCGGTGCCTGTGAGAGACCAGACAGCCAAGACTACAGCCGAAATGTTCTGGAAGCACTTCCTCCTGCCTTATGGATGTCCAGAAAAGATCCTCACCGATCAAGGACCGGCTTTTGAGTCCCATCTGTTCCATGAACTGTGCTGCTTACACAACTGTAAGAAGATCCGGACAACGGCCTACCATCCTCAAGGTAACGGATTATGTGAAAAAATGAATCAGACCTTGATAGAGATGCTGAGGGCCGTGCCTCCTGAGAACAGAGGAGATTGGCCCAGTCTGTTGCCACAGCTCATGTTCACATACAATCATACCATACATTGTTCCACCGGGTATACCCCTTTTTACTTGATGTTTGGGCGCCAAGGGACATTGCCTGCTGACCATTCATTGGACATACACGTACCTGATTGCATTAACCCATTACCTAACACCGACTGGGTTGCTGAACATCAAAGGCGATTGGACGCAGCCAAAGCCATTGTTCAGGAGCGTATGGACTATGCTAGGGACCGACAGCAGAGAGACTATGATCAAGCAGCCCATGCAGAACCCTTGACAATAGGGGCTGTGGTATGGTTAAAGAATAACCGCCGTACCAGTAAACTGGACAGTAAATGGGAGCGAAGTCCCTATGTTATCACTGCAATCCCAAATGTTGGAACTCACACTTATGAGATCACCCGGGAAGACAAGGGATCCCAAATTGTACACCGAAACCGGTTGAAGCTCTGCCTGACGCCAGAACCTAGTGCCGAGAGTTCTGGATCTGAATATCCTGTGTCAGAGTCAGCAATACAGCCCGAGGATCCTATGCAGGCTGTTAGTAATCTGAGGTATGACGCTGATCCCATGCATTGGCTTCTGACACCTTGGTTGAACTTGCTGGTGCCTGCTCCGGCACCTACTGTAGCTTCACCTCCGGAAGAGCTGGTTCAAGATGCCCCGGATCCAGTTCCCCCTCTAGTGGATCTAATTGTTCCAGTTGTTCCTGACCAAGATCTCCCTGATGGAGACCCTCCTGTTGCTCCTCTCTCTTCTACCTCGTTGCTAAGGGAAGAGGAGACCCCTGTTTTGAGAAGGTCTACCCGGATGACCAGGGGACGCCCGCCAGTCCGTTTAGGAGACTTTGACTATTCTGGTGGTGTCTCCTCCCAAACAGTTGCCACTGGCAATACCTTACTTGACATTTGTGCGCAAGAATGGACTCCTCCACGTGAGCCCTTGCCTGTGATACACCCACAGGAAATTCCTGAGTAGTTCCGTTTTTATACCGTTTTATCTATTTTGCTGTTCTATTATGGACTTATTCATTGTCATGGACTATCCTGGTTATAATGTTACGCTGTGCCAGGTCAGCGCCCCAGTTCCATTCACTTTCCTGAAGAGAAGAGAACGACGCCCCTTGTCACTACCCTTCATCTTTGCCAATTGGACCTGATATGAATGTAAATGCAGATGAATTACATGTATGTATGCCTGCATGTCTCTTTTTTCTGTTTCAGGTAGAGATTCCAGTTGGGCGAGCCCTGATGGAGTACGAGGTCGTACTCAGCTTAAAGCAGTGGGGTATGTAGTGTACGGGGACTGTAATGCCCGTCACTACAAAAGTGTCGCTTGGTGTGCTGTCGTCCCTCCTTAATTATGGGAAAGTTGGTATATGTCATTTTTATAAATTGTCATGTAATGTAATGTTATGTATTTCCCTGTTACTGTGACACTTGCATGTACAGGCCTGCTAGGGGTGTCATTCCAGCTTCTAGTCACTAGAGGGAGCTAGGGAGCCCTAGTTTATATAAGGCCCAGACAGGGAAGTGAAAGTCAGTCTAGTTTAGAGTTCAGAAGTTTCTAGATGCTGAGGAAACTGAGGGAGAGACAGAGGCAAAGCGCAGAGAAGCAAGAGGTACTCAAGATAACAGAGGAGGTACTTTATAAAGCTAAAACCAAGGATATACGCCAGAGTTAAGGTATTGGACCTTGGAGAAGATTTGCTATATTCCAGGATCAGTCAGAGATAGAATGCAAGCTCCTGTACTGCAAGTCCTGTGTTTAACACTCTGTAATCACCTTGCTCAATCTGTATTGCCTGCATCAACCGTATTGCAAAATCGACTGTATGCCAAGGAACTGCGATTCCATTATTGTCTCTATGAAACCTACTAAAGTTGGAGTTCTGCTTTAACCTCACGGTGTTCCTCATTTATTCCTGCTATCCGCAAACGGCGTGCCACCGTTTAATTGGCACTGGCGTCACGAACAATTTCTTACCATCACCTGCCTATGCAGAGAGTCAGCCGTCTCAGGTTAGTGTCATTGCACTACTACATCCAGAAACTCTATTACACACAACTTGAGTACGCTGCACATACCTTCCATCAATGACGGCCCCTTCCGCCTTCCTACTATATATATATATATATACAGTGGATATAAAAAGTCTTCACACCCCTGTTAAAATGTCAGGTTTCTGTGATGTAAAAAAAAATGAGACAAAGATAAATCATTTCAGAACTTTTTCCACCTTTAATATGACCAATAAACTGTACAACTCAATTGAAAAACAAACGAAAATCTTTTAGGTGGAGGGAAGAAAAAATATAAAAATAAAATAATGTGGTTGCATAAGTGTGCACACCCTCTTATAGCTGGGGATGTAGCTGTGTTCAGAATTAAGCAATCACATTCAGAGTCCTGTTAGATAGGAGTCAGCATACACCGGCCATCATGTAAAGTGCCTCTGATTAACCCCAAATAAAGTTCTGCTGCTCTAGTTGGTCTTTCCTGAAATTTTCTTAGTCACATCCCACAGCAGAAGCCATGGTCCACAGAGAGCTTCCAAAGCTTCAGAGGGATCTCATTGTTAGAAGGTATCAGTCAGGAGAAGGGAACAAAAGAATGTCCAAGGCATTAGATCTACCATGGAGCACAGTGAAGACAGTCATCATCAAGTGGAGAAAATATGGCACAACAGTGACATCACCAAGAACTGGACGTCCCTCCAAAATTTATGAAAAGACGATAAGAAAACTGGTCTGGGAGGCGACCAAGAGGCCTACAGCAACAATAAAGAATCTGCAGGAATATCTGTCAAGTCCTGGCTGTGTGGTATATGTGACAACAATCTCCCGTATTCTTCATATGTCTGGGCTATGCGGCAGTGGCGTTACGAAGGGTGTGCGAGGGGTGCGGGCCGCACCGGGTGACACCAGTGATGGGGTGACACCAGTCTGATGGCGGCAGCGGCAGGGCACAGGGAGATGAGCGCTTCCATTGTGGAAGCGCTCATCTCCATAGTCATCTGTATCGCCGTCCTCAGGACAGTGATACAGATGGATGCTGCGGCGGGGCAGGGGAGGGAGAGGTGTGTCCCTTCCCTGTTCCTCTGATAGGCTGCCGGCACTAGGCCGTCTGCTTAGCCCCCTCCCCCCACGTCAGCGGTCTGTTTACTATCCAACCCTCCCTCCCCCCCCCCCCCCCCCCGTTACCGCTTGGGTTGGTCAGAAGGCTCAGTGAAGGACGTGAAGGGACATCAGCAGCGCCGCGGCGGCAGGGCGGAGCTTGATGGACGACCCCTATGTGACTTGTCCGCACAGGTCAGAACACGATGACCACACGAAGAAGCGGTCACCAGAAGAAATTGAACAGCATTTGGTGTGTCGGTCAGCCAGCCAGCGAAAGTGGGGTGCACCTCACCTAGATGAGCTGCTGCCAGCAAGGGGGAAGGGGGTGCTGGGGCTCTAAGCTTTGGGGGGGGGGGGTCTGCTGAGCTAACGGATGCCCCCCTACGGCAGTAGCACCCCCATAGCACCCATATATGGCTAAAAAATGATTGCTTGGGGGATGACACCATTTTCTACTGCACCAGGTGACACCAGCCCTAGCAACGGCATTGCTATGCGGTAGAGTGGCAAGACGAAAGCCTTTTCTTACGAAGAAAAACATCCAAGCCAGGCTACATTTTGCAAAAACACATCTGAAGTCTCCCAAAATCATGTGGGAAAAGGTGTTATGGTCTGATGAAACCAAGGTTGAACTTTTTGGCCATAATTCCAAAAGATATGTTTGGCGCAAAAACAACACTGCCCATCACCCGAAGAACCCCATCCCCACAGTGAAGCATGGTGGTGGCAGCATCATGCCAAGGGGCTGTTCTTCTTCAGCTGGAACTGGGGCCTTAGTTAAGCTAGAGAGAATTATGAACAGTTCCAAATACCAGTCAATATTGGCACAAAACCTTCAGGCTTCTGCTAGAAGGCTGAACATGAAGAGGAACTTCATCTTTCAGCATGACAATGACCCAAAGCATACATCCAAATCAACAAAGGAATGGCTTCACCAGAAGAAGATTAAAGTTTTGGAATGGTCCAGCCTGAGCCCAGACCTGAATACGATTAAAAATCTGTGGGGTGATCTGAAGAGGGCTGTGCCCAGGAGATGCCCTCGCAATCTGACAGATTTGGAGGGCTTTAGCAAAGAAGAGTGGGCAAATCTTGGCAAGTCAAAATGTGCCATGTTTAAGGGTGTGCACACTTATGCAACCATATTTTATTTTTATATTTTTTTCTTCCCTCTACCTAAAATATTTCAGTTTGTTTTTCAATTGAGTTGTACAGTTTATAGGTCTCATTAAAGGTGGAAAAAGTTCTGAAATGATTTATGTTTGTCTCATTGTTTTACATCACAGAAACCTGACATTTTAACAGGGGTGTGTAGACTTTATATATATATATATATATATATATACAGTACAGACCAAAAGTTTGGACACACCTTCTCATTCAAAGAGTTTTCTTTATTTTCATGACTATGAAGGCATCAAAACTATGAATTAACACATGTGGAATTATATACATAACAAACAAGTGTGAAACAACTGAAAATATGTCATATTCTAGGTTCTTCAAAGTAGCCACCTTTTGCTTTGATTACTGCTTTGCACACTCTTGGCATTCTCTTGATGAGCTTCAAAAGGTAGTACCCTGAAATGGTCTTCCAACAGTCTTGAAGGAGTTCCCAGAGATGCTTAGCACTTGTTGGCCCTTTTGCCTTCACTCTGCGGTCCAGCTCACCCCAAACCATCTCGATTGGGTTCAGGTCCGGTGACTGTGGAGGCCAGGTCATCTGGCGCAGCACCCCATCACTCTCCTTCATGGTCAAATAGCCCTTACTTTCAAAGTTTTCCCAATTTTTCGGCTGACTGACTGACCTTCATTTCTTAAAGTAATGATGGCCACTCGTTTTTCTTTACTTAGCTGCTTTTTTCTTGCCATAATACAAAATATATTATATTAGGCCGAGCCAGGACAAAGGGTGACTCTCTTTCTTGGGACTGGACCACAAACAGAGACACACATGGGAGAGAAAGAGATGAACTGAGCAGCTCCATAAAGGAAGAGAGGCCATGTGCCCATGGAGATGGCTGAGTAACCCTTTCCCTCCTGCATTGCAGTGCCACATACCGTGTGTCCTACAATCCTATATAAGAGACACTACTCACATTATTCAAACACTGGAGGAATTAGAAGTACATCCTGACTGGATATTGGGGACCCTTGACGTACAATCTTTATACACGATTATCGATCATGACCAGGGAACTTCAGCTATGAGGAGTCAATTAGAGTTAAGTAGATCGCTAAGAAAAGAACAAATTGAATTTCGGGTGGAAGGAGTGACCTACATACTCAATCACAACTATTTTTATTTTGAGGGAGAATATTTTTTGCAGACTAGAGGTACCGCCATGGGCACCAGGTTTGCCCCCAGCTATGCTAATTTATTTCTGGCACAGTGGGAAATGGAACACATCATCCCCAGGCTGGGGGCAGACCTGGTGCTATGGCGGAGATATATAGATGACGTTATATTCATTTGGAGGAAAGGTACAGAGGAACTACATACATTTCTAGCAGAGATCAATAATAACCGATTAAACTTATGCTTCTCATCCAACATCAATAACGAAGAAACTGAATTTTTAGATCTACAGATCATTAAGAAAAACAATAATTATACATGCAACACCTACCAGAAGCCAATGGCAAGAAACAGCTACATCTTGTTTTCAAGCTGTCACTTGCCACGGTGGCTAATTAATGTACCTTATGGTCAATTCCGTCGTATCAGAAGGAATTGTACTACTGAGAACACAAAATTTGAAGAAGAAGCAGCAAAGATGTATACACAATTCAAAATAAAAGAATACCCAGAAAAGGTTATAGATGAAGCACTCAACAAAGCCAGAGATGTAGAGAGAGAATCCTTCTTTAAATTAAACCACATAGAAGTGGTGGAGGTGGAATCTAAAATAGAGGTAGAGCCAGAGATGAGAATCATTCTCCCTTACAACGCACAACACAAACAGATTGAGTACATTGTAAAAAAACATTGGGCCAGATTTATCATTAGCTCAAGTCCGAATAATGGAGTGAAAAAGTCGCAAAAAAATGCGCAATTTCACTCCAGTGAGGACCATGCTTATCTTATGCGACTTTTTAATAGAACATGCGACTTTTTCGTAAAGACGTGCGACTTTTGTAAAGCTGCTTAGTGACGGATAAACTGCTATCGTCAAACCACATTTATTACAGTCTTAAAGAGCCGATCATAAACCTGACTTGGCTAAAACTGACTTTAGCTATATGTGAAAGTGGAGTGAGCTGTCAGAGTCATGATAAATCTGGAATAATGGGTTTTTTAGATGCGGAAAGTGTATAGGCTGCAGAAGTAGAAATTTCCCAAAAAAGACAAATAACGTCTCCTCTACACAGAACTCCTTCAGCATGGAGATCAAATATCCCCTGACATGCAACTCATCCAGTGTTATCTACCTAGTCAGGCGCCCATGCCAGAGACAGTACATTTGCAGAACAAAGAGACCTTTAAAGGTGAGAATATCCGAACACCTAACAAACATAAAAAAAGGATATGAGAAAAACTCTCTATCCAAACATTTTAAGGAAGTTCATAACCAAAACCATCAAGGTCTAACTTTTACAGCACTGGAAAGAGTGGAAAAACACTGGAGGGGGGGCAATCATATTGACAAAATGTAGCGAGCAGAGTCAAGACGGATATATGACTTTGGAAGCCTGCTACCAGCAGGAATAAATTCAGAGCTAGAGATTTTTGGGTTCCTGTGACAATCAAGTTGACAACAAGGAACGTGGGCCCCCTCGCCAATGGGAGATCGCATGTCCAGCTGTTTATCAGCACTGCGATCTTCCCTCGGCGGGGGGCCCACGCCCCCACTCTTCACACTACATTCCCCATACACCAATTAACAAACCCTGTACTATTTCTTATATGTTTTTATATTTTGCATATTTATATATTCATATATTGATATATTTTACATTAGAATGTTTTAAATAAATTTTTATACAGTGGAATGGAGGGACAATATACAGAAATGGGTAAACTAGAAGATCTCATGGACTGTATTACGATTTTATCTTTTATCTTTGATTGTGCTAGCATTATGAATTTCTTAACATATAGGGAGGATATAAAATTCCATTTTGCAAACATAAGCAAAAAAAAAAAAGCATGAATACATGAAAAAACGCATGCATACCGCATGGAAAACGCATAGAGAACAAAATACCAGAATTCGATACATTTTCGAAGTAGATCGAACGACTAATCGATATATTCAAAAATTGTGTGATAAATATACCACTACCAATCTGCAAGCATAAATAAACAAGAAAACACATGCACTTTGAAATGCTTATATATCGAATTGCAAAGAAATCTGTAGGACACAGAAATCCAAACCAGGCTTTGATGGGAGCTCAAACAGGATATAAAAGGTCGGATCCGGAAACATTGACTATAGCCACTCAAGAAGGGGAAAGTACTCCCCGAAACGCGTCTGGAAACTGTAAGACTATATTCAATGTCCGAATATATGCAAAAACAAGTCTGAAGCACTTCAGCATATTGCAAAAAATTGGATGCAAAAAAATCAGATGCATAAAAATTGAATACAGAAGAGAATTAGAATTTTCCCGCGAGTTGTGAGGAGAGTCACGTGAACCGCCAACAACAAACACAGCGTGAGACGCCGATGCACAGCGTGAGAGGCCAAGATCGCATACCATTGCACCATTGGCTTAAACTCCATGCTGAAAACGTGACTTTCCAATTCAATAATATCGATCACAGCAAAGGGACATACAGGGTCAGGTAAGCCCACAGTAGTGGGACGCCACAACGGGCTTGACCGACTGAACTGTAAGTAACCATTTAAGCGGGTATTGATTAATTTAAGTTATATACAAATACCAATATCAAAATTGAAAGCCTAAGCCATATCTTTGTTCTACATATGAACCCCATATAGCAGAATTGCTTGACATGAACTGTGTACAACCGATCTCATTATAATATCCTGGGCTACATATGAACTTTCTACAACTGGATTTATTGAAACACCTATACATGGGACTTTTGTGAAAACACGGAACATATGTGGAGTGACTTTGTGGTTTACCTACCTTTCCATGCGTGTTTTTATGGTTTTATCATTTGCTTTTAGTGAGTAATATTTTTAGTGTGCAATATTTTAGCTGTACAATTCAGCTCTTTTATACATAGTTTTTAATACCTAATAAATCTACATGTATCCATGGGAGTCACCTATGTTTGAGTGCCAGTCCATCCATTATTTATTTAGTGTGGACTGTGTTTGTGTTGTGGAGTCCTGAAGAGTCAAGGCAGGACTTATGCCATGGATTCTGCTGGCCTCCACAAGACAGGATGACAGGGGGAAATAAGCCTGAGTACACATGAGTAAGACAGGGATACCGTGCCATCAATTACAAGATGGTGCTTTGTAAACATCTCCCCTCGGATATCTTAACCTATTAGGGTGGCCATCCTTATCTGTGGGTGCAGAGGGATGTGATCCAGAGGACGCGATTCTCTGAAGGTAGGTGTTGGGATAACGAGGGGTCCTGTGACATGAAGGTCAGCCCAATACCTTTCTCTTCACTAGGGTCAAAGGTATTGTTGCTGGTATTTGGCAATTTGCACTGTGAGGGGAGAACTCCCCCCAGGAGCGTATGGTTTTTACTCTTATCCTAGGTATGGACACAATGGAACAGGAGAAATGGGCCCCAACTACGCCCAGCTGAGAAGGTGGATATCCGACCAGATACCTCTGAGAGTAGTGAGCAGAGAGAAGCCGAGTGTCTGAGATGGGAAAAGACTCTGATGTGTCCTGACTGCGTTGGATATCATCTAAAAGGGACTTTGCTTTTCAACCTGCCCATCCACCCAGTGACCCGGGTGGTCCTACCTTGGACTGTCAATGAACTGACATCGACAACAGACGAAAGGACTGGCCAAGTACAACCAGGCCAGTCAGAGTCCTATTGTCACGGCGGGGAGTAGGGTAAGGGAAACCCCCCACCGTACAATGTCAGTGGCAGTTACGCCAGATAGCAGGGAACAGGGAGCAGGTCACCACCTAACGCAACCCTGAAATCTCACTAGACTCCTAGTGCATGAGCCACCTCAGAAGGTAAGGGGGCTCATGCTCACCAACCTAGAACCCTAGGTATCCCTGCTATGCCCTAAGACTGAAGACAGGGCAGAGACCACCCATTCATCCAACACCACGGATGAATGGTGTCTCCAGAGGCCCAGTAGCTGGCAGGGTGCAAGACTTTAGGAGAAAACAGTACGGCAGGTAAATAGCACAGCAACACAACAAATGCTAGAAACACTTACCTGCCGCAGCCGAGATGGAAGGACGGCACAGATGACAACCTGGACCTCCCTGCGGCTACTAGATGCAGGGAGGCACCAGGCTAGGAAGCACACAGTCTTGTATTTTGCTTAAACCCCTCCGGGAAAGCAAGCCCCTTCCGGAGCAAACACACCACAACACAAACCTCCAAACAAGGCCCACACCATAACAACGTACACCAGGTGCGGGAGGGAAAACAGAAACACACCGGAGGGGACACACAGACAAAGCAAGAGAAACAATATAACAAATAATGGTGGCTCATACAGACCAAGACATTCAGCCCGGGAGCAGAGCTCCTACACAGACTGCCAACAAAATCAAAACTGACTTAAGGCTCCACAACACCAACATATAAGGAGGCCTGAGGACACCCACCACACCTAGCAGACACACCTTAACCCTGTGCATACCAAAATGGGGAAACACCACATCCAAGGAAAAGTGCCTCACATGCAAACCACGTAGCCAAAGGCAACCGCACGTTCAGACATAGAGTCAAGACCTAGCCAGGGGTCGTGACACTCCCACCCCTCAAAGCCCCCTCCAATCTAAAAGGGGAAGCTGGTGGGGCCAAACAACAGGGAGGGGGGAGGGGCAATGCCTGATAACCGCCAGTGTCTCCCTCCAGAACTGCCGCCAACAAACCTGGACCATCACAAAGGTCCCAGGTCGCCAGCCACCAAAGCAGACTGGAGGAAAGAACAACTGGAGGCACTGCCAGACAGGTGCCCGTATCTCCCTCCAGAACTGCCGCCAACCTCCCTGGACCGACACCTAGGTCCCAGGCAGCCAGCCACCAAAGCAGTCTAGAGGAGGAACACTGGACACCGCGTCCGACTCAGGAGAACGTTCCTACTCCAGGTCGCTGCCAGCAGATATTCCCAAACCAGCACAAAGCAGGTATACTGACAGGAATGCTGACAACAGCCGACCGGAGCAAGGAACCCTGAGAGGGAAGAGGGGATACCAACACGGACAACGGTTAGCAACGTGGCAGGGAAAAAGCCACCAACCGCGCCGTTAACGGTGTACCCCTTAACGCTCTCCCTCCGGAGAACGCGCATGTATGCCGAAAACGGAAGGCAATACATGCTGCACCCTCTTTCGAAGGCCCGAGACTGCGGAGCCTTTATTTGTTATAATGTCACGGCGGGGAGTAGGGGAAACCCCCCACCGTACAATGCCAGTGGCAGTTACGCCAGATAGCAGGGAACAGGGAGCAGGTCACCACCTAACGCAACCCTGAAATCTCCCTAGACTCCTAGTGCATGAGCCGCCTCAGAAGGTAAGGGGGCTCATGCTCACCAACCTAGGACCCTAGGTATCCCTGCTATGCCCTAAGACTGAAGACAGGGCAGAGACCACCCATTCATCCAACACCACGGATGAATGGTGTCTCCAGAGGCCCAGTAGCTGGCAGGGTGCAAGACTTTAGGAGAAAACAGTACGGCAGGTAAATAGCACAGCAACACAACAAATGCTATAAACACTTACCTGCAGCCGAGATGGAAGGACGGCACAGATGACAACCCGGACCTCCCTGCGGCTACGAGATGCAGGGAGGCAGCAGGCTAGGAAGCACACAGTCTTGCATTTTGCTTAAACCCCTCCGGGAAAGCAAGCCCCTTTTGGAGCAGGCACACCACAACACAAAAACCTCCAAACAAGGCCCACACCATAACAACGTACACCAGGTGGGGGAGGGGAAACAGAAACACACTGGAGGGGACACACCTATACTGATGAAGTTAGGGGTCAAGGACTCGACTCTGATTTGGTCCTGTGACCCCGAATGTGTTACCTTTGTAATTTGTATGTTTGTCAATTGTGTACCCACGGACACTCTAGGTGCAAATATGTGACAGCCTATACTGACACTCGCCCAAAGTTACAATATGGCTGTACACACATTTGCATCCTATAGTCGTTTCCCATTGACACGTTGATCTGTGATCTACCTGTGTCTTTGGAGCTGTAGAGAGATATGCCTGGTTGCATGAGTCTCTATGGGTACACACACTAAATTTAATTTGGCGGTTTTGGGAGGGGGAGGAATGTGTTGTGTGAATGTGGAAAAGAATAGATCCCCTAGGGACAGGCCCCCTCCTTTACCAAGTTCATTTGCCACTTTAACCCCAAGAACGGTGATGTTTGTAAGGGTAAGGGTCCGATCACATGTCCGCAAAATAGGTCCGCATCCGGACCCATTCATTTTCAACTGGGCTGCAATGTGCTGTCCACATTTGTGGTTCCGCACTTCCGCATCCGTTTCCACCAAAAAATAGAACATGTCCTATTCTTGTCCGCAATTGCGGACAAGATTAGGCATTTTCTATTATAGTGCCATCGATGTGCAGTCCGCAAATTGCGGAATGCACATTGCCAGTGTCCGTGTTTTGCGGATCCATCGCGCTGCCTGAGCCGTACAGCGCGGGACATAGGCCGGAAGAGGCCTGCATCGCATCGCTGCCAAGGAGGTAAGTATAAGTGTTTATTTTATTTTTTTGTGTACAATACTGGTGGCTACTGGCACATAATGGGGGTCTCTGGCTACTGGCACATAATGGGGGTCTCTAGCTACTGGCACATAATGGGGGTCTCTGGCTACTGGCACATAATGGGGGTCTCTGGCTACTGGCACATAATGGGGGTCTCTGGCTACTGGCACATAATGGGGGTCTCTGGCTACTGGCACATAATGGGGGTCTCTGGCTACTGGCACATAATGGGGGGGCTGTCATTACTGGCACATAATGGGGGGCTGTCATTACTGGCACAAGGGGGGGCTGTCATTACTGGCACATAATGGGGGGCTGTTATTACTGGCACATGATGGGTGGGCTGTTATTACTGGCACATTATTGGGGGCACTATAGGGGCATCTACTGAGGCCACAAAGAAGGGGTGTTTTATATGGAAGGCTCTGTACAGTAGAATTTTATACTGGGACACATAATGGTGGGTACTATGAGGAAGGGGGGAGAGGAGTACTATGGGGTCATCTACGGGGGCACTAAGAAGGGGTATTTTATACTTGCAAATTATGGGGGACACTGAGGGCATCTACTGGGGCATTTTATACTGGTACATTATGGGGGGCACTAGGAGGAAGGGGGGAGAGGAGCACTATGGAGGCATTTACTGGGGGCACTATATAGGGATATTTTATGCTGGCACATTATGGGGGCACTATGGGGACATTAGCTCAACTGGGGGCATTACAAGGGGGTATTTTTTGCACTGTCACATTATAAGGAGAATTATTTCTACTGGGGGGCATTATGGTGGGCTTTAATACTCCCACATGGTATGAGCCCCTAGTAGCAGCACCAGCCTCTCCCTGCTCTGCTATCCCTCTGCCCCTTCTCCAAATCCTTATTATGAAATCTTTCTCATTAGGATAAAACACAACATCAGCTCCGCCGAGCCCCCGGCCAAGTGTGGAAGTGGCGTCCGAGATCCCCAAGGGCCAAGCCAAGTAACTGTAAGTTTTCATGTGAAACATGTTTATGTTATACACATATAGCATACACTGTGCCCCACAATATACAGTATACCTCTACACTGTGCCCCACAATATACAGTATACCGCTACACTGTGCTCCACAATATACAGTATACCTCTACACTGTGCCCCACAATATACAGTATACCTCTACACTGTGCCACACAATATACAGTATACCTCTACACTGTGCCCCACAATATACAGTATACCGCTACACTGTGCCACACAATATACAGTATACCTCTACACTGTGCCCCACAATATACAGTATACCGCTACACTGTGCCACACAATATACAGTATACCTCTACACTGTGCCCCACAATATACAGTATATCTCTACACTGTGCCACACAATATACAGTATACCTCTACACTGTGCCACACAATATACAGTATACCGCTACACTGTGCCACACAATATACAGTATACCGCTACACTGTGCCACACAATATACAGTATACCGCTACACTGTGCCACACAATATACAGTATACCGCTACACTGTGCCACACAATATACAGTATACCTCTACACTGTGCCACACAATATACAGTATACTTCTACACTGTCCTCCACAGTATACAGTATACCGCTACACTGTGCCACACAATATACAGTATACCTCTACACTGTGCCACACAATATACAGTATACCGCTACACTGTACCACACAATATACAGTATACCTCTACACTGTGCCACACAATATACAGTATACCTCTACACTGTGCCACACAATATACAGTATACCTCTACACTGTGCTCCACAATATACAGTATACCGCTACACTGTACCACACAATATACAGTATACCTCTACACTGTGCTCCACAATATACCTCTACACTGTGCTCCACAATATACAGTATACCTCTACACTGTGCCACACAATATACAGTATACCTCCACACTGTGCTCCACAATATACAGTATACCTCTACACTGTGCTCCACAGTATACAGTATACCTCTACACTGTGCCACACAATATACAGTATACCTCGACACTGTGCCACACAATATACAGTATACCGCTACACTGTGCCACACAATATACAGTATACCTCTACACTGTGCCACACAATATACAGTATACCTCTACACTATACCACACAATATACCACACAATATACAGTATACCTCTACACTGTGCCCCACAATATACAGTATACCTCTACACTGTACCACACAATATACAGTATACCTCTACACTGTGCCACACAATATACAGTATACCTCTACACTGTGCCACACAATATACAGTATACTGCTACACTGTGCTCCACAATATACAGTATACCTCTACACTGTGCCACACAATATACAGTATACCTCTACACTGTGCCACACAATATACAGTATACCTCTACACTGTGCCACACAATATACAGTATACCTCTACACTGTGCCACACAATATACAGTATACCGCTACACTGTGCCACACAATATACAGTATACCGCTACACTGTGCCACACAATATACAGTATACCGCTACACTGTGCTCCACAATATACAGTATACCTCTACACTGTGCCACACAATATACAGTATACCTCTACACTGTGCCCCACAATATACAGTATACCTCTACACTGTGCTCCACAATATACAGTATACCTCTACACTGTGCCCCACAGTATACAGTATACCTCTACACTGTGCCCCACAATATACAGTATACCTCTACACTGTGCCACACAATATACAGTATACCTCTACACTGTGCCCCACAGTATACAGTATACCTCTACACTGTGCTCCACAATATACAGTATACCTCTACACTGTGCCCCACAGTATACAGTATACCTCTACACTGTGCTCCACAATATACAGTATACCTCTACACTGTGCCACACAATATACAGTATACCTCTACACTGTGCTCCACAATATACAGTATACCTCTACACTGTGCTCCACAATATACAGTATACCTCTACACTGTGCCCCACAGTATACAGTATACCTCTACACTGTGCCCCACAATATACAGTATACTGCTACACTGTGCCACACAATATACAGTATACCTCTACACTGTGCCACACAATATACAGTATACCTCTACACTGTGCTCCACAATATACAGTATACCTCTACACTGTGCCACACAATATACAGTATACCTCTACACTGTGACCACACATTATACAGTTTACCTCTACACTGTGCTCCACAATATACAGTATACCTCTACACTGTGCTCCACAGTATACAGTATACCTCTACACTGTGCCACACAATATACAGTATACCTCTACACTGTGCTCCACAATATACAGTATACCGCTACACTGTGCCACACAATATACAGTATACCTCTACACTGTGCTTTACAATATACAGTATACCGCTACACTGTGCCACACAATATACAGTATACCTCTACACTGTGCCACACAATATACAGTATACCTCTACACTGTACCACACAATATACAGTATACCTCTACACTGTGCCACACAATATACAGTATACCTCTACACTGTACCACACAATATACAGTATACCTCTACACTGTGCTCCACAATATACAGTATACCGCTACACTGTGCCACACAATATACAGTATACCTCTACACTGTGCTTTACAATATACAGTATACCGCTACACTGTGCCACACAATATACAGTATACCGCTACACTGTGCCACACAATATACAGTATACCTCTACACTGTGCCACACAATATACAGTATACCTCTACACTGTGCCACACAATATACAGTATACCTCTACACTGTACCACACAATATACAGTATACCTCTACACTGTGCTCCACAATATACAGTATACCTCTACACTGTGCTCCACAATATACAGTATACCTCTACACTGTGCCACACAATATACAGTATACCTCTACACTGTGACCACACAATATACAGTATACCTCTACACTGTGCTCCACAATATACAGTATACCTCTACACTGTGCTTTACAATATACAGTATACCTCTACACTGTGCTCCACAATATACAGTATACCTCTACACTGTGACCACACAATATACAGTATACCTCTACACTGTGCCACACAATATACAGTATACCTCTACACTGTGCCACACAATATACAGTATACCTCTACACTGTGCTCCACAATATACAGTATACCTCTACACTGTGCTTTACAATATACAGTATACCGCTACACTGTGCCACACAATATACAGTATACCTCTACACGGTGCCACACAATATACAGTATACCTCTACACTGTGCCACACAATATACAGTATACCGCTACACTGTACCACACAATATACAGTATACCTCTACACTGTGCCACACAATATACAGTATACCTCTACACTGTGCCACACAATATACAGTATACCGCTACACTGTACCACACAATATACAGTATACCTCTACACTGTGCCACACAATATACAGTATACCTCTACACTGTGCTCCACAATATACCTCTACACTGTGCTCCACAATATACAGTATACCTCTACACTGTGCCACACAATATACAGTATACCTCCACACTGTGCTCCACAATATACAGTATACCTCTACACTGTGCCACACAATATACAGTATACCTCTACACTGTGCTCCATAATATACAGTATACCTCTACACTGTGCCCCACAATATACAGTATACCTCTACACTGTGCCCCATAATATACAGTATACCTCTATACTGTGCCCCACAATATACAGTATACCTCTACACTGTGCCCCACAATATACAGTATACCTCTACACTGTGCCCCACAATATACAGTATACCTCTACACTGTGCCCCACAATATACAGTATACCTCTACACTGTGCCACACAATATACAGTATACCTCTACACTGTGCCACACAATATACAGTATACCTCTACACTGTGCCACACAATATACAGTATACCTCTACACTGTGCCACACAATATACAGTATACCTCTACACTGTGCCCCACAATATACAGTATACCTCTACACTGTGCCACACAATATACAGTATACCGCTACACTGTGCCCAACAATATACAGTATACCTCTACACTGTGCCACACAATATACAGTATACCTCTACACTGTGTCCCACAATATACAGTATACCTCTACACTGTGCCCCACAATATACAGTATACCTCTACACTGTGCCACACAATATACAGTATACCTCTACACTGTGCCACACAATATACAGTATACCTCTACACTGTGCCACACAATATACAGTATACCTCTACACTGTGCCCCACAATATACAGTATACCTCTACACTGTGCCACACAATATACAGTATACCGCTACACTGTGCCCCACAATATACAGTATACCTCTACACTGTGCCACACAATATACAGTATACCTCTACACTGTGCCCCACAATATACAGTATACCTCTACACTGTGCCACACAATATACAGTATACCGCTACACTGTGCCCCACAATATACAGTATACCTCTACACTGTGCCACACAATATACAGTATACCTCTACACTGTGTCCCACAATATACAGTATACCTCTACACTGTGCCCCACAATATACAGTATACCTCTACACTGTGCCACACAATATACAGTATACCTCTACACTGTGCCACACAATATACAGTATACCTCTACACTGTGCCCCACAATATACAGTATACCTCTACACTGTGCCCCACAATATACAGTATACCTGTACACTGTGCCACACAATATACAGTATACCGCTACACTGTGCCCCACAATATACAGTATACCTCTACACTGTGCCACACAATATACAGTATACCTCTACACTGTGACCACACAATATACAGTATACCTCTACACTGTGCTCCACAATATACAGTATACCTCTACACTGTGCTTTACAATATACAGTATACCTCTACACTGTGCTCCACAATATACAGTATACCTCTACACTGTGACCACACAATATACAGTATACCTCTACACTGTGCCACACAATATACAGTATACCTCTACACTGTGCCACACAATATACAGTATACCTCTACACTGTGCTCCACAATATACAGTATACCTCTACACTGTGCTTTACAATATACAGTATACCGCTACACTGTGCCACACAATATACAGTATACCTCTACACGGTGCCACACAATATACAGTATACCTCTACACTGTGCCACACAATATACAGTATACCGCTACACTGTACCACACAATATACAGTATACCTCTACACTGTGCCACACAATATACAGTATACCTCTACACTGTGCCACACAATATACAGTATACCTCTACACTGTGCTCCACAATATACAGTATACCGCTACACTGTACCACACAATATACAGTATACCTCTACACTGTGCTCCACAATATACCTCTACACTGTGCTCCACAATATACAGTATACCTCTACACTGTGCCACACAATATACAGTATACCTCCACACTGTGCTCCACAATATACAGTATACCTCTACACTGTGCCACACAATATACAGTATACCTCTACACTGTGCTCCATAATATACAGTATACCTCTACACTGTGCCCCACAATATACAGTATACCTCTACACTGTGCCCCATAATATACAGTATACCTCTACACTGTGCCCCACAATATACAGTATACCTCTACACTGTGCCCCACAATATACAGTATACCTCTACACTGTGCCACACAATATACAGTATACCTCTACACTGTGCCACACAATATACAGTATACCTCTACACTGTGCCACACAATATACAGTATACCTCTACACTGTGCCACACAATATACAGTATACCTCTACACTGTGCCCCACAATATACAGTATACCGCTACACTGTACCACACAATATACAGTATACCTCTACACTGTGCTCCACAATATACCTCTACACTGTGCCACACAATATACAGTATACCGCTACACTGTGCCCCACAATATACAGTATACCTCTACACTGTGCCACACAATATACAGTATACCTCTACACTGTGTCCCACAATATACAGTATACCTCTACACTGTGCCCCACAATATACAGTATACCTCTACACTGTGCCACACAATATACAGTATACCTCTACACTGTGCCACACAATATACAGTATACCTCTACACTGTGCCACACAATATACAGTATACCTCTACACTGTGCCCCACAATATACAGTATACCTCTACACTGTGCCACACAATATACAGTATACCGCTACACTGTGCCCCACAATATACAGTATACCTCTACACTGTGCCACACAATATACAGTATACCTCTACACTGTGCCACACAATATACAGTATACCTCTACACTGTGTAGTCTGTTCTATAAGCACCATTGTTTTGTGGCGGCGGACAGAAAATAATCTGGAAGTGCCCCTCCCGAGACCAGGCTCTGGATCCGCCACTGCACAGCTCATGCGTTATTATACTTTGTGATAATGAATATTCCCCTCCCCTTCATTACATTTTCAGAAACAAGCAGAGCATGGATGTCAATAAAATTATGCCCCCCCCCCCTGGAAAAATTTCTGCGGACGCCCATGCCTGTGTGTACCCTACTACCTGTATTTGTAACCTCAGACCACTGTATGTATTCCTTGTGTGTATAGTGTATTGTCTAGTGAGCCCTTAAGGCGATTATATATATAATTTAATCTTGTGCTGTCTTGTATCTCGATCACGAATCCCCACGTCCGTGTTTCGGCCTAGTTATAGCCACCCCGGGTTGGTTTCTCACCCCCTATTTAATCCCGTTAGCGGACCGGGCTTATATCAAACGAGAAGCTGGTGGGAGATTCCCTGGGCTGAGAACGCGCTGTTTCACTGGGTCAGTGACCAGGCTCCCTCAGCTTGTTGCATCTCTGTGCCAGTGTGGACAGGAGGGGTCTGTGTAAACTGTACCAAGCTGACCTTACCCGCTCCTCCGGGAGGGCGTGACGTCACGCCTTGGTAACCCGTGACCACACCGTATCTCGTGAGCTCGAGGTAGCTGACGTCGGACGTAAATCGGGGCACGGTATTCTTCACACATACCCTGTGTCTTTTTCTTTCTGCATTGCAGTGCCACATACCGTGTGTCTGCAATTAACCCTTTACCCCCAGAATTGCAGTAACCCCTTTACAGCTGACACCAATATTAACCCATGAGTTACCCCTAATATCCCTGCCCTGATTTACCCCTATTCATCCCTGGCCTGCATTGTGTTCCCTGTAGTATATCCCTGGCCTGCATCGTATATTAACCTTTTCAGTGCCACTATTGTGTTTCCCCATAGGGACAGTATAGAGCCGGGAGGCTTAGTAACGTGTGTGTGTAAGTGTATTTTTAGGTAGATTTGTAGGGTGGAATTGTGTATTGTGTAGTGTAGTTAGGTTTGTATTGTAGTGTTGTTGATATATTACTGTGTGCGACTATAAGCATATATATTTATATGTCCTTTGATATAAATATATATAGTTAGAGCAATAATTAGACTGTAGACGTGTAATTGTTTTAATAAATTCCTTAAATTATTTAAAGTGCAGCGGATAGTCATTTATCGTAGTATATCGCAGTAGTAAGTGGCACGCAGTTCAGTAATTAGGGAAGGCAACAGAGAGAGTTTCATTTAAGGTATAAATAGGCGGAGTCATTAATAGACGACTTACACCTCTTTACGAATATTAATTAGCGAGCTTACCCAAAGTATCAATAATTAAAGTCCCCTTTAACACTCCTGTTCGTGTGGATGAACCTATTTTGACCCAAACTGATCAATTCAAAAGTTTGAAAACTCTCTTTAACCTCTTCCTTACGGGCAGGGGCGTGTCTCTAGGGGGCGCAGAGGGCCAGTCACTACTGGGGGGGGGGGCTCAAAGACCCCTCCACCACTTAAACAGCCACCAATATCGTAGAAAGCACATGATATGATAGGCGGGGGCCCCGCTAAAGATTTTACACTGGAGCTTCAAGTTACCCCTCAAGGGGGGAGTGATAAGAAAACGTATAGGGTGGGCTCAGGAGCCGGGGGACGCTCCAGACATCTGACACCCACCCACCGTTTAACCCCTTATATACCCCATGCAAGGCATCTGAGTGATTAAACAAAGGCAGGGGGCTCCTTCTGTTCCCCCCGATAGCCCCCCTGGCAGGGTGGCGAGGATTTGTCATGGCATCTTAGTAGGCAGGGTGTAATAGGATGGCGTTTACCATATGTTTACGTCCCTGGTGACAAAAGTTGTTTCTTAGGCATTGGAACGATAAAAGAACTGATTGCAGAAGTATACACACCCTCTGAGACTTTTCTGCAGGGGACAGGGGGGCAGTATTAGTGAAAGGGAATTCTTTTCAAACTCAGTCCACTTTGTACTTTCTCTGGTGAACATGGATTAGACCTGCAGGAATGACAGGAGGACACACCCCAGAGCGGGCAGCACCAGGCCGGGTGTTCCTGGAGGAGCCCTGAGGGGGAGGTGTAGACACTGTTTGTGGGCGGGGCGCTGCCTTGTTCCTTCGTGCTGACACAACATTGCAACATTGTATCTGCGCCGCGCCCCGCCCCCTTTCCCCGCTGTCGCCCCGCCCCCCTGCAGGCCGGGGCAGTGTGGGGCGTCCTCCGTCCGGATCGGTGTGCGGTATTTTCGGGCCGGACTGCGAGCAGTAGGAGGTGATGATGGTGGTTGTAGTGGCAGGAGGAGAGGGAAGGAAGTGTCTGATCCGCTGCCTGGCTTCCTGATCCGGGATGGAGACCCCCATCCTCCTAGTGCTGCTGATCTCTCTGGGGGTCACCTGCCCCCCCGCTGCCAGTGTTACTCAGGGTGAGTACCAGACTGCCCCCCCCCCCCCCCAGATGCCAGCTATGCCTGTAGCCACAGGGTCACCCTGCCCCCACCCTCACCCCCCATACTCGCCTATCAGGTCTATGCCCTTCCCCAGCTGGCAGCTTCTCTCTGGGTTCACAGTGGCCTGAATGGGGGGGGGGGGGGGGGTCACTTCTACCAATTTCTGGGTCACCCCCATAATAGTGGGTGCTTTGTATTGCGTTGGTCGGGGCTGTGGGAAAGCTGGGTCCCCTAGGGCAGCTAATGAGTGGTCACCCTTCTGTCCCAGCCTTCCTTACGTATGGACCGGTGGCACCGGCTCTCTGTACAGACTGTGGGCGGCATAGACGTCCATGGGGCACCCTGGGCATTCAAAGTCCCTGGTGCCCCCTGTTGATTGCAGGCCTCGGGGGGTCCCTAGTGCCCCAGGGGTCTGCCAGTCATTGCCCACTTCTACCGTCGCAGTAGCACAAAGCAGAGTTGGCCCCATGATGCCCATGGGCACCGTGTCTCCATGTACTTCATCTTCCCATAACATCCATTAACTATTCAGACGCCCGGGGCGCTGCTTATACTCCGCTGGTTGATTACTGTACATGTAATTATTGCAGTCCCTGGCACTCAGCTCCCATGTCTTGTAGTCACCAGCTGTGCCAGTCTCAGTTGTTATTTAAAGGGACAGCGCCTCTTTTTGCTTCATCTTCCTCTGTCAGTAGACTTGCACTGCTCCAAATTGTATCCCCCCCCCGGCCGGCGTCGTGATCCGTGATCCAGCCAGATGTGATGCTGGACTATTGGATGTGTCACATGATAAACTCTGCAAAGGACATTGGATAATCTGGAAAATCTAGTATCGTAATCGGATATTTCCACAGTTCGCTCTGGTTAGAAGAAGGTCTGCAATGGTAGTTCCTTAAAGTGGTATTACACCTTTATTTTTCCTTTTACTGTGCGTCTCAAGGACCCATAAGGTACCGATCTGTAAAGGGGGCATTATCCCTGGAACCCATCCCCATGTACTAGGTCGCTGTTCCTTTAAAGGGAACCTGTCACCGGAATGTTGTGTATAGAGCTGAGGACATGGGTTGCTAGATGGCCGCTAGCACATCCGCAATACCCAGTCCCCATAGCTCTGTGTGCTTTTATTGTGTAAAAAAAACGCAAATTAACCTGAGATGAGTCCTGTAGGTGAGAGGAGTCAGGGACAGGACTAGTGTTGAGCGAACTTCTGTTTTAAGTTCGGCGTCTAAAGTTCGGCTTCCGGTTAGCGGAGAATCCCGATATGGATTCCGAATTCCGTTGTGGTCCATGGTAGCGGAATCAATAATCGGCCATTATTGATTCCGCTACCACGGACCACAACGGAATACGGAATTCGGAATCCATATCGGGATTCTCCGCTAACCGGAAGCCGAACTTTAGACGCCGAACTTAAAACAGAAGTTCGCTCAACACTAGTCCTGTCCCTGACTCCTCTCACCTACAGGACTCATCTCAGGTTAATTTGCGTTTTTTTTACACAATAAAAGCACACAGAGCTATGGGGACTGGGTATTGTAGATGTGCTAGCGGCCATCTAGCAGCCCATGTCCTCAGCTCTATACACAACATTCCGATGACAGGTTCCCTTTAAATTCCTTGCTTGTGCGATAAGCCGGACTTCCTGATGGTCATGTGTATTTCCCAACGAGACTGTCACAAGGAGGAGATTTCACAATGGCGACACACAACGTCTAGGTTTTAACTCTTAGACTTCCCCTGTGGCTCTAATCAGGAGCCTGGGAAAGCAGGGTGACCCCCGACCACCATACTGTGGCAACCATACTGGCTCTCATTCCAGAATCAGATAGAACTGACTTGTAAGTGATTGGAGACGTGATCCCAAACAACCAATCAGATCGCTGCTTTCATCCTCCAAAAGACCCCTGGAAGATGAAAGCTTGGAACTGATTGGTTAATATGGGTGACCACAGGATCTTCACATGCCATCTAGGAGGTGACAAAGTGGTCACTGGATATTTTCTTAATCTGCTAATAAAATGACCCCACAACAGGGAATAGAAATAGAATTTTGACTCCCTGACCCCCCAGAACCGATGTTTTGGTATTCCACGAGGGAAAATCACCGGTGACTACCTCAACGCCCCCCATGTCACAGGGAGCGCTAAAGCAGTTTGACCCTGCAGATAGCCCCTCCTATCTCAGCTTCTTGGACCCCTGTGAATATGACACGTGAGATGTAGGATATTGATGGGGGGGGGGTCAGGGTCATCTGAGGTCGCTGCGGAGTTCTTCTTTTACTTAGGGCTGGTTCATCTTTTCACCTGGAATGTTCTTTCCCCCATATCTGCTCCAAGGAAAAAGCTGAGCGATCACAAGGCGGGGGTTAAAGAACCTCCTATCGTGTAGCCCAGTCGGAATCGCACTTCTTAAAGGAATTGTCCACCTTGGACGTAAACATGAGGTTCAGAGTGTCATCTGTGGGTCCTAAAAGGGCACATGGATGAAGGTTGTCCTGAGTGGCATCGGTCACTAGGAAGGGCACCTTTAACGTATGGTATTGGAGACCATAGCAGCCAATGAGAGTTCAGCTTACAGTTTTCAACCTGAACCGGATATGTAAGTGCAACCTCTGATTGCTTGCAAGATACATGAGGCCTTTAATATTTAAAGGGGAAGTACACCTTGCAATATGTCAGTGGCACGTCCTGCTATCTCATCGGTGAGACGTATCCCCCCTCCGCCAGGCTATGTAATGGAGGACTATCCCTTTAAATCATAGTATCTATGTCCACCTGAGCACTTTGTGGAATTCGCGATTGTAAACGAACCTGTTCCGTCTGTTTCTCTCCGGTGGGATTGTCTGACAGGTGGTGAGATGAGTCTTTGGTAATAAACATCTCCCCTCCCTCCATTGTTGACTCCTCGGGTGACGCACTGCGGGGTCATTGTGGGTCACCCGGTGCAAATCACATCCTCCGCAGGAGAAATCGTCATTAACTTTTGATGGTGTCGTAAGAAATTGCATAAATGGAGATTCCCAAATATGCATGTGTTGTCACGTTCACCTCCCTTCTGATTGGAGGGGATCCGGCCACAGAGCAGGAAATCTGCCGCGTCCCCGGAATTTGGCATTTGGAATCCATGTACGGAATATATTGGGATTAAGTCTGCACCGCTATGGGGTCACTCCTGAGCAATTCAGATAATAAGTACATGCTATGGAATTGCTAAGTATGCGATTGTCTAAGGATCCGTTAACCGCGAGGAGGCTGCAGACTGCTATAGGGAATTTGCTATGGATTCGCTTGCAGCAGCAGTGACGTAGCTGGTGGGGGTGTATGGGGAAATTGCTGGTAAGGCAATTCCCTGATCTATTGGAAGGTCGTACAAGCGTCATGCGCTGTTTATTGCCGTTTCTCTTTGTCATGTGATGGTAGCTGCTCCTTTTTTGGAGTCGTTTTAACATCGTGGGGAATTGCACTATAAGCGATTGCCTGGTATCGTTTTATCTGCTGACTGTTTTCCAAATTCAAAAAACAGCAGCCCTATTCTGTGAATGGACCCGAAGGCTGTTGTGCAGTTCAGGTCCAGTTTGTCATTGGCCAGCGCCGTTTTTTCTTCTTCACGTCATATTGGCGTATGCTTTAGAAAAATGGCGGAATTCGTCTTATGCAGTTTTTGGCTGTGTGACGACGGGATGCCCCAGGCCCTGCAGGATGTCTAACTTGTTTTTCTGATGATTTTGGGGCCTCACGTGATAAAGGCATGCAGCAGCGTGTACTGACAGGCAGGCACCACACCTGACTGTCTCCCTGCGGCGGGCGGCCCTGGAATAGTCGAGGTTAATCGCTCATCCCCTGCCTGACTACAAAAGCGCGCGGCTATCCGCGGGTAAACAGGCTGATAAAGTGTCCACACAGAGGCCTGAGAACATTTTCTGTTTGCCCGGTCGGCCTGTACCAAGGGCGCGGACCAGGATGAAGAGATTATTAACGTGTAGGCAATTTAAAGGGAAACACCTCTTTTTAATTAGAAAATCTGATTAAGGCCTGATGCACACGAACGTATTTTCATTCCGTGTCCGTTCCGTGTTATTTTTTATTTTATTTTTTTCAATGGGTCCGCAAAAAAAAACGGAAGGTACTCCGTGTGCATTTCGTTTCCGTATGTCCATATTTCCGTTCCGCAAAAAAATAGAACAAGTCCTATTATTGTCCGCATTATGGACAAGGATAGGACTGTTTTATTAGGGGCCAGCTGTTCCGTTCCGCAAAATACGTAATGCACGCGGATGTCATCTGTATTTTTTTTTTTGCGGACCGCAAAATACATACGGTCGTCTGCATGAGGCCTAATAGTGCTGTCTAAGATAAGGACATGATCTCAAACAGTCACCCCTTTCTTTGGTGTAAGAGATGGCACAGTCCAACTTTGTCTAGTCTGACAGACTGATTGCTAAGGATACGCCGCCTAACAACCAGAGTTTTTTTATTTTATATGGTGACAGGGATGTAATAAAAATCTAATTAATAATGCTGGTCAGGATGAGGACATGATGTCAAACTTGAACATGAAAGAAAACATGCCAAACAATGGACACGCTCCAAAAATGTCAACTTTATTGGGTCAATTTAAAAACACTAAAACATTACATAGTGGGGGGGGGGGGGAGAACACGGGGTGCCATGGTATGGGACACCCTTCACAGAACGCAGCAAAAATCAATCCCGTGCAAGGTAAAGCCTTTATTTCATTCTCTACAGTATAATGGCACACAACAGTATTATTTGATGTGAGGCTTGGTCATCCATTTTTTTGCTTTGTCATGTCTGAAACTCTGGTTTCTGAGGGGACACTGCCTAATAACCAGAGTTTTTCATATGGGGGATTATAAAAATGTATTAATGATGCTGACTAAAATGAGGACGTGATCTTAAGCTCTTTCTCCCCTCCTTTGGCATCAGAAATGGCACAGTCCAACTTTGCCAGTCTGGTTGCTAAGGATACATTGCTTAACTACCAGATGTTAATATGGGGGAATTGGAAAATCTGATTAATAATGCTGACTAAGATGAGGACACAATCTCCATCTCTATTATCTCTTCTTTGGTGTTAGCAACGGCATTGTACCACTTAATCCTGTCTGACAGACTGGTTGCTAAGGATATTCTCCCTAAAACTCAGTATTTTTTATTATTATTATTATTATGAGGACATGATCTCAAGTCCTGTCACCGCCTTCTTTGGCTTCAGAAATGACACAGTCCAACTTTGGCAGTCTGATAGTCTAGTTTCTATGGATACAGTGCCTAACAACCAGAGTCTTTAAAGGGGTTGTCCAGCCATTTGTTGATGACCTATCGCCAGGATTGGTTATCAATATCTGATTGTGGGGGTCCGACACCTGGGACCTTCGCCGATCAGCTGTTTGCAGAGGAGGCCTCACTCCATTCAAGCGCCGCTTCCTGGTCTTCACGCTGCTCCTCGTCTCCTGTTGAGCGGCGGCGTACTGTAATTGCAAGCACGTGCTCCTCTTTAAACAGCTGGTTGGCGGGGGTGTCAGGTATGAGATCCCACCTATCAGATATTGATGACCTATCCTGATAATTGGTCATCAATATTAACGGCAGGACAACGCCTTTAATATCAGGGGTTGAAAAATCGAATTAGTAATGCTGGTTAAGATAAGGATATGATCTTCAGCTCTGTCACCCCTTCCTTCGTGTTAGCAATGGCACTGTCCAACTTTATCCTGTTTGACAGTCTGGTTGCTATGGATAAAGCTCAGTCAGTCAGTTAGTGTGTCCCTAGTAGCCGGTCTGTCCTAGATTACTCGGATCTTCATCTTCAAGCAGAATTGCCCCTGAAATGAGGGCAGAGTCAGTTTTAGTAAAACACTTTTCGGAACTTTGTGATTATAATAGCAGGAGTCTACGCTGACATATGATCCCTAGAAGTCGCAGGCCCAAAGCCTGAGGCTGCACTACTGATGACAGCATGCCTCCTCCTCATTTCTGTAGTCGCCGTGTAGACCTTGGGGTAGATTTATCAAAACTGGTGTAAAGAATGAACTGGCTTAGTTGCCCATAGCAACCATCAGATCCCACCTTTCATTTTCCAAAGGAGCTTTGAAAAATGAAAAGGTGGAATCTGATGGTTGCCAGGGGCAACTAAGCCAGTTCTACTTTATACCTTTGTGATAAATCTCCCTCCTTGTGTGGATTCAAATTCCCCATTCACATCAATATTACATCCTATCTGGCTTGAATGGCGGCAGAACCCACGTAGATATGTGGAGATATGGATGTAGATAGTGAGAGCAGACATCCCAACCTGCCAAAAACTCATTTCAGGGAGGCTTCATTTTTTTTCTTTCACAAACTTTTTTATTACATTTTCCAGACTATGCAGTATCTGCACACTGTGCTCTATGGTGTGGAGGACGGGGCTCATACCCTGCCCCAAATTATCCTATTTATGTATATGATTAAAGGGATTCTGTCACCACCATAAGCCCTGTGAGCTAAACATCTGCTCATGTCCAGGCAGCATTCTGATTTCTAAGGTGGCCTTATAAAAGCTATTTGTGGCTTTATTCTGCAGGAAAAACTGGTTTTACTAACCTGTCATTCATTGGAATTAAGGTGCCCAAGCAGGGGAGGTCTGTGGATGCATGGTGCCCGGCCGCACGCATCGCCGTTCGTGCCCAGCGCCGCCTTCTACTCCTCAGTGCCTCCCTCTCCCTCCCTCCCGCGCGTGCGCACAGGCTCAGCCTGACGCGCCGTTGCGGACTGCTGGCATCGGCTTCTTCTTGCACTGTGCGCACGCGCGAGAAGGGGACGCTTGCTACAGGTTGCCGGAAAGGTTTACTCGCGAGTAAACTAGAGATGGGAAAGTTCAGATTTTTCACATGAATCGGTTCATTCGAATCAGTTCATTTAAATGAATCGAATCTTCGGTTCATTCGCTGAGCTGACAAGATGCAAGTGAACCGAAGCTTAGGTTGCGCAACGCGCGGATGCTTCCATTCACTCGCTGAGTCGGCTCTTGGTCAGAAAGTCAGGAACTTTATCTTTTAAAACCTGTGTGTAATTATTACCCCAACTGTAGGAAAAAACACAAGCATCATGGGGGGTGAATTAACACTGGGATAAATAATATGAATTAAAATGGAGGGTTAAATGTGTAAATGTATTTAAAAAAAATCCTCTCTCTAATAGTTCTATAGCTACTGAATGAGACAGAAGGAGGGATGCCTTTAACATATAGATCACCTTGAGAAGCCAATTTGACCCTAAAGGGTTAATTCAACCTGTAATCTAAACTCTGTGTCTTCTCTTATCTCTCTGCTCTGCTATCAGAAAACCTTTCCGGGATATATTGTCTCATTGTCTCACATGTGGGTGTCAGGGAGCCGCTATCTAATAGCGGAGACACCCTGCAACCTCTGGGAGACTTGAGATCCCTGTGAGAGTAATCCATACAAGGCCTCCATGACAAAACATACCAGAAGAAGACATGTCATCAGAATCACTGAGTAGTGTAACTTCAAGTGGTAGCCATGTTGGTTTCTCTTCTGGTCGGTCTTGTTACGCGGGCATAGAGATGGTGTCGGTGGGGAGGGGGGAGCCGGATCATTCCCACCAGCAAGTGAGACCTTTGCTTCTAGGCCTGGACTAACCCATCCTGCCACTTCTCTTCTGACTCAGCCGCTGTTCTTTGTTCACTGCGTTACTCATGTTTTTCACTAATGATTAATCGGACAAGTCTCCTGTGATCACAAAACATTTCCAGCCTTTAACCTCATTCACACGTCTGTGTATTGGTCAGTGATTTCCATCACTGATTGTGAGCCAAACCCAGGATTGGAGCCTCCATAGACATAAGGTATAAGGGAAAGGTCAGAACCTGTTCTGTGTTTAGAGTCGCACCTGGTTTTGGCTCAAAATCAGTGATGGAAATCACTGACCGAACACTGACGTGTGAATGAGGCCTTAGGCTTTATTCACACTTCAGTGATTTCCATCAGTGACCGTGAGCCAAAACCAGAAGTGGACCCTAATCAGAGATAAAGGTTGAATGGAAACATCTGCGCTTGTTCTGTTTTGGACCTGCACCTGGTTCTGATACACAATCACTGATGGAAATCACTGACCTAACTGATTTGTGAATGAGGCCTTATACACTCTTCAACATTGAAATTACAACACCAAGAAGGAGGAGCTGTAAGGTTACACAAATTGAGAAAGCAGCGGGTGTCGCTAAAATCTGCAGATGATGACATTTTCAAGCAACTAGCTCAATCTGTGGCATGTTGGGGCAGGGGTCATGAAAGCAAAGTTGTGTGGGATGATTGTGAGATGCCTCCTGCCCATCGACGTGCCAGTTATCAGCACTTTCACAAACTATGAGGGACAAATTCTTGAGCTGAGAGGCCTTGGTTTATCACTCCGGCAGATCGATACGCGACTAGGCCGAGATGTCAGCGCTGGTCAACGAAGGGAAAAAAGCGAGAGGAGAACCTCTGTCCAGAGGGATTGTCTGATTTAGAAGAATGGCTCCTAGTGAACCATTCTGTTCTACGAGAGAAATTGTATGTCACGTCCAAAGCCTAGGGCGGCAAACAGTGTCTACACCAGGGATCAGCAACCTTCGGCAATCCATGCAAACATGCTTGGCTGCTCTTCTAACTCCCATAGACCTAAATTTAAGCATTCTGGGAGTTGTAGTTTCTAAAAAGCTGGAGTGCCAGAGGTTGCTGATTCCTGGTCTACACAAACCATCAGAAGGCATCTGCATGACGTTGGTCTACGAGCTAGAGCGGATACAGTTCCATTGACCTTACGCCACCGCTCTCAAAGGCTATTGTGGTGCACAGAAAAATGGCAATGGAGGTCTGTCCTCTTCAGTGATGAGTCCTGCTTTAGTCTCAGACGCAACGGTAGCCAGTGATTGGTCTCGGCAACGCCATGAAGAAGACCTCACTAGGGACTGTCCTATCGGGATTACAGTCTGGACTGACATAATGTATGGTAACCGGACCCCTCTAGTCCTCATTTTAGGTACTAACAGCTCGGCGTTATATTGATTTGGTCGGGGAACCAGTGGTATGGCCATTTCCCCCAAAGTGTCCCAGAAGCTGTTTTTCAACAGGATAACGCCAGGTCACATGTTGCTCGTGCTATTGTGAGCAGCCTGCGCGGCCTAAACGTTCTACCATGGCCTACCAGCAGCAGATCTTGATGATTTGCGTGCCCAAGAGCATTCAGCGTAGCAGATCATTCCTCAGACAACCCCTAATGACCTCATCGATAGCAGCCAAGGTGTGGAAGTGCAGGGATTTCTGCTCTTTAAATATTTTATTCTCATTTTTATCATATGCATATCAACATTGGGAAATGTATAAAATAATCTACACTTGAAGGAGACTTAGGGCTCATGCACATGAATATATTTTCTTTCCGCTTCCATTCCGTTTTTTGGGGTTTTTTTTAGGACGGTATGCGGAACCATTCACTTCAATGAGTCCGCAAAAATAACAGAAGGTACTCCGCGTGCATTCCGTTTCTGTATTTCCTTTCCGCAAAAAAGTATCGCATGTCCTATTATTGTCCGCAAATCACCTTCCGACCTTCAAGTCAATGGGTCCGCAAAAAATACGGAACGCACACGGAACACATCCGTATGTCATCCAAACGGTAGAATTGCTATGCCCAGCCCATATTGCCCATGTGTTTGGTGATTAATAAGTTACTGTTTCCGATACGCAAAAAACGTATCGCATACGGAAACCATACGGTTATGTTTTGTGGAATAACGGAACGGAAGAGGACTTAAATCAGAGAAAAAAAATCGGATCTGTGAAAAACGGACCACAAAACAGCAACGGTCGTGTGCATGAGCCTTTAGAAGGACGCTCTCTGCTCAGCGCCATGCGATGAATTTGCTCATTTCTCTGACCCTCTTGATTTTATGAGGCACGGTTCATGGCGGTTTAACCACTAGGTGGCACTGCTGTGTCTTGGGATCATTATAATATGGTTGTATTTGTCTTCTCCTTCCAGATCTCTCTTATGTAACGGAGATGTTCTCGCAGAGCCCCCAGCGATTGTCCTTCTATAGCTGGTACGGGAACGTGCGGCTCTTCCAGTTCCGGGTGCCGGCGGACGCCGTGCTGCTCAGATGGCTCTTTCAGGCGTTTCGAGGGAATGGACAAGGCTGTGAAGACGTGACGATCACGGTGTAGGTCCCTCTGGTCCGGCGGGATCTGGGCGTGTCCTGTAGGTCAGGACTCCTCCTATCATCCGCTTTCTTGTGTATTTCCAGACACTTCCGTTATGGCGCCCCGCCAGTCATTAACCCCTTGGGCTACAGCTTCGCCCCAAACACGAGCATCCCATCCTCATTCACCCAGACGATGACGTTTCGAAATACTGTGCAGAGCCATCTCTACCTTAATATCAGCAACCCCGCGCCCGGGGACTGGTTTGTAGCTGCGCACCTGCCCAAAGACACCGAGAAAATCGAGATTCAGGTGAGTTCTGTGGACAGAGTCGCCTCCGCCGTATGCCTTGTGCTTCTTCTGTTCTTCACTGTTTCTAGATCTCTGCTTGCCGTCAGTGAATGGGAACACACATAGGGTGAACAAATCAATCCAACAGAGGAATTGTTACAATTGTATCCAGTCTGGACAATACCGTGGACTCCAATCTGATACATTGTAACAAATCATCCGGACGGTAGAGCGAGATTGGTGCCGCTGAAGTGTTTTTAGCTCACAGAGGATTGTCTGGACTGGACACAACTGTAACAAACCCTCAGCTGTGAGAAGCATTAGGTGTTTGCTGGCATTCAGAGGTGTTGAAAATAGCCTACTTGCATGGATTATATAATATAGTTGTCAAACTGCCAGCACTGCTTGGAGTCAGATCTTTTTTTTTTTTGCCTTCGTTAGTGTATCAGTCTATACTGCCAGTCTGACATTATATTCATGAACTAGGAAGATCAGGGATGAACAGTGTTCTTGATCTGTTCCCTATAGGGGGGGATGCTGGGGGGGGGTGTGATTTATATAATTACATGGAGAGGTGGGGTACACAGGCACAGTGATGAGTATCACTCTCATCCTCTCTTTCGTTCCAGGGTCTCACCAAATCCTGCACGTACATTTTCCAGCCAGAACTCTTCGTCCTTCGGGAGGTGGAGGTGCCAGTTCTGCCGGCGGATGTGCCCGTCCAGCAGATTCTGGGGTCGATCAAGAACTCTGCTCGATACAAGTAATTACCTTGAAGGCAGTGAGTGATGGATGAGGGCAATCGCTGGGGACTGGAGACAATCGCTCGGGTCAAAGAGGAGAGAAAAACGGGACCAAACACTGGTCATAGGATTAGCAGCGTATATTTATATATGACAGGCTGAGATACACTGAGCTACTGTATCTCAGCCTATCATGCATGATATCTGCTGAACCTGTGTATCTAAGCTCATTATGTGTGATACAGTCTGCTGATTCATTTTATTTAATCCTGTCACGTGCAAAACTGTGTATCTATGGCCGTCATACTGTCCGCTGAGCTGTGTATCTAAGCCTGCTGTCTAATACTGTCTGCACTTCCAGTGTATCTAATCATTTCATGTGTGGTTCTGTCTGCTGCCTTGTGTATCTAATCCTATTGTGTGATACGGTCTGCTTAGCCACTGTGTTTACAGTGAGCCTATCCTATATGATACTGTCTGCTGTGCTGTGTATCTAACCTGTCATGTGTGATACTGTCTCCTGAGCCACTGTATCTAAGCTTGTTGTGTTTGCTGAGCCACTGTATCTAAGCTTGTTGTGTGATAGGCTTAGATACAGTGGCCCAGCAGACTATCACACAACAAGCTTAGATACAGTGGCCCAGCAGACACAACAAGCTTAGATACACAGGTTAAGGAGACAGTATCACACAACAGACTTGGATACAGTGGCCTAGCAGACTATCACACAAGCTTAGATACAGTGGCCCAGCAGACTATCACACAAGCTTAGATACAGTGGCCCAGCAGACTATCACACAAGCTTAGATACAGTGGCCCAGCAGCATAATGTATCACACATGACAGAATTAGATACAGTGGCCCAGCAGACACAACAAGCTTAGATACACAGGTTAAGGAGACGGTATCACACGACAGACTTGGATACACTGGCCCAGCAGACTATCTAGTGCGATACTGTGTGATGTGACCTTGTATCTAATCCTTTCATGTGTGATGCTGACTGATGGGACTCGGTAACTGCGTCTATCCTGTGTGATACTCTGAGCTAAGTCAGTGTATCTAAGCCCAGTCATTTTTTTCCTTTCTTGTTAGAAGTAGGTGCCCGTTCAGACTAGGTTATTGTGCAGACGTCCATGGCTGACCCAGAGGACGGCCCCGTTTGGCGTACGCAGCCCTTCACGGATGAGTCACGTCTACGTTTGTTTCTCAGGCTCTTCGTCCCTGAATACACCCGGGAGCTGCAGCTACGACTGACGTGCCCGTCCAATGTCACCGGATGTCCACTGACGGTCACTGTGGGGTCGGTGACCGAGCCGGACTCCTCCGCCCACCGGACCAACTGCAGTGACGGTGTGGACTGCGAGGTGGTCCTGCGGTCTCCGCCCTGGGAGAAGTGGCTGACCGTCCTAGTGGAGAAGCCTCTGGGGCTGAGCGGCAACGTGTCCTTCCAGCTGGTGTACAACCTCTCAGGTATGGCGGGGTCCCCAGGGTTGTCACCCAGCTTTCTGGAGGGCCCCTTTAACCCCTTCCTGTTTTTGCAGTCTGTAGGCCGGGCAGTGTAGGATCCCGAACGTTCCTGGCTTTCCTGAAGCTCTTCTCCTCCGTGAAAAACTCCACCTTGTTAGCAGAAGGCCAGCAGCCGACCTCCAGCCCCGCCGTCCCGCTGAACGAGGCCCCCACTTCCTGCCTGCGCAAGTACCCCGTTATCCGAGAGGACCTGGACGTGGTATCGGTCAGGTTCTACCCTGTGACTACTCCATCCGTGCCCGTGGTCGCCCAGCTGCCCAGCGTGGTCCTGCTTGACCTCGACTCGGAAATGGACAGCGGCGGGATGCTGGTCGTGAATTTGCAGTTGAATAAGGTGAATGTTTTTTCGTCTTTCGAGGCGGGCTTAAAGGGGTTCTCCTCCATTGAGTTTAGTTTGAGCCCCCCTTTAGTTCTGGGTGATTGAATGATGTCCCAACTAGTGATTCTAACTGAGCTCATGAAATGCCCCTCAAAGAACTAGTGAAGAAAGCAGGGTAGGTACACTGCCACCAATACTACTTACCAGAGCTGTAGGGAGTGTTCGTGTCATGTGTACGATTAGAGAACGCCCCTTTGTAGCCCCCCGAAACTATCCCCCCCTCCCCTATCATCTTGTTCTGTTTTATCCTCCCACCAGACAATGGCGAGCGGCATAAACTCCACAATTTTGGCGTGCCTGAGCCCCTCCGCCCCCATCCTCACTCTGAACGCCACACAGGACTGCACTACAGGTAATGGAACCCCAATTTTCTCTCGTATTAAAGGGGATTGCTCAATTTTGCGACATCCACTCAGCCTTAAAGGGGTTGTCCATATTCGGTGTCCTTTTGGGCAGACTCCTGCTACTTGACTGGACCTGCAGAGGGAAGCATACGTACCTGCCCCCCGCCACTGGTTTCCCGATCCATCGCTCCTCTCTGCAGGGCTCCGATTTCCGCTGGGTAAACTTCCTGTTTGCTGTGGGTCCCATGGCTGCTGCAGCCACTCGCTGGCCGCTGAGGTGTCACCCAATGACATGACACATGGGGAGACATGTCGCCGCTGCACCCAGGTGAACCACGGCAAACAGGAAGAAGTTTACCGGGGGTGCCAGAGCCGAAACCCAGCGGTGGGGATCGCATAAGTGATTACCTCTGCAGGTCTGGTAATGTGAGGGTGGGGGGGAAGGGGGGTGCCTGGAGGTCCCCGAATATGGACACTCCCTTTTAAGGAGGGTGTCTACATTTATGTAAATGATGTTCCTTGTATGAAAAAAGTTTGTATGAAGAAAGTTTTGACACTTTCCAACATACTAGGTGCTTCAGCATCTCTGCTTGCTGTCAATAAATAGGGGTGTTCTTCTTTTATCCTCAGAGGCTAAAAACCTGTTCAAACATTGTACTTCTCACAGCTGAGAGTTTGTTACAATTACATCAAGCCCCGACAATGCTCGGCAGCACAACTCTCTGCTGTGTTCTGCATTTCATCTGCACTTTGATACTTTGTATCAACCTGGAGTCCTTGGTGTTTAGCTCACGACTCGATGCCATTGTAGCAAACTGTAAGCTGTGGTAAGTATTAGTGCCATACAAGTTTATAGCGTTCAGTGTGTGTATACCACTCACTGACAGCAAGCGCAGATCTTGAAACGAAGCATACTTAAAATGTGCAGGACTGTGTGTTGTACAGCGATTCCACTTTGTTTACCCAAGTCCTGTGGTACATGGTTCAGCTCGTCGGCTCGGGCAGCGCCTGCGGGCACGGGACTGGCACCGGGCGGACAGGCAGGACCGGCTCATTCACGTTCTTACTTTAGTATTTGTAAAAATGAAGCTTGCGGAGATATCGGTTGTTGCCATGGGGAAGGGATTGGCGGTATTTATACATTTTTATAAAAAAAAATATATATATATTTTTTAAATAATTTTTATAAAATTACTGTATATCATCATCAGTTGCATTACTGCTGAATGGAAGGGTTAATTAGAGCCTATGTTTAGGGTTGTGATGAGTCGGTCACCTGTGCAGCTGCCATTTACTGTACAGCAGCGGGTACACCGAGGGCTGTGTGCCAGGATCGCTGCAATGTCTGAGTTATGACTGTGTCCATGTTTCTGTCTCCTGCAGCTTTTTCACAGGGATATTCCTTCACGTTGTCTGACGACGCAACTAGTGCCACACAAAACATCCCCTACCCTGTGACGGACAGGTGGTATATCTCTATGCAAGTCCTGTGCCCACAGGATGACAGGTGAATACTGGTTCATATAGGAGGCAGTATTATAGTAGTTATATTCTGGAACATAGGAGGCAGTATTATAGTAGTTATATTCTTGTACATAGGAGCAGTATTATAGTAGTTATATTCTTGTACATAGGAGGCAGTATTATAGTAGTTATATTCCTGTACATAGGAGCAGTATTATAGTAGTTATATTCCTGTACATAGGAGCAGTATTATAGTAGTTATATTCTTGTACATAGAAGGCAGTATTATAGTAGTTATATTCTTGTACATAGGAGCAGTATTATAGTAGTTATATTCTTGTACATAGGAGCAGTATTATAGTAGTTATATTCCTGTACATAGGAGCAGTATTATAGTAGTTATATTCCTGTACATAGGAGCAGTATTATAGTAGTTATATTCTTGTACATAGAAGGCAGTATTATAGTAGTTATATTCTTGTACATAGGAGCAGTATTATAGTAGTTATATTCTTGTACATAGGAGCAGTATTATAGTAGTTATATTCTTGTACATAGGAGGCAGTATTATAGTAGTTATATTCTTGTACATAGGAGGTAGTATTATAGTAGTTATATTCTTGTACATAGGAGGCAGTATTATAGTAGTTATATTCCTGTACATAGGAGCAGTATTATAGTAGTTATATTCTTGTACATGGGAAGCAGTATTACAGTAGTTATATTCTTGTACATAGGAGCAGTATTATAGTAGTTATATTCTTGTATATAGGAGCAGTATTATAGTAGTTATATTCTTGTACATAGGAGCAGTATTATAGTAGTTATATTCTTGTACATAGGAGCAGTATTATAGTACTTATATTCTTGTACATAGGAGCAGTATTATAGTAGTTATATTCTTGTACATAGGAGCAGTATTATAGTAGTTATATTCTTGTACATAGGAGGCAGTATTATAGTAGTTATATTCTTGTACATAGGAGGCAGTGTTATAGTAGTTATATTCTTGTACATAGGGGGCAGTATTATAGTAGTGATATTCTTGTACATAGGAGCAGTATTATAGTAGTTATATTCTTGTACATAGGAGGCAGTATTATAGTAGTTATATTCTTGTACATAGGAGCAGTATTATAGTAGTTATATTCTTGTACATAGGAGGCAGTATTATAGTAGTTATATTCTTGTACATAGGAGCAGTATTATAGTAGTTATATTCTTGTACATAGGAGCAGTATTATAGTAGTAATATTCTTGTACATAGGAGCAGTATTATAGTAGTTATATTCTTGTACATAGGAGGCAGTATTATAGTAGTTATATTCTTGTACATAGGAGGCAGTATTATAGTAGTTATATTCTTGTACATAGGAGCAGTATTATAGTAGTTATAGTCTTGTACATAGGAGCAGTATTATAGTAGTTATATTCTTGTACATAGGAGGCAGTATTATAGTAGTTATATTCTTGTACATAGGAGCAGTATTATAGTAGTAATATTCTTGTACATAGGAGCAGTATTATAGTAGTTATATTCTTGTACATAGGAGCAGTATTATAGTAGTTATATTCTTGTACATAGGAGCAGTATTATAGTAGTAATATTCTTGTACATAGGAGCAGTATTATAGTAGTTATATTCTTGTACATAGGAGGCAGTATTATAGTAGTTATATTCTTGTACATAGGAGGCAGTATTATAGTAGTTATATTCTTGTACATAGGAGCAGTATTATAGTAGTTATATTCTTGTACATAGGAGCAGTATTATAGTAGTTATATTCTTGTACATAGGAGCAGTATTATAGTAGTTATATTCTTGTACATAGGAGCAGTATTATAGTAGTTATATTCTTGTACATAGGAGCAGTATTATAGTAGTTATATTCCTGTACATAGGAGGCAGTATTATAGTAGTTATATTCTTGTACATAGGAGCAGTATTATAGTAGTTATATTCTTGTACATAGGAGCAGTATTATAGTAGTTATATTCTTGTACATAGGAGGCAGTATTATAGTAGTTATATTCTTGTACATAGGAGCAGTATTATAGTAGTAATATTCTTGTACATAGGAGCAGTATTATAGTAGTTATATTCTTGTACATAGGAGCAGTATTATAGTAGTTATATTCTTGTACATAGCAGTATTATAGTAGTTATATTCCTGTACATAGGAGCAGTATTATAGTAGTTATATTCTTGTACATAGGAGCAATATTATAGTAGTTATATTCTTGTACATAGGAGCAGTATTATAGTAGTAATATTCTTGTACATAGGAGCAGTATTATAGTAGTTATATTCTTGTACATAGGAGGCAGTATTATAGTAGTTATATTCTTGTACATAGGAGGTAGTATTATAGTAGTTATATTCTTGTACATAGGAGGCAGTATTATAGTAGTTATATTCTTGTACATAGGAGCAGTATTATAGTAGTAATATTCTTGTACATAGGAGCAGTATTATAGTAGTTATATTCTTGTACATAGGAGCAGTATTATAGTAGTTATATTCTTGTACATAGCAGTATTATAGTAGTTATATTCCTGTACATAGGAGGCGGTATTATAGTAGTTATATTCTTGTACATAGGAGGCGGTATTATAGTAGTTATATTCTTGTACATAGGAGGCAGTATTATAGTAGTTATATTCCTGTACATAGGAGGCGGTATTATAGTAGTTATATTCTTGTACATAGGAGCAGTATTATAGTAGTTATATTCTTGTACATAGGAGCAGTATTATAGTAGTTATATTCTTGTATATAGGAGCAGTATTATAGTAGTTATATTCTTGTACATAGGGGGCGGTATTATAGTAGTTATATTCCTGTACATAGGAGGCGGTATTATAGTAGTTATATTCCTGTACATAGGAGCAGTATTATAGTAGTTATATTCTTGTACATAGGAGCAGTATTATAGTAGTTATATTCTTGTACATAGGAGGCAGTATTATAGTAGTAATATTCTTGTACATAGGGGCAGTATTATAGTAGTTATATTCTTGTACATAGGAGGCAGTATTATAGTAGTTATATTCCTGTACATAGGAGCAGTATTATAGCAGTTATATTCTTGTATATAGGGGGCATTGACTAGTGGCATGGAAGCTTTATAGTGCCATATTTCTTTGATTACATGATGTATCCGTATTCTCTCTGTCAGATGCTATCTGGTTTGGACTGTTGCTGTGTATTGAGTGTTTGTATTGTCTGCAGCACTTACTTATGTTCCATAATATAAATTCCCCCTCCGGCTGGTGACATTTTGCTCTTTGGTTTTTCTTTTGAACAAATATTGACACATCTGGCATGTGAATACGGGGACGTGTCGGTGTATTCATCTCTATTGTTATACTGTTGTATGTTTTCGTAGAGGGATTTAGAGCTGTACAGGTCCTGCCAGCTCTGAGCTCAGTGAGCCGCCCCCTCCCTCATCATCTGTGGATTTCTTACACCCTGTAGCATTAATTGCTATATATTTGATCTTAATAACAACGTGTCGCGCCCCCTCAAATCATGCCTTGTACAGAGTCACTACTACCTCTACATGTGTGGGTTCCACCGCTTCCATTAAACCTTCCACAAGATTAGTGGTCTGGGGTCAAGAACAAGTGAGTTTGCTCTTTCCAGGACTCCTTCTTTTTCTCAAGAGTCAGGGCGGCGGCAAAGTGTCATGTGATACTTTCTGCTTTTGTGAATGGAAGAGCTCAGGGAGGGGAGGAGCATATCTTACCGGCTCCATCCTGGTTCCACTTTCACATTGGACTCCATAATATGAGAAGTCCACTTTGAGAAATACAAAGGCTACAAATATAAAATAGTATTTATTTTTATTTTTATAGTACATGCCAACAGCAGGCCTCCAGGGTGATAGTGACGGCCTACCTCAGCCCCTGCCTGGATGACTGCGGGACGTACGGGGAGTGCAGGCTGCTCCGGAGGAACGGATATCTGTACGCTGCCTGCAGCTGCAAAGCCGGTGAGAACCGTTATCCTAGGTTGCCATGGTGGTATGTCCTTGTCTCGTAAGTAGCAGTAAACTTGCCGGATTACCTCAGTGTCTCTTCAGTGTTTGCTTCTGGGGCAAAAATTTTGGATGTGACTGCAAAAAATCGGATCATAGATAAACACTCCAGTTGTGGCGTGGTCATAATATGATATGGGACCTATCCAGGGCGCCCCCTGCTGATTGTATCAGTGTATGACATCTCTAACAGATATCAAGAGAAGGGGTTTTGCGAGATTTCTATCCTCAGGATAGATCATCAGTATCTAATCGGTGGTGGTCCGACACCTGCGACCCCCACTGATCAGCTGTTTGAGAAGGCACCGGGGCTCAGGTGACGACATGTTCATTGCTCACGTGGCCCAGGAGAAGCTCAGCCCCATTCAAGTGAATGGGGCTGCGCGTGATACCAAGCACAGCCGCTATACAATGTACGGCGCTGTGCCTTCTCAAACAGCTCATCAGCGGGGGTCCGGGGTGTCGGACCACCATCGATCAGATTCTGATGACCTATCCCCCTGAAGATACCGTACGTCATCAATCAAACAAAATATTGTTTATTTTTATTTATTTTTGTTTTGTTTCTAGATTGTCGAATAATGCAACGTCCTCCGACTTTCTAATACACTTTGTGTTGGAATTCCACACCAGATTCACGATATCTCTGCTTGCTGTCAGAAAAGGGGCTTTTTTTTTTTAGTTTTTCCTGTTCACCTAGATGCGGGACTCGTAACAGTGTGTACTCTGTTCTGGCAAGCCATGCAGCTGTGACAGCAAGCAGAGATCTTGAAACTGGTGAGGAATCCCAACACAAAGTATATTAGAAAATTGGAGAACATTATCTGACAAACTGAAGTGAACTGAAACGCAAAGTATATGTTGAGTTGCAGAACTTGTCCGATAATAAAGACATTTTGTGCCCGATGGTTGCCCGCACCTGCAATGATATAGCGCAGGGCAGAGCCTTACCTTATGCTATATACAAAGACGCACCTAGCCCCCACATCTCGCCTGAATATACAGCGAAATTCAGTGTCTGCACCCATGACGCACCCCTTAGCATCTGGTTCTGTTCTAAATTTGGACATTATGGGGATACATTTTTATCACATGCATACTCCCTGTCCCGCAGCCATGGTGGTACTTACCTCAAAATGCACACTCCTTTTTCCATACAGTACATAGGTGACCTTTATGTGTATGACATATCTTAGTAGCCTATAGGTAGCAGTGAACTCTAAAGTTCAGTTTCTTAACTTCAACTTTTTTTAATTAATTTTTTTGTGTCCTAGATACTACTGACACGTAATTTGTGCGTAATCCTGAATTATAAATATTTTCTAAATGACATTTGCGCAACTACATGCCCCAGGAAAAATCACTTTTGCTAACAGATTGCAGTAATATATCTCGGCCAGCAGGGGGAGACATGGAGGGGACAATAAAGCCCATCCTGCCGCACTGCTTATCAAACACTACGTCCATGGGACAGAAATGCTGTGGATTTGCCGCTGCAGAGTGCGTGGATTCTGCCATGAAGCCCACATCAGTCTGCATCCCGTGCACGTGTACGAAAATGTCGTTCACAAATCTGCTGCTTGAAATGAGGAGAGCGTTACTTACGGTATTTTGTACAGGAAACCAAAGATTAGCCCCATTGGATGACGAGAGGCTAGTCCTCTGCAGATCTTCAGCACAGGACATTCATCAGATTTTATGGCAACAGGTGTAGGGGCCAACAGAGTAAAATTAAGAACCTCCTCCATGTATCCTACAAAGGGTTGACCATATGGGCCCTTAGGTCACCTGGTTGGTGATATGACTCTGATTTTATTTGTTTTTCTGGCAGGCTGGGGCGGTTGGAGCTGCACCGATGACCAAAATGCGCTGTCTGTGGGGCAGCAATTGGCAGCAACATTATTCCTAACTCTCAGTAACCTGATGTTTGTGCCCACTATAGTAGTTGCTATCTACCATCTATATTTTGTGGAGGCTGCTGTCTATACCTACACCATGTTCTTCTCAACGGTAGGTATGATGAGGCCTGGGTATCATTAGTTTGATGGGGCTTCTGAGTTCCCCCTGAGTGACTGTGCTCCTTTTGCCTTTGGTTATGATACTGCTGGTTCCCCTTTGGTTATACTCCTGGGTTCCACATGGGCGAGGGTGTTCCTGGATTCCCCTTGAGTAATAGTGCCCATGCGTTCCCACTGGTTGATAATGCTCATGGGTTCCCCTTTGGTTACTGTGCTGTTGGTTCCCCTTTGCTTATAGTACTCCTGGATTCCACCTGGGTGACAGTGTTCCTGGATTCCCCTTAAGCGACAGTACTTATGGGTTCCCACTGGGTGATGGTGCTCGTGGGTTTCCCTTTGGTTACGGTGCTGCTGATTCCCCTTTGCTTATAGTACTCCTGGGTTCCACCTGGGTTACAGTGTTCCTGAATTTCCCTTGAACAACATTTCTCATGGGTTCCCCTTTGGTTATGGTGCTCCTGGGTTCCTATTGGTTATCATGCCCCTTAGTTCACTCTTGGTGGTTGTTCTCCTAGGTTCCCACTGGGTGATGGTGTCCCTGGCTTCCCTCTGGGTGATGGGGCTCCTGAGTTCCCCCTGAATTATGTTGATTTTTGTAAATTACCTCTGAATGTTGAGGCTTCACTATATCGCCATGGGTGATTTAGCTCCTGGGTTCCCCTGGAAAACAGTGCTCCAGGGCTTGCCTGGATTTGCCAGTTACCCATGACTACTGAAATATTGCTGGGTTCCTGGATGACAGAGCTCCCACCAGGTGGTAAAATCCTGAACTCTCTCGGAAGATGGAGCTCCTAGGACCTTCTGGGTGATGGAGATCATGGCCCTTCCAAAATAAGAGATTCAGAAGTTGTGGGCTTCCCAGAAATCATTACCCTGCTGTCCTGGTCTCCTGAGGTTCTAGATGACTTCTAACCCAACATACCCAATTTTTCCAGGTCCGTTGTCCTTACCTCCCATTGTGTCACCAGTTTCTGATACCAAAGGGTGCAACCACCTTTTTTATCCTCCAAAATCTCTGCTCCATCCCCCCCCCCCCCACACCCTCCAGTGAATTACCTGCATCTTTTGCTCTTTCAGTTCTATCACGCCTGTGACCAACCGGGGGTGACCGTCATGTGCATCATGGACTACGACACCCTGCAGTTCTGCGACTTCTTTGGCTCTGTCGTCGCCATCTGGGTGACCATACTGTGTATGGCCCGGCTGAAAAAATGTATCAAATATGTAAGCGATGAGACTTTATATCTAGTGTCTACAATATGATAAATGAAAAAAATCTATATATTTTTTTAATTTTTTTATGGCTTTTTCTTCTCAGGTCCTCTTCATGCTGGGGACGTTGGTCATCGCAATGTCTATGCAGCTTAATCGCAGTGGGATCTGGAACATGCTGGGCCCCTGCCTCTTTGCTTTAATACTCCTGGTGATCGCCTGGGTAAATATCAGCATTTCAACATCCAAAACTTACAGAAAAAAAAAAAAGTTAAAACTGCCCCCCGTGCCCTATTAAAATAGAGGTACAGGCCCCCCAAAGTGGGATCCTAACTGGCCACATACGTTTCTGCCATACAAGAGCCACTGTAGCCATTGAGAAGAAGCAAGAGGTCTCACATGACCATGCCTCCTAAGAAACCGAGTTGTGGGGTTTAGGGATGACCCTCTCCTGCAGTTGTGCCCACAGTGAAGTGGCTGGGACTTAGTGGTGGGGGCATGGCCTCAGGTGGTCCGACAGATTTACTATCATTTACACTAAATTTCTATTGTAGACAACTCGAGGAGTGAGGCGTCGCCACTGTTACCCTCCGAGCTGGCGGCGCTGGGTGTTCTTCCTCCTGCCCGGAATAGCCTTGGCTCTTTCTGCCATTTCAGTTTACGTCTTCGCAGAAACCAACGCCAACTACTACTACACCCACAGCCTCTGGCACATGATGGTGGCCACCAGCGTCGCGTTTCTTCTGCCGCCTCGTGAGAGAAGTAAAAAGACCTGGGAGTGGTCTCAGCTGCTGGACTGCGGGTATAAAATCTGCAAGGAAGACTGCGAGGAACTGTACGTGGTCACATGACGACACATCCGTTCTCACCGTTCCATCCAGGGGAAGGAGACCTGGAGCCTGTCACTTTAAGTGGGTGCTTTTTGCACTTTTTTCGCTCTCATTGTGCAGTAGAAGAACAGGGAGTTTTTACTTATCTTCTTTTTATTCAACACGGACAATATCGGGTCGGCCGTGGACTGAAGATCGGCCATTTTCTTAATGCTTTCCCTCCGAGAGGGACTGTCACTGCAATGGTCCTGATTTTCCAGACTGATGAAGAATACCACTCACATTGGTGCTCAAACCTCCTGTGAATTGTGCACCACCGAATTTTTTTTTTCTTCTTTTTATTCCGCTGCATCTTTCATGACTCTAGTCGCACAGCAGCAAATGCAATTTTTTGAACCAAAAATCTTTAAAAGCAATTTTTTGGGTATTTTGTTCTGTTTTTTGGACTGCATGACTCCATGCCTTAACTTCATGTAACCTGCAACGACTTTACGAATGTGTGAATCGCATGTTATGTGACCGGGAATCTGCCTCTGGAGGCGGAAAGCAATAATTTCTAAATTTAAGGGATGGTTTAAAGGGGTGGTGGGGCGTCGTCTTACCGTCTGATTGTTACCGTTTCATTCCTGTTGGGATGTGGGGATTTGATGCCAGTGCTTTTTACGACAGTGACTTTCTGTGCCTCACCCCCAACTCACAATAAAGTTCTGGTTTCAAAGATGTGTCAGATAGTGTAGTGTTTTAAAGGGGTTGTCCCATCTTGGACATTGGGGTCATATTGCTAGGATATGCCCCCAATGTTCCAGAGGTGGGTCCTGCACCTATCCTTAGAACGGAGTCCGCGAAGTGACGGAGGATGCACAGCTGCCATCCATTCATTTCTATGGGCACGCTCGGCCATTTTCGGAAGTCCCATTGAAATGAATAGGAAGTGCACAGCGCAAGCGCAGCCACCACTCTATTTGCTTCTATGGGGCTGACAGAAATGGAGGGGGGCCGCGCATGCGCAGTGCACCCTCTGTCACTTTGTGGGCTCTCTGTTTTCAGGGACCAGCACCCCAGGGGCCTCTGGGACCCGCACCTATCAGACTTCGAGGGCATATCCTAGCGATATGACCCCCAATGTCCATGAGGGAACAACCCTGTTAAGGGCCCATGGCCAGAGAAGGCCCGCAACCGCCTCGGTTAGCGCTCAGCTGTCCTTCTACAGTCCCATAGAGATGACTGGAGCGGCACTTCAAATGCTCAACCACCGCTTTATTGATACAGAGAGGGAGAGACAGGACCCCATTAAGTGGGTTGGGGGGGGGGGGGTCATAGCAGTCGAATTAAAGCTTAGTTAAAGGGGTTGTCCAGGATTAGAAAAGCTTGGTTGTTTTGTGTCTTTAGATCTAAGAGTTGAGCTCCCACAATGCACTGCTCTCTGGTAACGAGAAACCAGTCGCTAGCTTTGGAAGTGACTGGAGAAGGAGCACAAAAATAGGAAGATAGACATTACTTAAAGGAGGAGGAAACCGCACAACCCCCTCACCTCGCTTGCTTCAGCGGTGCCCCCGGCAAGGCCAGTGATTGGCTGCAGAGGTCACATGTTAGCAGGATGTCACAGCTGCGTCGCTCAGTGTGAGGATAAGTACTTACCTATTCTTTATTTCAGGAGGACCCCTTTAACCACTAATGGCTGAGATTGCAATACCCATTATATGCGGCAGCCAGAGGGTGCTGGCGTTACGGAACCTCTCATAGAAATGAACGGGAGCCATAGTGTGAGGCTTTATTCACACGTCAGTGTTCGATCAGTGATTTTGAGCCAAAACCAGGTGCGGCTCTAAACACAGAACAGGAGCAGATCTTTCCCTTATACCTTATGTCTGTGGAGGCTAGTAAGTTTTGACTCGCAATCACTGACGGAAGTGACTGACCGAAACACTGACGTGTGAATGAGGCATAACACAGCAATATAAGCTACCTCGGGCCACCGCATTTGGCGGTTCTATCCCTTTAAGAAGCGTTTTCCTTGAAGAACACCCACACAAACAACTCAGTTCAGTTTTAAAATTTATTTGTGCCAAAACAATTATTTTCTATTCCACAGGATTACACATGGAGACCAAGGATACAATCTATAGGATTATAAACTATGGGGCTTCATTGTGGTAAGTGCTTCACAGGACATGCAGCCTGGTTTCCCATAGTAACCAATCAGAGTTTACCTTTCATTTTTCCAGGGCAGCTTGGAAAATCAAAGCTGAGCTCTCATTGGCTGAGATTATAAAAAGGCTGCATTTCCTGGGAGGCAGTTTCCACACGAGGCCCTGTATTTCTAGGTATTGTATGGTCCTGATAATTGACTGAAATAGAAAAATAGTAAATATTTCATAAAAAAAGCAAAAGAATCGAGTCATTTACCCGTACGTCCCAGAATTACAGATGAGGTGCAGGCTGCATGTGGGATGGGGAATTAATTACGTCTGTGCTAGGACATATATAGCTATATAGCAACTGATTTTATAGAAACCTGTAGCAATTACTTCTCATACCCACTAGATGGCGGTATTATAATATTGCATTCACACAAACGCTGGCCGTTGCAAGATACATCTCATACGCACTAGGTGGCGGCATTATAGTACTGCTTTCACAGAATAAACACGGTTCATTGTAAGATACATCTCATACGCACTAGGTGGCGGTATTATAGTACTGCTTTCACAGAATAAACACGGTTCATTGTAAGATACAGCTCATACGCACTAGGTGGCGGTATTATAGTACTGCTTTCACAGAATAAACACGGTTCATTGTAAGATACAGCTCATACGCACTAGGTGGCGGTATTATAGTACTGCTTTCACAGAATAAACACGGTTCATTGTAAGATACAGCTCATACGCACTAGGTGGCGGTATTATAGTACTGCTTTCACAGAATAAACACGGTTCATTGTAAGATACAGCTCATACGCACTAGGTGGCGGTATTATAGTACTGCTTTCACAGAATAAACACGGTTCATTGTAAGATACAGCTCATGGCCATTGCAGTATGCTACCGTTTTTAACCCTTTTGAGGATGTTTCATTTTTGCGTTTTCATTTTTCTGTCTTCCCAGAACCATAACTTTTTTGTTTTTCCATTCAGATAGCTTGTTTTTTTACAGGATAACTTGTACTTTCTAATGGCACCCTTTAATATGGCATACAATGTAATGGGGAGCGGGGAAAAAAAATCCAAATGGGTTAGAATTGGGGAAAAAAAAAGTTTTACCGCGTTCCCTAGGTGGTAAAACTGACCTGTGCCCTTCATTCTTGGGGTCTGTACAATTACCACCATAGCACATTTATATTGTTTTTCTCATGTTTTAATACTTTGAGAAAAAAATAATTTAAACTTTGAAAAACCTTTATTTTTTTTTTATCGCCATATTCTGACCCCCATAACTTAGGTCTACGGAGCTGTGTGGGGCCTCATTTTTTGGTGGGGCCGTCTATAGTTTTTACTAATACCATTTTGGAGTGTGTATGACTTTTTGATCAAATTTTACTAAACTTTTTTTGGGGTAAGAGAAGTGATGAAAAAAATGGCAAATTACACTTAGTACGTACTAGGTGGCGGTATTATCTTGTTGCTTTCACGCATACTCTGGCCATTGCAAAATGCTACCACTTTAAAGAGTGAGTAACGGTGTAACATGTATAATGGCAGAGGCAAGCAATTTATGAATCTGAGTATTTAAAAAACCGGTGTCGCCTAATCCTGTCTACGGGAAATCTGTTATAAATACTGTTCTATTTCCTGGTGGGCTTTCCGATTCCGCTCACAATATGGCTGCCATCACTAAAGGTGGGCATCCAGGGAAAGTTGCCTCATGGACTCCAGCTATCAATGAGACATTTATCCCCGTTGGATAGCTGCGCAGAAATTGTTTTTCTACATTTATAAAAGCCCTGGATTTCTCTAAATCTTCAAAGGTCCGCCATAATAATCATGGAGGGGTTAACTTTAATTGAGATCCCTTCTAGCGTAATAGGCCTTCAGATGATCCCGTACTGGGCCAGCTCGTGCAGCTCCAAGTGACTGAATGCCTCCCAGGGGCAAATCACTGTAATATCTGAAAGAGAAAGAGACCATTAGCCTATAGCCATTACACTTTGTGGGCACTAGGTGGCAGTATTATCTCACTACATGTATGCTATAGATGCCTGGGTTGTGTACACTAGCTCTTGCCTTCTTAATGCATGGGTAGATCTTTTATGGGGCCTAGGAGAAATCCCTAACTCCTGGCTGCACTGGAAGGAGAGGAAGGAGGTTGGTGGGGGGACACAAATTATGTTTGTCACATTTTTAGGGATCTGACTTAGTGAATGTAAGGTTCCAGCACCATTATGGTGAGCAGGTATCAGTCCACTCTCCCTCTTTGATGGTTTCCAGAAATAATTTAGGTAAATTAGTGGTGCAGGGAACACAATCTATGTCTCCGCTGCACTTAGTATTACTGACAGTCATATGGAAAGTCTGCTTCTATGTCGACTACTTTATCCCCAATCTGGGGCGTAGTTATAGCTGTTGCAACCACAGCTGGTCCCAGAGGCCCCTCTGCCACATAAAACACCAATATTATAAATCGGGACCCAGGAGCATAAAAGCGAATGAGCGAATTTTTTGAAATTCGATTTGTCTCCAAAAATTCAATTTTAAAAAGTCAATGGGTTCTACCCAAATTAAAAATGCTGCAGCTCCCTTGAAAATTGGCAATATAACACTCTATGGTCTCTTATTCTCTCAAAAACCAGAGAAAAGTATGACAGAGAGAGAAAGATGTAATACTTATCTGAGCAGATGTGCAAGCCAGTTCTCCTTCCAAAAGAGCGTCTCAAGAGAAAATTGCCCTGATTAGCTTAGTGGCCTTGGGGGTGCTCTGGCTCATTACAGAGACCACCTAATATGCACGAAGAGTATTGTAGTCCAGCCTGGGAAATGTACATGCAAATCTGCTGCCATCCAAAGGAAAGCTAATTTGAATATCTTTTCCAAAGGTATGCAAATTAGCTTTCCTTCCAAAAAGAAAAGAACACTAAGCCTATATGATGTCAGCAGATATGCTAATTTAAATATATGTTCACCAGAAATGCCGCGTTGGCTAAACTGCAATACTCTTCAGGCATACTAGTTGGTCTCCCTAATGAGAGAGAGCACCCCTCAAAGCCACTCTGCTAACTAGGGTAGTTTTTTCTTGAGACACTCAGTACTCTTATCCCTTAGAAAGAAGAAATAGCTTGCATTTCTTACTCGGAGAAGTCATGAGGAAGGGCTGGAATTGTCTCTGGTAGCCCGAAACGCGTAGACAAGACTGCTATTTTTGTAAACTGATGGATGAGTTTTTACTGCAAGCTAAATAAATTTATATTCCTTTAACCAAGTGGAGCTGGATTTCTTCCAACCTCTTTTTGCATCTTACTCAGAGAAGTATTATGCATCTCTCTCTTGCAAAACGAATCAAAATAAATTTGGGATGAGTTCCGAATTGGTAGAATCGATTCGTATATCTCTGCATGGGATATAATATGGCCTTTTTTTTAAAGAGCATCTGTCAGCAGGATGAACCCTATAAAACTAGGCCTACATGCTTTTTAGCATGATACCTGTCTTGTGAAAATTGGTTGCTGCATTCCCAGGAAAAAAAAACTGCTATTCTTTATGCAAATAAGTGTTTCATTGCAGCTCATCTTCCTGGTGTTGGCCACACCCCTGGGTGCACAGAAGCTCTTATTTCTATGAAAAATAAAAGTATTTTTCCCAGGAACTCTTCAACCGATTTTCACAAGACTATTTTCATTGTAATCAACAGGATAACCCTACTTGGCGGCATGCCTGGATTAATAGGGTTGATCCTGCTGACAGGTGCTCCTAAAAGGGTTGACACACATTTAGTTTTATTAGTTCAGTAAATGAGGATTATTTTCTCCATGGCATCATGTCCAGTTGTCACTAATCCTCACTTTCCCATCAGGGGTGTGATAGAGGGGGGAGGGGGGAATTTAAGGAGATTATTGATGATGCAAAATCCTCTTAAGCGTTGTGCGTTTTGTCAGCTTGGAGTAAAATAATTATCACAATGGGGACCCTGCATCTCTGCATGGTAATAGTTTTATGTAAGGTTTCTTGCTTTTTATAGTAAATGCTACAAAAAAGGCCAAAAACTAAAAGACAAAAACATTCCCTGTCTAAAAGTTACTGCCTCCCAACTTTCCTATGGTTTAAAGAAGCAACTCTGTCTGGTTCTAGAACCAAGCAAAGCAGCCATTCAGAAATCTAGGACTGTGATCCCTACAGAGCTCAGCAGATTTATAATATACTGAATCTACAGCAGAAGAAGATACACAGAATATGCCTGATATATATAAAGAGAAAAAACGGCTATTACCTGTACCAAGTCCATCCATGCCGGGAATATCATCTCCAAAACTGAGGTCAAAGTAAAGAAAAATGAGTTAATGAAAAGTAACCTAAGAATAAAAAACAAATACATTAAAATATTCTTATACTTAGGAGGCAGTATTATAGTAGTTATATTCTTGTACATAGGAGCAGTATTATAGTAGTTATATTCTTGTACATAGGAGCAGTATTATAGTAGTTCTATTCTTGTACATAGGAGCAGTATTATAGTAGTTATATTCTTGTACACAGGATCAGTATTATAGTAGTAATATTCTTGTACATAGGAGCAGTATTATAGTAGTTATATTCTTGTACATAGGAGCAGTATTATAGTAGTTATATTCTTGTACATAGGAGGCAGTATTATAGTAGTTATATTCTTGTACATAGGAGGCAGTATTATAGTAGTTATATTCTTGTACACAGGATCAGTATTATAGTAGTTATATTCTTATACTTAGGAGGCAGTATTATAGTAGTTATATTCTTGTACATAGGAGGCAATATTATAGTAGTTATATTCTTGTACATAGGAGGCAGTATTATAGTAGTTATATTCTTGTACATAGGAGCAGTATTATAGTAGTTATATTCTTGTACATAGGAGCAGTATTATAGTAGTTATATTCTTGTACACAGGATCAGTATTATAGTAGTTATATTCTTGTACATAGGAGGCAGTATTATAGTAGTTATATTATTGTACATAGGAGGCAGTATTATAGTAGTTATATTCTTGTACACAGGATCAGTATTATAGTAGTTATATTCTTGTACATAGGAGCAGTATTATAGTAGTTATATTCTTGTACATAGGAGGCAATATTATAGTAGTTATATTCTTGTACATAGGAGGCAGTATTATAGTAGTTATATTCTTGTACATAGGAGCAGTATTATAGTAGTTATATTCTTGTACATAGGAGCAGTATTATAGTAGTTATATTCTTGTACACAGGATCAGTATTATAGTAGTTATATTCTTGTACACAGGATCAGTATTATAGTAGTTATATTCTTGTACATAGGAGGCAGTATTATAGTAGTTATATTCTTGTACATAGGAGGCAGTATTATAGTAGTTATATTCTTGTATACAGGGAGCAGTATTATAGTAGTTATATTCTTGTACATAGGATCAGTATTATAGTAGTTATATTCTTGTACATAGGATCAGTATTATAGTAGTTATATTCTTGTACATAGGAGCAGTATTATAGTAGTTATATTCTTGTACATAGGAGGCAGTATTATAGTAGTTATATTCTTGTACATAGGAGCAGTATTATAGTAGTTATATTCTTGTACACAGGAGCAGTATTATAGTAGTTATATTCTTGTACACAGGATCAGTATTATAGTAGTTATATTCTTGTACATAAGAGTAGTATTATAGTAGTTATATTCTTGGACATAGGAGGCAGTATTATAGTAGTTATATTCTTGGACATAGGAGCAGTATTATAGTAGTTATATTCTTGTACATAGGAGGCAGTATTATAGTAGTTATATTCTTGGACATAGGAGGCAGTATTATAGTAGTTATATTCTTGGACATAGGAGCAGTATTATAGTAGTTATATTCTTGTACATAGGAGCAGTATTATAGTAGTTATATTCTTGCACATAGGAGCAGTATTATAGTAGTTATATTCCTGTACATAGGAGGCAGTATTATAGTAGTTATATTCTTGTACATAGGAGGCAATATTATAGTAGTTATATTCTTGTACATAGGAGCAGTATTATAGTAGTTATATTCTTGTACATAGAAGGCAGTATTATAGTAGTTATATTCTTGTACATAGGAGCAGTATTATAGTAGTTATATTCTTGTACACAGGATCAGTATTATAGTAGTTCTATTCTTGTACATAGGAGGCAGTATTATAGTAGTTATATTCTTGTACATAGGAGGCAGTATTATAGTAGTTATATTCTTGTACATAGGAGGCAGTATTATAGTAGTTATATTCTTGGACATAGGAGCAGTATTATAGTAGTTATATTCTTGTACATAGGAGGCAGTATTATAGTAGTTATATTCTTGTACATAGGAGCAGTATTATGGTAGTTATATTCTTGTACATAGGAGGCAGTATTATAGTAGTTCTATTCTTGGACATAGGAGCAGTATTATAGTAGTTATATTCTTGTACATAGGAGGCAGTATTATAGTAGTTATATTCTTGTACATAGGAGCAGTATTATAGTAGTTATATTCTTGTACATAGGAGCAGTATTATAGTAGTTATATTCTTGTACATAGGAGGCAGTATTATAGTAGTTATATTCTTGGACATAGGAGCAGTATTATGGTAGTTATATTCTTGTACATAGGAGGCAGTATAGCAGTTATATTCTTGGACATAGAAGGCAGTATGATACCTGTCTATAATAAATAGTGAAGTGGTTAGAGCTGAAGTCATAAACAATCAGCTCAGTTTGCCATTACCATCGCTGAATAAGGTTGATCAGTGACCAGTACTCCCATGTTCTTACCCTAGAATCCCCCTTTTTGGTGGTTTGCTCTTGAATTGCCTTGACGCCCTCTGTTTAAATTTTGGTGCTTTTCTGGGTGTTGGACCTGCTTTTGCTGGAGGCAGTGGGTTGTTTTCTGATGGAGCCAATGTTTTTGTCTCCTGTATTTCTTTTGGTGCAGCTTCTTCTGGCTTTTCAGGCTTGTTCTCTTCTTCATCTTCTTTTTCCTCCTCAGCATTTTCCTCTTCATTGTCCTCATTTGGTTCTTCTATAGTAGGCCCACCTTGAATGTTATTTTGGTCTACAGACTCTCTCCTTTTCTCCTGAGGCTCTTGGCCATTGGTATCTGTGATTGTTATGGAGACCTGGGCCTGTATTTCAGTCGGTTCTGTCGCATCTGATGGCGTGACTGTTTTAATCCTGTAAAGGGAAAAAAATCTCTATAAATACTATGGACCTTCAAAGCCCCACAGACTATGGTCGTGATGGAGAACATTGCCTATTTTTCCGGTGTGTTACCCCACAACTTAACTCCATATTTTTCTCATAGTTTGGTCTACATGACCTGAGCTACACTGCTAATGGCCTAGAGATGTCTCTACTCATGCCGGTAGAGTTGTCCTAGTGTCACTGCTTCCAATTAGGTTGCCATCTAGACCTAGACTAAAGGTTTTCTTATTGGCATAACAGACACATGACTTCGGATAGTCCATGGTCATCACTGGATTTGGGATAGCATATCCATATGTCCCCATACATTTACTAATGGCCAGTAATTGGTAGATACTTATCGATGTTTCCTTTTGAATGGCTCATGTTTCGTTAATTTCCCTCCTCCAGAGTCATCCGGCTCCATCTACAACGGGAAAAACATGACAGCTTCAGTCATAGCAATATCGATCAATGTTCATATGAACCTCGGTTACAGCATGGGTACACGGGCAATTACTCCAGGGCGCCAACCATTTAAGAAACTTCCCATGTCAACCATCTGCAAACACTCGCCAGTTCTTTCAGATTTTGTGGCACGGGCTATAAATTATTACTGAAGCACTGCATGTTATATGATCACTGTATGGCCCTACTATGTAGGCTCGGTAAGGCGAGATACTGTTTTTGTTTGCCACGTGGTGGCATGAAATAGGCACTGCATGGTTGTATTATGTGTTGTTTAGACACAGTATGGCGCTAACCTGTTGGCAATATTTTTGAAGTACTTTACTCTTAGGCTACTTTCACACTTGGATTTGGTGCGGATCCGTCATGGATCTGCACAGACAGATCCGTTCAGATAATACAACCATCTGCATCCGTTCAGAACGGATCCGTTTTGTATTATCTTTAACATAGCCAAGACGGATCCGTTTTCTATTGTGCCAGATTGTGTCCTAGAAAATGGATCCATCCCCATTGACTTACATTGTGTGTCAGAACGGATCAGTTTGGCTTAGTTTTGGTGTCCGCCTCCAAAGCGGAATGGAGACGATACGGAAGGCAAACTGAGGCATTCTGAGTGGATCCTTTTCCATTCAGAATGCATTAGGGCAAAACTGATCCGTTTTGGACCGCTTGTGAGAGCCCATGAACTGATCTCACAAACGGAAAGCCAAAACGCCAGTGTGAAAGTAGCCTTAGAAGAGAGCTTTTCATCTTATGTCCAGTGCAGTGGCCAAGTTTGAGGTGGCCCCCATTGCTACGCTGGGTTCCCCAAGACTTAGTCAAGGTGTCAACCCATGTTGCTGCTCTCCACAGGATATGGTAAGGTGTGGTGCATCCCAATGGGAAATATGTCCAGGGAGACAGGGTTTGCAATAAACCACTGTGCTTCTTTACTGGAGCAACTTAAGTGCAAAACAATACAGGCAGTGCACTGAGCTGGCTTCTCCAGTCTCCTCCCTGGCAGAAGAAGCCTGTTCCTCTCTTGGTTGGTACGCTGGCCAAAGGCTGGTGGCCCAGGATGTATGGCAGAGTATCCCTTTCTCAGCGTCTTCTTTTGGTCACTCATGCAGTCTGACAGAATCTCTCCTACTAAATGTTGGTCCCTGTCCGCAGATCTCTAGGGGCTCGAACTGCTCTCCTTATATACAGTTTCTAGTTAATCCAGGACCTTCTAGTGGGAGGAGGAAGCTGGAGAAGCACAGCCTAACAAACACAATGTTGCAGTTCAAGGCTGCCATGAACAGCTAAACCAGATGGTCACAAGTTCACGGTGTCTGGCTTTTCCAGGCATTGTCCCTTATGACAGCAGTGGTCAATTACCAGCTTTTCAGTGAACAGGATGGACATTTTCAAAGTCTCTTAGTGTGAACTGGCTGTGCATTAACCGGTGCAATGAGCAGGATGGATCATACAAAATGCAATTCAACAGTATGAAACTGTATAAGTGAAAACAATGGCATAAGTCACGTTCTCAAAGTGCACCAAAGTAGTGTGTTGATGGCTTTGCATAGCAGCCGTAGGGGCAAATGTCCTCAAATGTCCAGACTCCCAAGCACCCTTTCTCCAGGGCAGTAAACTAAAGGCCTCCACAGACCTTAATCTGAGCAACATGGGGGGATAAAGAGGAACATAGTGTAACTCTGTTAGATGCAATTCATCACGGTGTCGTCCTTCTTTCGTCCTGCATGCTCTGTGATCCTCTCCTCGACAGCCGGGATGTGGGCGGCTTTAGAGAAGGATTCAGTGTATGCAAACATGTAATCAGATTATGCTCCCGCCACTTCTGTAAATGCTCAGTTGCACTTTTCTGGAATAATCCACTTTCATCACATCTGCACAAGGACATTGTATAAGCAGTATACGGGGAGCCATGTGTAAGCTAGCTCCGTAAGACCTGGAGACCACCTCCAGAAGGGCATCCGCGAGGTCAGCAGGAGACCTCCCCGACAAAGCAATTAGATCTAATATTCCATAAACAGGGGCAGATACCTTTCCACATCACAGTATATGTTATATGTATGGGTACTCATCCCAGCCCAAAGCCAATAGAAAGTCTGCGTCCAGCCGTATAAAATACGGGTTGATCTAAATCAGGGATGCTCAACCTGCGGCCCTCCAGCTGTTGTAAAACTACAACTCCCACAATGCCCTGCTGTAGGCTGATAGCTGTAGGCTGTTCGGGCATGCTGGGAGTTGTAGTTTTGCAACAGCTGGAGGGCCACAGGTTGAGCAAGCCTGATCTAGATTGAATGGGATCACCAATCCCTATTTGTGAATATCTCTCCTTGTGGAACCCATGGAGTGATGATTTCCTTGCTATTGGTCATACCCCTTTAAAGGGTTTCTATCACTTCGTTTCACCTATTTAGCTTTCAGACACTAGCGATCCGCTAGTGTCTGCTTTATCTAACCATCCTAATATAAGAGCTTATTGTCCTGCCGTTTAGCTAAAAAAATAACTTATATAGATATGCAAATGAGCCTCTAGGTGCTATGGGGGCGTGATTAGCACCTAGAGGCTCCGTCTACCTTAACAAACTGCCGCCGCCCAGCGCGTCCCTCCAGCCCGCCCATCTCCTCCGGAATGCGATGCTCCTCGTATTCGGCGCATGCGCAGTGAATGTCTGATCGCTTCCCTGCTCAGACATCTCCACTGCGCCTGCGCCGATGACGTCATAGTGCTCCGAGGAACAGGCGCAGTGGAGATGTCGGAGCAGGGAAGCGATCAGACATTCACTGCGCATGCGCCGAATACGAGGAGCATCGCATTCCGGAGGAGATGGGCGGGCTGGAGGGACGCGCTGGGCGGCGGCAGTTTGTTAAGGTAGACGGAGCCTCTAGGTGCTAATCACGCCCTCATAGCACCTAGAGGCTAATTTGCATATCTATATAAGTTATTTTTTTAGCTAAACGGCTGCCCAATAAACAGTTATATTAGGATGGTTAGATAGAGCAGACACTAGCGGATCGCTAGTGTCTGAAAGCTAAATAGGTGAAACGAAGTGATAGAAACCCTTTAAATAAAATGGTGTCCCCAGCGTGACTAACTTTCAGCCATATAGATTATGTAGATGATAAGCCCTGACACACGTATGAGGGAGCGGCTAAAGAGTATTAACAGGATGATCCCTGATGAACTGCATAGATGGGCAAGAAAAAATATCCTAAACGAGCTGCACCCCTCCATGAAACTTAGTTGTTTGCATTCAAGTGGGTCCACCAGAGGGGAGCCTCGCTCATAGAATAGGGTGCTGAGTTGGGACCCCCCGTACGCCCCAATAGGTCATTTGGAAAGAAGTTCTGTGAAGTGAGATAAGAGTCTAGTCATCTTCAGCCATCCTATAGGTTTATCTGGGCACCAGATGATTATAGAGACATCGACATCCATATTGATAGGTGGAGTTCTTTTCCCTGTTCTGTTGCCACAGTAATTTGGGCATTTCTATCGTCCTCGCCTTATATTCATAAACCAGGAAACTGAGGATGAAGATGACCACAGGTGCCTCCCAGATAGCAGATAGCTCTAATAGACAGGATTGTAGGACATATTTTTAGTTTGGTTGGACCACCAAGATTTTTGGACCATTGGGTGCCTGACTAAGTGGCGGTGTCTATTTAATGGCACCGAATGGCATTGACATTGCATTTTTGCAGCACTGGGTTGGTGATCGAGGCCCCTAACACTGCGACTTGTCAATCCCGGGGGGGGAGGGGGGTGGGGGGGTGGTGGTGAAACTACAACTACTCTTACATTGCTTCCCATAGAGGAGTGCTTTCCAGCTATTGTGAAACTATAACTCCCAGCATGCTGGCAGTTGTGGTTTGGAAATAACTGAAAAATCCACAAGTTAGAGATCAGCACCTTAGAGGAAATCCAGGGATTAAGGGTCCATTCACATATCTGTGTGTGTTTTGCGCAAAACACGGACAGCGGCAATGTGGGTTCCACATTTTGCGGACCGCACATTGCCGGCACTAATAGAATATGCCTATTCTTGTCCGCAATTGCGGACAAGAATAGGACATGTTCTATTTTTTTCGGGAACAGAATTGCGGACCCGGAAGTGCGGGTCCGCAATTCCGTATCCGGGCAGCACATCGTGCTGCCCCATAGAAATGAATGGGTCCGCAATTCCGTTCCGCAAAATGCGGAACAAAATTGCGGACGTGTGAATGGAGCCTAAGAGTCTAGTTTTCTGTATAATTGGTTTTAGAAAGGAAAATCCCATAGTTGTTCTTAAATCCAAGCAGTATACAGCAGCTCAACCCCTGTCTGCTAAATTCACACGTATGAAGAACAGGAAAAAAGTTTTTTAAAACATTTAAATAAATAAAAATGAAAAAAGCTACAGCATTAACATAAAGTAAGAAATAATACAGAATCTGCATGTCTGTATCCAATGTGAAGTGATGGATAATTTTCAATAAGAATAAGTTCACATTTTGCAGAAATATTCAATCTTTTTGCGGAACCGACATATGGATGCAGAAAGTACACGGATGATGAGTGGCGTACTAAGGGCATGGGGGGGGTCCACCCCGAGTGACTGCTCTCAGGGGGGTGCAAGAAGCAATGAGCGCTGGGAGCTGGGGTCCTGTCACTCACCGCTCGGCTCCCCGCGCTCCTCCTTCAGGCCGGCGGCACACAGAATGGTAAAGCAGGAAGACTTCTCCCTGCACCACCAGTCAGCCTGCAGGCACAGATCGCGTTGCCGGCCTGTGTAGGCGGAGCCTGCAGCCTAGAAATCAGCATAAGCTCCGCCCACACACAGTGCTGCAGAGCGATCTGTGCCTGCAGGGAAGAGAGGACTGTGAGCTTCAGGAACGGGACAAGGTGAGTAGTTAGTGTTTTGTTTTTTGTTTTTTTTATACAGAGGGGGCACAGAGGGCTTTATTACTATAGAGGGGGCACAGAGGGCAGTACTACTATGGAGGGGGGTACAGAGGGCATTACTAATGTGAAGGGGGCACAATGAGCATTTCTACTATGGAGGGGGCACAGAGCCAGAGGGCATTACTACAATGAAGGGACCACAGAGTGCATTATTGCTGTGAAGGGGGCACAATGGGGATTTCTACTATGGAGGGGGCATAGTGGGCATTATTACTATAAAGGGGGCACAATGGGGATCATAACTGTGAAGGGGGCACAAAGAGGGCATTACAACTGTGAAAGGGGCACAGAGGGCATAACTTCTGTGAGGGGGGCACAATGTGGGCATAACTTCTGAGAGAGGGCACAATGTGGGCATAACTACTGAAGGTTGTACAATGAGGACAATACTACTGTGAGGGGGTACCATTTTTTTAAAGTATTGGCGGGGTGTCAAAGATAGGACCCGCCCCGGGTGACAAACACTCTAGGCAGGCAACTGTCTGTGCGCATTCCACATTTGTATCTCCGTTCCACAAAAGAATAGAACATGTCCTATACTGTCCGCAAACTGTGTGGATGCAACACGGACGGTATACGTATTTTGCATATGCGCAATTTGCAGACTGCAAAATACATACGGTCATGTGCATAAAGCTTTATACCTTATCTGTGTGGAGGCTCCTGGTTTTGTCTCACAATCACTGACGGTAATCACTGATCAAGCACTGAATGTGTCATCGCTAATGAGAGTCCGGAGTAATGCTCGTTAGCGATGATCTGGCGGTATAATACTGCCGACGATTGCCCAGTGAACGAGCAAACCACATTCTGGTCTAAAAATCATCGTTTGCAGGCGGCAAATCATGCTGTGTAATCGCGATCTGCTGCCGGCAAACAACTAGTCAGTATGAGGATGAGCGTTGGCATTAACGATCGCTCCTTCCAATACTGTGGAAGAGATCGCTGCGTGTAATAGCAGTGGTCTCCTCCGCTAATGAGCAGGCGATTGCTGGGAAGGAATGATTCCCTCCCGACAATCGCCTGCTGTATCGCTGTATGTAATACAACCTGTAGTCTTTTGCATTTTGTTTTCCAATTGTTACAGAATTATTTATTTTTCTAATTGTAAAATTGTTTTGAATATTTTTTCTTTTTTTTTTTTGTCTACATTTTGTAAAATCCCATTGTTTTAGCGTGGCCTAAATTTATAAGCAATATACATACACCAAGCATAATATGAAAACGACCTTGCTAATATTGTGTACTATATGGCTATGCAGCCCGATACGCAACAAACTGTCTTGTGTGTTCTGACACCCTTCTATGATCGCCAGCAGTAATGTTGTCAGTAATTTGCTGTATGATAACTCTTTTGTGGGATCACACCAGCTGGGCTAGCCTTCAGTTTCCAGGAGCCTTGGGCACCCTGTGGCCAGTCCTCTGTCACCGCCAGTCCTGTGAGAAGGTCTGTTAGACGTTCTTCTCTACCTCTTGCATGACGTTCTTTGTTTTGGTTTCACTTTGTCATCTCCTTTCCTTCTCCCAGCTGTCACCTATTTACACTAATTGTCTCCCTTTATATTCCCTCCCATACTGCCTCACTTTGCGGTTTATACTTCTTCCTGGATGAGTTGTTCACTGCTGGATTCTCCTGATTCCTCAGATAAGTCTGTTTCCTTTATTTGTGTTTACTTGCTGGCTTGATTCTAGGTGACCCTGACTCCGTCCGTATTAAGTGCAGGGAGCCGGTGGTCGTGTCCCCTCACTATTATAGGGTTTTCAGGTGTCACACAGTATGAGGTATGCGGGCATGCAATCAACTACCATAAAGACCTTTGCATGGGCATAGCAGTCAGGGAGAGCTCTAAGGGTTTTATAGGGCTCACCCATATGCTCCTTAGTTTGGGATCAAGCCAGTCGGATGTTTATTTATAAGTTCCAGCTTTCTGCAACTCCATCCGTGACATCCTCTCTCGGACCACTTCTGGTAGATACTAATCACTACATCCTGGGAGCGCCCCACAAGACCAGCGGTTCTGGAGATGTTCTGACCCCGTTGTCTACACATCGCTATTGTCAAAGTCTCTCAGATCCTCACACTTACCCGCTTCCAACACATCAACTTAAAGAACTAATTGTTCAGTTGCTGCCTAATATATCTCCCCTTGATAGGTGCCATTGTTTTAGTGTTATGACTGATCGATATATCGTAGCGATCAATCACAATGGAAGCAAATTCACAAATGTAAGCGGTAAAATGAGACGAATCTTACCTCTCGGGATGAGACGATTTGCTTCTTAGATAATTTGTAAACACAAGAAGCACTAATTGAGCCGCATGCTGAGTGTTAGAGCGTATTAATAGCGACTTAGAGCAGCTCGCTGACATCATTAAGTACTGAGCCGTCAAACACACGTCTGAGGCTGCATCTCACATGCAGTGCAGATTAACTATTTAACACGGATACTATCAACTGGAATATGGCTGCCGCCTGTGTATGGGGCAGGATGATGTGCCACTGAAGTTTTAGAATGGGCACAATCACTGTAGGGCATGCACCAGGAACGCAGTAGGTGCATCCTTCTAGGTTATTATGTGTTATTTGTGCCCCAAACAAATTGTTGATGCAGCCAAATCTTAAGGAACAGCAATGGGGGCTTGCTCTACCCCTTATGTATTACGTATTACTATTGATATAATAAAGGCTAGGTTCTGTGGCTTCTATTACAGATACAACATGCCACAAAGTCATCTCGTTGTGTGATGCCTTCTTCTCCTTTTTTCACCCAAAGTTTAATCTTCTAGCTGTAGTTGTCACATACACATTCACATAGGGGTCTGGGGGGAGAGCACAGCCTGTAGTCTCCACACATCATGGCTTCCAGAATGCTGATCTGTAGAAAAACTGGGGGTAATTTTCAATTTAGTAAATTGATATAATAGTTGTTTATGTAGTTGAATAAGGTTTCACATAAAATAAATTATCACGAAATGTACTTTTTCATTATTACATGAGAAAAAGCACAATCTCCAAAGGATAGGTTATTTAATCCATATGGAACAGCGATGGGTGCATACTTTGCCCCTTTGATTACCGTGTTTCCCCAATAATAAGCCCTAGCGCTATTTTGCACGGTTTTTGGAGTAGGCTTAAAATATACGCCCTCCTCCAAAAATAAGCCCTAGATACAGCAGTATTTTTTTCTATATAAAGGGAAGGTGGGGGAAATGTGCGGGCTGCAGCAGCTAAGGAGCGCTCACTAATGGCTCCTGAGCTGCCATGAAACTGTGGGCGGGCGGGCAGCACAGGCTTCAGTAAATTAGCTAAGTTATGTCGCCAGCCCGCGCCCTTACATCGAGACACTAAGCAGCACCTGACGGGCGGACTAGCGGCTTCACTAAATGCTAAATTATGCCGGCAGCCCGCGCTTCCCTTCACTTTCACGTTGGGCGGGCTGGCGGCTTCTCTGTATGCCCTGTACTGCCGCCAGCCCGCACGTTCTTACTTACATGAAGGAGGCAGCAGGAGGTTCTCCTTCTCCTCTCTGCTGCCTAGAGGAGCTCCCTACATCTCTTCTGTGCCGTGTCTGCTCTCCCTGGTACCGTAGATTGCTGCTTAGGTCCCTTGGGTAAGGACAGCTCAGGGGCAATATACGGTACAAGAATGAAAAATGTGTAGCAAATATGACTATAACCCCCCTCATCCATAGGAATGCACCCATGTACTGCAGTATATGGGTGCATTCCTATGGATGAGGGGGGTTATAGTCATATTTAAAATAAACACTGTCCACTGTCTATATAAAACATGTTCATGGAGCAAAAATAAGCCCTACCCCAATTTTAAGCCCTAACCCTTCTTTCCGAGAAAAAAATAATATAAGACCCTGTCTTATTTTTCGGGGAAACACGGTAGTATTGTGTACGTTAATATATGTTAAGTATTCCAGACTTAACAATCCTGATGAATAATTATGATGCAAATACTTAAAGGGGTTATCCAAGACTGAACAATCCCCCCACAATGCCCGGACATGAGATGCTGACTGCGCCTGCGTAGGTCATCACTGCGGCCTGTTATTGGCTGCACCTCCTGTCGATGGGAGAGATGCAAAGAAGGCCGTGGAGCGATCGGGAAGGAAACCAGCGTTGAGGACCAGGTAAGTATGGTCATTATCATGGGTCCGGGAATTGTGGGTGGGGTTGTTCAGTCTTGGATAACCCCTTTAACATAGCAAAGAAAATAAAGGGAATTTTAAAGGGGTTGGCTCACCTGGGGCATATCACTAGGATACGCCATCGACATTGTTGTACTGGGAAACCCAGGGCCCATCAGTAAAATTTATTCTGGGGGCCCACTGTAAAGCTACATGCATATACTACCTCCCCACACAACCCAGTTTTTTTATATGGACATTGGCAATGTACTGTATAACATCTCAGCCAGCCTATTTGTATGTCAGTCTACGGTGCCATGTGCCACTTGAGTAGAGGACTAGGGTCCCACCTTGCACAGGGGCCCACCGGGGGATTCACCTGTTCCCCGGTGGGCCAGTCCAAGCCTGGCCATTGATGTCAGATAATTACAAATACCACCTTCTGGGACCTGCTTCTATCTAGAGAATGGACCTCCTGAAGTAAATGAGAGAACACTGCGCAGGCGCAGCATGCTCTCCTTTCATCTCCGTGGGAGTTCCATACATAGGCGAGCGAACACGGCTGTTTTCAAAAGTCTCAAAACTGTAAATGGAGGGCAAACTCTGCAAGCACAGTCCCCTCTCCATTCACCGCTATTGGACTGATGGAAATAGAAGAGCTCCCACAGCGATGAACAGAGGGTGGCCATTCAGGCCTGGCTGCTCTCTGTTCACTTTGGGGTCCTGTTTTGGAGATAGGAGTGAGACCCATGACCCACACCTATCTGACATTAAGGGTCCATTCACACGTCCGTAAGTGTTTTGCGGATCCGCAAATCACGGACACTGGCAATGTGCATTCCGCAATTTGCGGACCACACATCGCCGGCACTATAATTAGAAAATGCCTAATCTTGTCCGACAAGAATAGGACATGTTCTATTTTTTTGCGGAAACGGAAGCACATTCTGGCCCCATTGAGAATGAATGGGTCTGCACCCGTTCCGCAAAATTGCGGAACGGATGCAGACCCATTTTGCGGACGTGTGAATGGACCCCAATAGCGTATCCTAGTGATAGGCCATCAGTGTCCCAGATGGGAATATCCATTTAATACAATCCATAAGGAACCGCAAAGGGGACATACTGTGCACCCTTATTTCCCAGTATGAAGTATTATTGGGATAAGCTACGTACTCCAGATACAATCGTCATGTATGTTCATTATTAACTCAGATGAGCCACAATTAGAGATGAAAGCTTTATTCCTTACTGTGCACTTATATTTGCCAGACCTGCGTGGAAAAGCAATTATTCTATTTGCCAGGATTGTGTATTATTCTTCATATGTGTTTTATAGTCTGAAAATACCAGGATAATGAAGCATCCACGTTATGCTTTTTCTGTCTTCAAATGGAGCATAATCATTGTAATAAGGGATGAGAGAATCGACTTCTGATGAAACATTCAAAGTCGATTCGGATAAAACTTTGTTTCAATACTGTACGGAGCAGGAGCTCCGTACAGTGTTAGAATGTATTGGCTCCGATGAGCCGAAGTTATTACTCCGCAAAGTCTCGCGAGACTTCACATAATAACTTCGGAAATTGATTTATACTCTAGTTCGGTTTCAAGGCGCCCCCAATGTTTTGCTGTACACATGTTTATTCCCTTTGTGTGTATTGGAACAAAACCAAAAAAGGGAGGAAAAAAGCAAATTGGACATAATGTCACCAAACTCCAAAAATGGGCTGGACAAAATTATTGGCACCCTTAACTTAATATTTGGTTGCACACCCTTTGGGGGAAAAAACTGAAATCAGTCGCTTCCTATAACCATCAATAAGCTTCTGACCCCTCTCACCCGGAATTTTGGACCACTCTTCCTTAGCAGACTGCTCCAGGTCTCTCTTATCGGAAGGGCGGCTTTTCCCAACAGCAAGGTCTCTCCACAGGTGTTCAATGGGATTTAGATCTGGACTCATTGCTGGCCACTTCAGAACTCTCCAGCGCTTTGTTGCCATCCATTTCTGGGTGCCTTTTGACGTATGTTTGGGGTCATTGTCCTGCTGGGAAGACCCAAGATCTCGGAGGCAAACCCAGCTTTCTGGCACCGGGCTCTACAGTGCGACCCAAAATCTGTTGGTCATTCTCCGATGTCATGATGCCTTGCACACATTCAAGACACCCAGTGCCAGAGGCAGCAAAACAACCCCAAAACATCAATGAACCTCCACCATATTTCACTGTAGGTACTGTGTTCTTTTCGTTGTAGGCCTCATTCCGTTTTCGGTAAACAGTAGAATGATGTGCTTTACCAAAAAGCTCTATCTTGGTCTCATCTGTCCACAAGACGTTTTCCCAAAAGGATTTTGGCTTACTCAAGTTTATTTTTGCAAAATGTAGTCTTGCTTTTTTATGTCTTTGTGTCAGCGGTGGGGTCCTCCTGGGTCTCCTGCCATAGCGTTTCATTTCATTTAAATGTCGACGGATAGTTGGCGCTGACACTGAAGCTCCCCGAGCCTGCAGGACAGCTTGAATATCTTTGGAACTTGTTTGGGGCTGATTATCCACCATCCAGACTTTCCTGCGTTGACACCTTTCATCAATTTTTCTCTTCCGTCCACGCCCAGGGAGATGAGCCACAGCGCCACGGGTTGCGAACTTCTTGATAATGTTGCGCACTGTGGACAAAGGCAAATCTAGATCTCTGGAGATGGACTTGTAACCTTCAGATTGTTGATATTGTTCCACCATTTTGGTTCTCAAGTCCTCAGACAGTTGTCTTCTCCTCTTTGTGTTGTCCATGCGTAGTGTGGCGCACACAGACACACAATGCAAAGACTAAGTGACCTTCTCTCCTTTGTATCTGCTTTCATGTGTGATTTCTATATTGCCCACACCTGTTACTTGCATCACATGCTTGAATCAATCTTATTTATCCACAATTTTGAAAGGGTGCCAATAATTGTGTCCAGCCCATTTTTGGAGTTTGGTGACATTATGTCCAATTTGCTTTTTTCCTCCCTTTTTTGGTTTTGTTCCAATACACACAAAGGGAATAAACATGTGTATAGCAAAACGTGTGTTACTGTGTTACTGTGTATTAACGTGTGTTACTGCAATACTTTTCTGTGAGAAATACTTCATTTTCTTAAAAACATTTCTGGGGCGCCAACATTTACGGCTATGACTGTAGCTCAGTTCATATTTTAGGCTACTTTCACACTGGCGCTTTGGCTTTCCGTTTGTGAGATCCGCTCAGGGCTCAGCGGTCCAAAACGGATCAGTTTTGCCTTAATGCATTCTGAATGGAAAAGGATCCGCTCAGAACGCATCAGTTTGCCTCCGATCCGTCTCCGTTCCGCTTTGGAGGCCGCCTGCAGCGTTTTGGTGTCCGTCTGACGAAACTGAGTCAAACGGATCCGTTCTGACACACAATGTAAGTCAATGGGGACGGATCCGTTTTCTATGACACAATCTGGCACAATAGAAAACCGATCCGTCTTGGCTATGTTAAAGATAATACAAACAGATCCGTTCTGAACGGATGCAGACGGTTGTATTATCTGAACAGATCCATGACGGATCCGCACCAAACGCGAGTGTGAAAGTAGCCTTACTGATAAGAATGTGGTTTAAATAAGTGTTTATAGATCAGGGTTATTAGATAACGGCACAAAGTGAAAGTAAAAGTACCAGTCACACAGCTAGAAAAACAGTTAAAGGATATCCTCTGGATAAATCATCAGCATCTGATCAGCGGGGCTCCGACACCCGGGTCCCTTGCCGATAAGTTGTTTGGCGAGTGCCACAGCCTCCTGACAGCTCACCAAGCACAGCACCATCCAATGGATACTGGCTGTGACTGGCATTGCAGCCTAGCCCCATTCCCTTGAATGCAGCCAGGTCATGCAACCGATGAATGTTACATCACTGTCCTAGGAAGAGGCCACAGCAGCACTCACCGGAGCACCGTGGTCTCCTCGAACAGACCCTGCGCCGATCTGATATTGATGACCTATCCTGAGGATAGACCATCAATATCAAAGACAACCCCTTTAACTCAACACAAAACAACACACTATTATGTGATACATTGCATACACACATAAAATAGTTATGATTATATCAACTACTATTTTTTTTCATTTTCAAGTTAATATCGCTGGAAATTTTTGCAGACCTCAGGACTCCTTCTCCTGGCCAGACCCATGGAGTGGCTTTATCTGCGTGGAGGGATTACATTACCTGATTGTCCTGGAGCTATATTCGGAAGAACGTCTGAGTAAGCATATATTTAATCTGTGACATCAGAGGACAAATGTGCCTGAGCAGACGGGGAAGGAGGGAAAGAACAAAAAATACAAGCACTTTCACTTATTCACTCGCTTATACTGTATTTTCCAGCAGACTCCTTGTGGAGACACATTTCACCGTAATTGCACAGCGATCACTAGGCGAGCAGTTGCACAGCAGCGTGGACTGGATTTCCATATTCTGCATTTAGTAAGAGTAGATTCCAGTCTTTCATGGTTATTGATCGATAAAAGGAGACAAAACCCATGTATTGTCCACTTGGGGTATTAAAAAGAGAATCTCTGCTAGTCCTCTGTGTATGGTCTGGTAAGAGCACTCGTTACATGAACACCAGTTTCACTCCCCAAGAAATAACTGCATTATAAGATGTTAGAGGTATACCTTGACTGATTCCAGTAACAAGCAGCAGAATAGTGAGTGCAGCTCTGGAGTATAATACAGGATGTAACTCAGGATCAGTACAGGATAAGTAATGTATGTACACAGTGACTACACCAGCAGAATAGTGAGTGCAGCTCTGGAGTATAATACAGGATAAGTAATGTATGTACACAGTGACTGCACCAGCAGAATAGTGAGTGCAGCTCTGGGGTATAATGCAGGATAAGGAATGTATGTACACAGTGACTGCACCAGCAGAATAGTGAGTGCAGCTCTGGAGTATGATACAGGATGTAACTCAGGATCAGTAATGTATGTACACAGTGACTGCACCAGCAGAATAGTGAGTGCAGCTCTGGAGTATAATACAGGATGTAACTCAGCATCAGTGCAGGATAAGTAATGTATGTACACAGTGACTGCACCAGCAGAATAGTGAGTGCAGCTCTGGAGTATAATACAGGATGTAACTCAGGCTCAGTACAGGATAAGTAATGTAATGTAGGTACACAGTGACTCCACCAGCAGAATAGTGAGTGCAGCTCTGGAGTATAAAACAGGATGTCACTCAGGATCAGTACAGGATAAGTAATGTATGTACACAGTGACTGCACCAGCAGAATAGTGAGTGCAGCTCTGGAGTATAATACAGGATGTAACTCAGGGTCAGTACAGGATAAGTAATGTAATGTCTGTACACAGTGACTGGAGTATAATACAGGATGTAACTCAGCATCAGAGCAGGATAAGTAATGTATGTACACAGTGACTGCACCAGCAGAATAGTGAGGGCAGCTCTGGAGTATAATACAGGATGTAACTCAGGATCAGTACAGGATAAGTAATGTATGTACACAGTGACTCCACCAGCAGAATAGTGAGTGCAGCTCTGGAGTATAATACAGGATGTAACTCAGGATCAGTACAGGATAAGTAATGTATGTACACAGTGACTGCACCAGAAGAATAGTGAGTGCAGCTCTGGAGTATAATACAGGATGTAACTCAGGATCAGTACAGGATAAGTAATGTATGTACACAGTGACTGCACCAGCAGAATAGTGAGTGCAGCTCTGGAGTATAATACAGGATGTAACTCAGGATCAGTACAGGATAAGTAATGTAATGTATGTATACAGAGACTGCACCAGCAGAATAGTGAGTGCAGCTCTGGAGTATAATACAGGATGTAACACAGGATCAGTAATAAATGTACACAATAAGTCAGCTTTTTAATGTAGATTATATATAACTTGTATACTGGGCTTCTTTAAAAATGACCTGTTTGGTCCACTTAATCCAGCACAACGAGATATACATTTTAAAGCTCAATGTTGTTACTACACCGACTGCCAATAATTTTATGTTGGCAGAAATTAAATCATAGTATAAAATCCAGACAGTCTAAAAAGAGCCGGAAAAGACTCTAATTTGTGTTGTCTTTACCTGTTTTTTTTTAAATCTTATTATTGTCATTCATCATTCACAGCTCATAATTCTGTCAGAGCCGGCCAAGTATAACAGGGAGTCTGCGATGTCAGAAGCTATTTAGAGGTTAGCCCAAATGTTTTGGTTCCAATGGAAGCGCTGCTGTCCGGATACTATGTCGGGGGTGGGGGTTCTTCAGAACATATCACCTACAGGGCCCTGTTTCACCACGTCTACAACATATGTTTATGGTATCATTGTGGGGTTATTATCACATTAATATAAAACAATTAGAAGGATGCTACATTTATATATACACATTCTTCTCTACATTATTATTCTTTTTTATATTTTATTTTATTCTGCATTTTTTCTGCCACGAGAGGACTTTTGTCATTACTGTATTTTCCAATCCATTATTTAAAAAAAGTGCAGGCATTTGCTGCGTCATAACTTAAAGGGGTATTCCAGTGGAAAAAACATTACCAGCAACGAGCTCAGAGGGGCTTAAAAAAGGTAAAAAAAAAAACTCCTCGATCCCCGTCCGCCACTGTCTGGATCCCCGCTCGTCTCTTCTTCTTACTTCCATCTCAATACACAGTAAAGGGCTGTAAATTCTAGCTCTGTCATCCAGTGATTGGCTGAGCGAGACGGATCCGGGAAATAAAGACTGGGCAGTGCCGGAACGGGAGCGGCAGAGGATCGGTGAGGTGAGTATCAGTTCTTCTACACTGCTCAAAAAAATAAAGGGAACACAAAAATAACACATCCTAGATCTGAATTAATTAAATATTCTTCTGAAATACTTTGTTCTTTACATAGTTGAATGTGCTGACAACAAAATCACACAAAAATAAAAAAATGGAAATCAAATTTTTTAACCCATGGAGGTCTGGATTTGGAGTCACACTCAAAATTAAAGTGGAAAAACACACTACAGGCTGATCCAACTTTGATGTAATGTCCTTAAAACAAGTCAAAATGAGGCTCAGTAGTGTGTGTGGCCTCCACGTGCCTGTATGACCTCCCTACAACGCCTGTGCATGCTCCTGATGAGGTGGTGGACAGTCTCCTGAGGGATCTCCTCCCAGACCTGGACTAAAGCATCTGCCAACTCCTGGACAGTCTGTGGTGCAACGTGACGTTGGTGGATAGAGCGAGACATGATGTCCCAGATGTGCTCAATTGGATTCAGGTCTGGGGAACGGGCGGGCCAGTCCATAGCATCAATGCCTTCCTCTTGCAGGAACTGCTGACACACTCCAGCCACATGAGGTCTAGCATTGTCTTGCATTAGGAGGAACCCAGGGCCAACCGCACCAGCATATGGTCTCACAAGGGGTCTGAGGATCTTATCTCGGTACCTAATGGCAGTCAGGCTACCTCTGGCGAGCACATGGAGGGCTGTGCGGCCCTCCAAAGAAATGCCACCCCACACCATTACTGACCCAATGCCAAACCGGTCATGCTGGAGGATGTTGCAGGCAGCAGAACGTTCTCCACGGCGTCTCCAGTTTCTGTCACGTCTGTCACATGTGCTCAGTGTGAACCTGCTTTCATCTGTGAAGAGCACAGGGCGCCAGTGGCAAATTTGCCAATCTTGGTGTTATCTGGCAAATGCCAAACGTCCTGCACGGTGTTGGGATGTAAGCACAACCCCCACCTATGGACGTCGGGCCCTCATATCACCCTCATGGAGTCTGTTTCTGACCGTTTGAGCAGACACATGCACATTTGTGGCCTGCTGGAGGTCATTTTGCAGGGCTCTGGCAGTGCTCCTCCTGTTCCTCCTTCCACAAAGGCGGAGGTAGCGGTCCTGCTGCTGGGTTGTTGCCCTCCTACGGCCTCCTCCACGTCTCCTGATGTACTGGTCTGTCTCCTGGTAGCGCCTCCATGCTCTGGACACTACGCTGACAGACACAGCAAACCTTCTTGCCACAGCTCGCATTGATGTGCCATCCTGGATAAGCTGCACTACCTGAGCCACTTGTGTGGGTTGTAGACTCCGTCTCATGCTACCACTAGAGTGAAAGCACCGCCAGCATTCAAAAGTGACCAAAACATCAGCCAGGAAGCATAGGAATCTAGAAGTGGTCTGTGGTCACCACCTGCAGAACCACTCCTTTATTGGGGGTGTCTTGCTAATTGCCTATAATTTCCACCTGTTGTCTATCCCATTTGCACAACAGCATGTGAAACTGATTGTCACTCAGTGTTGCTTCCTAAGTGGACAGTTTGATTTCACAGAAGTGTGATTGACTTGGAGTTACATTGTGTTGTTTAAGTGTTCCCTTTATTTTTTTGAGCAGTGTATTTTCTGAGCCTGCCCACAGCAATTTTTTCAAACAATGTTGTCAAGGAAATGAGGGATCTGATCTAACGACCCCCAAGGACGATCATTCTTTCAAACCCCTCGAGATAATTGCAAAGTGAAAATGAATGTAAACAAGCGCCGATCGGCACCTTATATAATTGATCGGCCCTCAATAGCAAACTGAAAGGATCGTAAAGGCATGTTCTACCAAACATTACCAGAAGCCAGCTCGGGGGCCTATCCATATAACACTTTTTAGCCCCAGCAATTATGACGCTGAGAGGACAACCCATTGGTGCCACGATCACTATTGATCGTGGCATCTTAGTCTTTTCTTTGCCATTCTGAGACAACCTCTACGACTGCTGTTATGGCAGCCGTATTGGTTTATCACCCAGCATTTCCAGACACAGATATAGCTATATATAACATTGGAATACAATGGAGAGATGAGGGTGACATAGCTGAGCTGTATGTATATCCTCACAGAGACACTTCAGATCCTGATCATCCGAGATCCTTGACTGGGCGATGACGCACGTGGATTATTACGCTTAGAGAGCAGTGAGGATTTCAGCTTCTCCCGCCTAGGAAATGAACTGCCTCGGGATCCGGCCGTTTTCAGAAGACGCTGGAGGACATTATATAGTGATTTAAAGATCAGCTCCACTAGGCCCCAATTTATGGCCTTAATATACTGGAGCATGATGTATTCACCATCTGCAAATCAAGGGCTCAGGCACTTTACCTATCCTAGCAATATGCCATCAATGTCCCAGATGGGAATATTCCCTTAAAGATGTCAAGATTTGATCTTAAAGGGGTTCTCCAGGATTTAGATGTTGACGGCCTACCCTCAGGATAGGTCATTAATATCAGTTCGGCAGGGGTCCTACACCCAGGATCCCCGCTGATCAGCCGTATGAAGAGGCACTCTGACCGCTTAGGCGTCTTCCGAGGCCGTGTAACCTCACATCCATCGATCACGTGGCCTAGGCCCAGCTCAGTCCCATTGAAGTGAATGGAGCTGAGCTGCAATATCAAGCACAACCACTATCCAATGGACGGCGCTATACTTGGTAAGCGGCGAGTAGGCCAGAGCCCTGGTGAGCACCGCAGCTTCCTCAAACATCTGATCCCTGCGGGTTCTAGGAATTGGACCTAATATATCTGGAGAATAGGCCATCAATATGAAAATCCCAGAGAACCCCTTTAATATTACATAACTCACCTGGCATAATCTACAATTTCTAGTTCCGCTCCATTAGGGTGCAGCTGAGATGAGTGACTCCAGCTTAACTGCACCGTCTGCTGGAGTCTAAAATCAACCTCCTGACTCATCGCAAGCTTGGTCTCTCCTCCATGCTTTACACTGCAGTTCTGCTTCCTCTCATACGCTGATATTATCACCGAAAAGATGCCTACGAAAAGGACACCGGGTTAAATGTATATCGCAAAGGAACTCATTTCAAGATGTTTTAACTGGGCAAGGGTGTGAATACTTTTGCAGGACATGGAATAGATTAATAACCAAATCAATAATCACAGAATTCGTCGGGTTGTTTTAAAAAGCATTTTATTATAGTGACGTTGTAACCGTATTACAAATAGACCACCGACCGCAGATATAATAAATCCGCTACCCTATATATTGCTTAGAACAGGCGAAGAGTTCAGGAACCACAACGCATGCTGGGTATTTAAAGGGGGAAACTACCTAGAGGCATTGGACATGTAGACTCTCACGAGGTCATGGCATTGAGGGATGTATCACCTGGAATACCCACACATCCAGAAAGGAAGGGAGTGCAGTATTCCCTGGGGGCCCCCAAACCTTTGGGTAAAAGAGCACCATGTACTTTCCCTTTAAAAACTGTTCAACATGACCTGGTAGATAAAGGGTAAAAAGGCGCCACATCTTCCAAATTTGTGATCTTCCCCCATTCAGTGCGTATTTGTTTCATGTAACAGAAAGTGTTAAAAGTTCACTCCGCTAGTGCAGTGCCTGAAGGGGCGGAGCAGGACACATCTTGTCACCTTGTGTCATGCTCCGCCCCCTCAGTTTTAGGGGGCGTGTAAGTACAGGAATACAAGGCTGCTTGCTATGCACCATAGGTCTAAATACAGGAGCAGAGAAATAAGCTACGTATATATAGCGCCCCCTCCCCCCCCCCCCCCCATGAGCTAAAAAAAAATGGAAGAGAGGAGAATCGCACATCACAACTGCTACAAAAATGTACTGAATCTGAAGACCCTGCTCCTTCCACCATCAGTGAGGGGCCTTCCGCTTATGTCCGCTCTCCTCTTCAGACCGGTGGACAGGTCACAGGATTGACGTCCTCCATCATAAACACTCTGTGCTGCTGTGAACTCTGCTCAGTCACCGCTATGTCACCCTCAGTTTATGTCTCCATTCTCGCTAACCTCATCACCCGAGTGGACAGGTCATAGGATCAGCACACTCCTCCGCTGAAATACTCTGTGCAGCTGAGGGCCCTACGCCCCTGGTCTCTCTCCATTCTCCTCCCTATAGGATGACGGCACCCCTGTCACATGAAGCCCCATCCTCACTTCTCTCCTTAAATACTCTGTCCTGCTGTTGTCTCCATTCCCTTCCTGCCATCATGACATTGTCCCACGTGGCCCTGCCCTCGCTAACATGGCGCGCATAGACAGGTCACTGCCCCCCCCCCCCCGCGCTCGTCTCCTGCTGCTGACTCTACAGGGCGTCCCGTCTACAGGGCGTCCCATGAAATTACAGACGTCTCAATAGAAACATCTGCCGCCAGACCCAGTCAGCTGCACAATGCGCTATACGGTGTTTCTTAAAGGGCCCGAATGTATCCAAAATCAAGAATATTCACATTCAACTTCATAATAAGTTAGGTTTATTACGCGTCATATAGATATGTAAAAAGGCGCCACATCTTCCAAATTTGTGATCTTCCCCCATTCAGTGCGTATTTGTTTCATGTAACAGAAAGTGTTAAAAGTTCACTCCGCTAGTGCAGTGCCTGAAGGGGCGGAGCAGGACACATCTTGTCACCTTGTGTCATGCTCCGCCCCCTCAGTTTTAGGGGGCGTGTAAGTACAGGAATACAAGGCTGCTTGCTATGCACCATAGGTCTAAATACAGGAGCAGAGAAATAAGCTACGTATATATAGCGCCCCCTCCCCCCCCCCCCCCCCCCATGAGCTAAAAAAAAATGGAAGAGAGGAGAATCGCACATCACAACTGCTACAAAAATGTACTGAATCTGAAGACCCTGCTCCTTCCACCATCAGTGAGGGGCCTTCCGCTTATGTCCGCTCTCCTCTTCAGACCGGTGGACAGGTCACAGGATTGACGTCCTCCATCATAAACACTCTGTGCTGCTGTGAACTCTGCTCAGTCACCGCTATGTCACCCTCAGTTTATGTCTCCATTCTCGCTAACCTCATCACCCGAGTGGACAGGTCATAGGATCAGCACACTCCTCCGCTGAAATACTCTGTGCAGCTGAGGGCCCTACGCCCCTGGTCTCTCTCCATTCTCCTCCCTATAGGATGACGGCACCCCTGTCACATGAAGCCCCATCCTCACTTCTCTCCTTAAATACTCTGTCCTGCTGTTGTCTCCATTCCCTTCCTGCCATCATGACATTGTCCCACGTGGCCCTGCCCTCGCTAACATGGCGCGCATAGACAGGTCACTGCCCCCCCCCCCGCGCTCGTCTCCTGCTGCTGACTCTACAGGGCGTCCCGTCTACAGGGCGTCCCATGAAATTACAGACGTCTCAATAGAAACATCTGCCGCCAGACCCAGTCAGCTGCACAATGCGCTATACGGTGTTTCTTAAAGGGCCCGAATGTATCCAAAATCAAGAATATTCACATTCAACTTCATAATAAGTTAGGTTTATTACGCGTCATATAGATATGTAGCGGTAATAATAATAATGTTATTATACACCGACGTCCACCATGTGCAGAGTGACTATTTACAGGCCGCACATCACCCCCTGTATAAAGGCACCTGAAGAAGGCCGAGGCAGCATCAAAATACAGTGGAAGACTCTAAACTCTCTGTGTCCTCCTCCTTCTGTGATATCCGGGAATCTGGCTGGGCAGTGAAGACTTTATCCGCTATATAGATTTGGCATTCCAGGGGAATTTTTTTCCTGTTTAAAAATGTATAAAAAAATACATATAATGAAAAATAAGAAAGATGTAAAACAAAAAAAAACATAACTTTTTTTACATTTAATAGAAAAGCAAAGTTGAATATTTTAGGTCTAGACAGTTATACATTCTCGTAGACTCTTTTATATGATTTTATATAAAGGCGAAGATTTCATTTTTTGTTCTTTTTTTATATACTGTATTTATCCCAAATATAAAATATTAATGATGTTGTTATATTGGTGATATATTTAATCTTTTTGTGAAATGATTTTCTTTATATCATTTTTTTTTTTTAGCTTTCAACATTTTGAACTTTTTTTTGTATTCCTGTTTTGAAATTTTTAAAAAAATGTATATATATATCAGGAAAAATTTGGGATAAAAGTTTCAAACCGTCAAACAATATATATATTTTGTAAAATTTGCAAAAAACTGATTGCAATGTTTTAGTTTTTTTATGTTATATATTTATCTGAAATATACTGCTTTCTATTTTGTCTGCATTGTATTTTTTTCATATATCTTATGCCATTTTTACCATTTTTTATATAGTTAGCTTTATTATATTTTATTGTATTATTTATTGTATTTTTTAACTTTTTTTTATTTATTTTTTTAAAAAAAATTATTTCTTCTTTTACATTTTTATTTTGAAAAAAATCTTGCAGATGGCCTTATATTATGCCTATGTCGATTTCAAGTGAAGTGTCTTTTCATGTAAAATCTCGCGCATAATCGACCTTATGTAATTTTTAAGAAGGATCACAGATGGTTTTTAAATAATCTAAAGCTGGCCTGAGGCTTAATTTTTTTTATTTTTTTAGATTTCATTTTTTTATTCGAAATGTTCAGCTGGCGGAAAGCATTATATTATAAAGAGATGGGAGCACAGCACTACACAGTGGGGGCCCCTCCAGCTGTGAATGTAAGATTAACGTGGGGAAATATTAAAAGGCCTGTGAACAAAAGCAAAATAAGACGTCTTTTCACTCAAGGAAAGCATTGCTCCGAAGTGGGTTATGTTCACAAAGGCAGATTCAAATAGGAAAAAAAAAAATCCCTGGTAAAATAGGTCAGAGCACAATCTCGAGGGCCAAGATATATTTTCAGAATTTTTATTGTAAAAACACAAAAAAAATGGTGTCATACGTGGCCATCGGATGCTGGTAATGCACATTAAAGGGGTTGTCTGGCCGATAACATTTTTTAAAAAGAAAGAGTCAAAATGATGTATAAAAATGAAAGACGTCACCCAAACGTCCGCTGCATCCCCAGTCTCTACTTACTGCTCCCTCCTAACATTGGAAATGTGACAGTCCAGCAGGTGATTGGTGGAATTCCATGTCAAGAGGGATCAGGAAAAAGAAACCGGCAAGGAACCTGGGAAGCGCCAGTCAAGGGATCGTTATGACTTAATTTTTTATAGCATTCTGACCACTTAATTTAAAAAATATTATGAGCCGGACAACCGCTTTAAAGGGGTTCTCCGGGATTTAGATATTGATAGCCTATTCCTCAGGACAGGCCATAAGTATGAGATTAATGGGGATACGACTCCCAGAACCCCCTCCGATCAACTGTATGAACAGGCCATGAGTATTTAAGTCTCTTACTGGCCATGTGGCGTCGCGTTTATCGGTCATTGGCCTAGGAGCAGCTCAATCCCATTCAGGTGAATGGGGCCAAGTTGCAATACCAAGCACAGTCACTATCAAATGGACAGCGCTGTGCTTGGTTAGTTGCAAGGAGGCACTGATAAGCACTGCGATCTCCTCAAACAGCTGATCGGCGGGGGTGCCGGGAGTCAGACCCCCACCAATTTCATATTGATGACCTCTCCTGAGGATAGTTTCAGACGGCACACCGGCTTTGTTCCTCACACCGCGATGAGCGCAGTTATTAGCTCGAAAAAGAGTCGTTACAAATATAGACCCGAAACGTTGCTGAAGTTCTTGACCACTGCACCTCAAAAGCTGGTGGTGCGCCGTCTGAAATTGTTCTTATGACTAATATATGGTCCGAAGGGTAGAGAGAAGGGCCTAAAAAGGCACGTGCACCCAGCGGGGCGAGGAATTATTTCAACTCTCCTGAGGATAGGTTATCAATATGTAAATCCTGGAAACTCCCTTTAAGATACTATCAAATATTCCAACCTCATTTATATCAGAATCCCCACCAATCAGACCAATGCCAGGTTGTAGGTATCTCCACTGAAGTTTTCATCAAGGCTGCTCATGATCACAGTCTCGGAGGGGTTGTGCCAAGATTTAAACATATCCCCTTATCCACAGAAGAGGGGGTAAATGTCTGATCATGAGGAGTCCAACCATCACGAGAATTGGGATTCTGTGTCCTCCGATATGAATGAAGTGGTGGTCGAGCATGCCCACTGCTAATTCATTCTCTAGGGGACTGCTGAAGAAAGCCGAGTGCACTGCTCAGTTGTCTCTGGCAGTCCTACAGAGAAGAATGGAGAGGAAGGGATCAGAAATGGGGTGCATGCAATGGCAGCCAGCACCCCCCCGCACTACACCATAACCAAGATACAAAAAATGTGAAGTAATTATAATATTTTTCTAATTTAATACATTTCATTTTTTTATTGTTTGTATTTCCTACTGGACCTCAAATGCATTTTTTTTGGGACCCTAAGTGGAGTGAGGGACTCATATACATCTGGACATGCACTCAAGACTATCAAACATACATTAGACTTGTCTATGAGACAATGTATACGACGATGCAATAATAAGACGCCACGTCTGTGTAGTCCTCGCAAAGTGGGCGTCTCCAATAGACAAAAGCCCACTTTATACTCCAATACAGCATCAAAATGATGTCATTTTGTACAAAAAAAAGACAAAAAGTTCACTCGTTCTACATAACATATGTAAAACCTGAACATATGCCTCCGATTTAAGTGCAACAGACAGGAAATATATGCGCCTTATTACAGCAAAGTCCAAAAAGAAAACAAAATGACCGGAGACTAAACCTCTCAGAGCCATTCGCGCTCGGAAATGGGAAGGTGGGAGAGGCTTCCAGGCGAGAAGAGGAGGTGCCGTGCAGGGAACAGGACAGTCTCTCTTCAGGACAAGCAGGTAAGAGGTTTCCGGGTAATTTAGCCAAGGGACTGCTTAAAGGGGACAGCTGTACAAAGGAGACAAATGACAATGAGAAGGAGGAAATGGAGCAAGGGGAAGCTGATTATACATACAGGCAAGAAGCATGAGGAACTCCCAAATTACCTAAAATGGAATGTCCACCATGTGGTTTTATTAACCTAGATAGATCCAGAATTCTGTGCCTATAGTCACTACCTGCAGCCACCACTAGGGGGAGCTCCAGAGCTTACTGCGTACTGTCTGTAAATTAAGCATGGAGCTCCCTCTAGTGGTAGCTGCAAGTAGACAAAATTATAACATTTACCTCTGTGTCTATGCAGCGGATGTGAAGCTGAAAAATGAAGTTCTGATTCCTAAAAAAATATATTATTTTTTTTTTGCACAGAATATTGGATTTATAAATATGTTCAAATGTGGACATTCAGAGGACCCCTGTTGCTCCCCCACCACAGCTATCGTAGACCTCCTGTTGCTTTGGATACTTTCATGTGGCATGCGTAAATATGGGAAAGCAGTCTTTGTTGGGAACAGTAAACTTTGCTTTTCTGCCAAAAACTGATCTCTGGGGAATTAAGCAGAAACAGAATGATTTTTTTTTTTTATGTGAGAGGCCTGGGAATAGTCTCATTCGAAAAGATAAAAAAAATGATGAAAAGCAGGGTTTCATGTCAATGATCCAAAGAGAAAATAATCTTGTATTATAAATATGTAAACAAGAAAATCATGCTATCCTCTTATGTAGAACCCGTGGTGCAGACTAAAAAAGATAATGACATTTCCTCATGTGTCCAGTAGGTGGAGGCAGAGGTTCATGGTCTTTTACACTGCAATGGACGACAGATGTGGTAGATTATGTACCATACGTGCATATAAGAAATCACATCTAAATCTTCAGCCTACGTAACTGCCTGCCTATAGGACAGATATGACATTGCAGAAAGCTACAGGGGTGCACGAGGCCTGATATCACAGATGGTCGTCATACGAATGACCCCCATCTCCAGGAAGGAAGGAATATGATGATGAAACAATTCCTTTTAAAAAAAAAAAAAAAACACACCATAGTCACCGTGTGGCTTTCAAGACCTCTCACCTATAGTCCTAACCAACTAACCTACTGAGATATGCATGCATTTTTGCTGGGGATTGCGGTTAGCAACGGATCACAAGGGCAGGATTTGCTCCCCCGGGTAAAAATGCGCTACAGCATTAGGGGTTTTGAGCATCTTCTGCCTTTTAGACCACTTTATTCTGTGATTTTGTCTGCCTGGAAGTGGGGCAACCTCAGGTTTGAATGTGCCTTAATTTTGATCTATGGGTAACATTCAGGTGCACCTGGGCCAGTTATAGGTGGGACTCACAGCCTCCTCCCTCCTCCCATTGTATATGTGTGATTTCACGCTGGAGGTAACTGGGAGCTGCTGGCTGTGTGTCGGACTTTATGCACCTAATATAAATTGTCCATACGGCATAGGTAGCTTAGCATTATGTCCCGTGCCATTTTGAGAGACCTTGACGGGGTGCGCGGGCTCCGGTATGTTCTTGATATAAGAATATATTGGCGAAAGTCTCATTTTAATATCAGTGTGAGGGTTTAGCCATATATTGTCAATTGCATTTATCACTGTAGTGCACCATTTTCAGTGATTACTAACCTACTGAGACAAGATCTGCCTTAATCCCTATTTAATAAAAAGTTCTACTGTTTGCAATATGCTTTGTGTTTTAATTCCTCACCAGTTCAAAAGCTCTGCTTGCTGTCAAAGGAAAGTTAGATTGCTCCCAGAGCCTGAAAACCCTTTCTAATATGGTACTGTTTGGTTATAACGTGGTTTTGAAGATTGACATTCACTGACAGCAAGCAAAGATATTAGAGAAAGTGAGAAATCAAAACCTTACCATGTAACTCTTTCATTTTGGGACTGCGCGGGTTACAGGGGTCAGGGATCTTCATTGCTATGCTTATTCAGTCTTAATTTGGCCACATTAATAGAACCGCAGAATCCACAAGTATTTAACCTGACCACCGACTGCCAGGAGTCACAAGTGCGGTCACAGGAATTATAAACATCCTTGATTATCATGGGAGTAAAAAAAAATTAAAGAGCACGTATATCCAGAAATTAAAAAAGTCATGAAGATGAGATAATGACAAAGCCATTCAGGACATACCGAAGTATTCTTTTTTATAAATACAAATGACATATATTTTCAGAGGAAAGAGATAAGATATGTGTAAATAAAATAGTAAATAGGAGTCCATGATAATACTTCTACTATGTGCAAGAATATAACTACTATAATACCGCTCCTATGTACAAGGATATAACTACTATAATACTGCTCCTATGTATAAGAATATAACTACTATAATACTGCCTCCTATGTATAAGAATATAACTACTATAATACTGCTCCTATGTGCAAGAATATAACTACTATAATACCGCTCCCATGTACAAGAATATAACTACTATAATACTGCTCCTATGTACAGGTATATACTACTATAATACTGCTCCTATGTACAAGAATATAACTACTATAATACTGCCTCCTATGTACAAGAATATAACTACTATAATACTGCCACCTATGTATAAGAATATAACTACTATAATACTGCTCCTTTGTACAAGAATATAACTACTATAATACTGCTCCTATGTACAAGAATATAACTACTATAATACTGCTCCTATGTACAAGAATATAACTACTATAATACCGCCTCCTATGTACAAGAATATAACTACTATAATACTGCTCCTATGTACAAGAATATAACTACAATAATACTACCCCTATGTACAAGAATATAACTACTATAATACTGCTCCTATGTACAAGAATATAACTACTATAATACTGCTCCTATGTACAAGAATATAACTACTATAATACTGCTCCTATGTACAAGAATATAACTACTATAATACTGTCTCCTATGTACAAGAATATAACTACTATAATACTGCCTCCTATGTACAAGAATATAACTACTATAATACTGCTATTATGTACAGGAATATAACTACTATAATACTGCCTCCTATGTACAAGAATATAACTACTATAATACTGCTTCTATGTACAAGAATATAACTACTATAATACTGCCTCCTATGTACAGGAATATAACTACTATAATACTGCCTCCAATGTACAGGAATATAACTACTATAATACTGCTCCTATGTACAGGAATATAACTACTATAATACTGCTCCTATGGACAAGAATGTAACTACTATAATACTGCCTCCTATCTACAAGAATATAACTACTATAATACTGCTCCTATGTACAAGAATATAACTACTATAATACTGCTCCTATGTACAAGAATATAACTACTATAATACTGCTCCTATGTACAAGAATATAACTACTATAATACTGCCCCCTATGTACAAGAATATAACTACTATAATACTGCTCCTATGTACAAGAATATAACTACTATAATACTGCTCCTATGTACAAGAATATCACTACTATAATACTGCCTCCTATGTACAAGAATATAACTACTATAATACTGCATCCTATGTACAAGAATATAACTACTATTATACTGCCTCCTATATACAAGAATATAACTACTATAATACTGCTCCTATGTACAAGAATATAACTACTATAATACTGCTCCTATGTACAAGAATATAACTACTATAATACTGCCTCCTGTGTACAGGAATATAACTACTATAATACTGCCTCCTATGTACAAGAATATAACTACTATAATACTGCTCCTATGTACAAGAATATAACTACTATAATACTGCTCCTATGTACAAGAATATAACTACTATAATACTGCTCCTATGTACAAGAATATAACTACTATAATACTGCTCCTATGTACAAGAATATAACTACTATAATACTGCCCCCTATGTACAAGAATATAACTACTATAATACTGCTCCTATGTACAAGAATATAACTACTATAATACTGCTCCTATGTACAAGAATATCACTACTATAATACTGCCTCCTATGTACAAGAATATAACTACTATAATACTGCATCCTATGTACAAGAATATAACTACTATTATACTGCCTCCTATATACAAGAATATAACTACTATAATACTGCTCCTATGTACAAGAATATAACTACTATAATACTGCTCCTATGTACAAGAATATAACTACTATAATACTGCTCCTATGTACAAGAATATAACTACTATAATACTGCTCCTATGTACAAGAATATAACTACTATAATACTGCTCCTATGTACAAGAATATAACTACTATAATACTGCCCCCTATGTACAAGAATATAACTACTATAATACTGCTCCTATGTACAAGAATATAACTACTATAATACTGCTCCTATGTACAAGAATATCACTACTATAATACTGCCTCCTATGTACAAGAATATAACTACTATAATACTGCATCCTATGTACAAGAATATAACTACTATTATACTGCCTCCTATATACAAGAATATAACTACTATAATACTGCTCCTATGTACAAGAATATAACTACTATAATACTGCCTCCTATGTACAAGAATATAACTACTATAATACTGCCTCCTATGTACAAGAATATAACTACTATAATACTGCTCCTATGTACAAGAATATAACTACTATAATACTGCTCCTATGTACAAGAATATAACTACTATAATACTGCTCCTATGTACAAGAATATAACTACTATAATACTGCTCCTATGTACAAAAATATAACTACTATAATACTGCTCCTATGTACAAGAATATAACTACTATAATACTGCTCCTATGTACAAGAATATAACTACTATAATACTGCTCTTATGTACAAGAATATCACTACTATAATACTGCCTCCTATGTACAAGAATATAACTACTATAATACTGCATCCTATGTACAAGAATATAACTACTATAATACTGCATCCTATGTACAAGAATATAACTACTATAATACTGCCTCCTATATACAAGAATATAACTACTATAATACTGCTCCTATGTACAAGAATATAACTACTATAATACTGCTCCTATGTACAAGAATATAACTACTATAATACTGCAAAAATCAAAAGGTAAAGCATAGAGGTCAGATCAATATATATCTGCGCTCTGGATCATCTGGGGTATATGCAAAATTCTGAAAGAATAATCCTAAAACATAACATTTATTAGTTAATGCTGATAAAATCCTAATTAGTGTGTGCAAGAAAACTGTATACAGGGATAAGCATGGAGGTGAACCGCTAGATGGAGTGGTCCATAGTCATCCCGGTATCAGAAACAAAAATAATTAAAGTGCACGGCGGCACTATGGTGGTAACCAGTGTGTCCTACCGGTACCCAGGGAAGGTCGTCAGATGCTCCACCACACGATATTGTAGCAGTTGTTCATCCGGTATGGATGGTCGGATGAATAACAGGGTATGAGAAAATTCAAGTCAGACAAATGCATGTAGGGTCCCTAGGGTGATCCCTATAGCTGTCTAAACACCAACCCTGATGCTATAGATATGGTAGCAGCCTGACCACAGGGCACTCGTCCTTGAAAGGACGACCCCGTCCGGAACCTGTCCCTGTTCTAGAATACTAAATGTCCCTAAATATGCATAGGCAAATCCCTACATGCACGTTTCGCTGCCAGGACATGGGGCAGTTCATCAGGGGAGATGGTAAGAAATCAGGCAAGTCAAACCTAGATAAAGTGATCAAGCCTGCAGACCAAAATGACACGATCAGTCATATGGTCATGAGGTGCACGAAGATATTCGGCCCCTGCGTGGGCTACCTCATCGGTAGGAGGTTAAGGAAAGATGCAGTATACAGATGAGAGTGACTGAATATGGGACGCCAACTGACCTGGTGTACCCTCCTTGTTTAAATACAGCTCGATTCCCGCAGCTGCCGTCGGTAATTGAGGCCAATGAACGCGCTTACCTGCCTGCACGTAAGCGCGGCGCATGCGCTCATCACAGAATGGAAACGAGGCCTGCAGCGCACAGAGAGTGCCTGATACAGAGCGCACTCCTGCGCATGCGCGAACTCACGTTGATATCGCGAGATCGCGGACGCTGTACAATACAGCAAAAGAGATAAGAGGCAATTCAGGTATCGATTGCTCTTGAATATTCAGCAGAATACAATCGGTCGGACAAACGGGAGTACGGCTGAATATTGTAAACCACAATCGGTTCTAATTTATAGATATTTGTGGCCATTTATCCTGTGTGGGATAGGTACAGCTCAGGGATAGAGAAACAATCAAAAAAGCAGGTCAAAATAGGTGATCATTGAAAGTAGATTAATATTTCATGCAGGGTCTTGGTCAGTGTTGATTACTGACCCAGAAACTGAATGTACAGAATTATGATACTTAGGGGTAAAGTCCAAAACATGTTCACACTCAAAATAGGTGTACATAATGTAAAACTGATGTCAGAAAGGTGACAGTTAATACAACAAGGTACATAGATCATTACTGACGGTGATAGGCCAACATGTATTCTTTCTACAAGAAGCAACTATAATTCAGCTGCTCGTTTAGGCCGTTTGGTGCGACAGTCTTCAAAAGAAATATCCACCGTGACTCACGTTGTAAAAGAATCTTGTCCCAATCACCCCCTCGTTTGGGGGGACTGACAGCTTCAATACCCATGACTCTGATGGCCTTGGGATTACCTTGGTGTAAATCGCAGACATGACGGGCCACTGGGGTATCACGGCTCTTAGCAATATCCAGGAGATGTTCTCCTATGCGTCTGCGCAGTTCGCGCTTAGTCTTACCAATGTATTCTTTTTGGCAAATACATGTAATTTTATATATTACACCAGCAGTTCTGCATGAGATGAAGTCTTTAATGTCAAAACTACGTTGGAGATTGGTGCTGTGGAAAGTTTTTCCTTGGTCAATATTGCTGCAGGCCACGCAACCACTGCATCTGAAGCATCCCACAGGACGACGGCTCAGCCACATACTAGGTCTAACTGGTGGTGCAAGATGACTATGCACCAATAAGTCCTTAAGACTTTGGCCTCTTCTGAACGTCACCTGTGGGTGTTCATGCAGTACTTCTCGGACATCTGGATCCATGAGTAAGATGGGCCAGTGTCGTGCAAGAATCTCTCTAGATTCCTTTGCAGAGCCGTCAAAAGTAGTAATAAATCTCACTTTCCTGTCACCCTCCTGTCTGGTCTTAGGAGTAAGTAAGGTCTCTCTGGGGGTGTTAGCCGCTCTCTGAAAGGCCCCTCTCAGTACCTTGTCAGGGTAACCCCTGGCCCTAAACCTTTGACGAAGGTCTGCTGCCTGACGCAAGAACTCTTCCTCATCAGAACAGCGTAAGCGCAGGTATTGTCCATAGGGAATACCTCTCTTTAATGGCAGGGGATGGCTACTCTGCCAATGCAGGACTGAGTTGGTGGCCGTGGTCTTACGGAAAACAGTTGTAGAAAGTTCACCTCCAGGTTTCTTGGAGATGCGGACATCCAAAAAAGGAAGGGAACAGTCATTGGCCTCATAGGTAAAACGGAGACCTATGGTATTGTCATTAAGAAAGTCCACAAACTTTTTAAATTCCAGGGTGCCCGCATTCCAGACTATAAGGATGTCATCGATGTACCGGGCCCATATGGTAATGGGCCCGGTCATCGGTTCACCCTCTCCAAAAAAACGACGGTGGCCTCCAACCAGCCCAGGAGCAGATTGGCATACGACGGCGCACAGGAGCAACCCATGGCCGTACCCCTGAGCTGGTGGTAGAGGCGACCGTCAAAAGTGATGAAGTTATGCGTCAGCAAGAATCTAAGCAGCTGTAAGACAAAGGCATTGTGCGCCTTAAACTGCTGTCCCCGCATGCTGAGATAATAGCTGACCGCCAACAAACCAGCTTCATGTGGTATGGAGGAGTATAATGCCTCCACATCGACACTGGCTAGCAGGGCATGATCCTCAATGCATATTCCTTCCACCCGTTTTAAAAGGTCCATTGTATCGCGGGTGTAAGAAGGAAGTGCAACAACAAATGGCATTAAAATTTGGTCAATGTACACCCCAATATTTTGTCCAATGCTCACAATCCCGGCCACGATTGGTCTCCCCTTGAGTGGTCTGAGGCCTTTATGGACCTTGGGGAGACTATAAAACGTAGCCACTATCGGGTGCCGGGGGTACATAAAATCCAGTTCATCTTGTGAGATGAGATTCAAAGCTCTTCCTGCCAAGAGGATCTCTCTTAGTTCAAGTAAGTATGGTGCTGTCGGGTTAGATGTTAACAACTGATAGCTATTTTTATCTTTAAGGATATTTTGACACATGGATTGGTAATCTGGGCGATTCATGATCACCGTATTCCCACCTTTATCCGAAGGTTTAATAATTATATCCTTATCCTCTTTCAAGGACCTGATAGCCCGATGTTCCTCAGATGAACAATTATTGTAATGCGGGAAATGTTGCATAGCCATCATGTCAGCACTAACGAGCTGTAAAAAGACGTCCACACACGAAATATCACTGGCCGGCGGCATTTTACTGCTCTTATTACGCAAAGAAGTAAATGGGCCAGCACCCTGCAATGTGTGGGTGTCCTCTGTGAGGCTGTGCAACAATTCCACATCCCTTAGAATGTCAGTTGGGATGCCTAACAACTGACACTTTTTTTGTTCAGAGACCTTAAAATGTTTATGCCACCTGAGCTTTCGTATGAACAAGTGTAAGTCCTTAACCCATGTAAACATATCGTAATGGCGAGTGGGGACAAATGAAAGTCCTTTCGATAGAATCGCCATTTCGCTATGGGTGAGAATGCGGTCAGAGAGGTTAATCACTTCGGGCCCAATAGATCCCGGGTGTTGGGATGGTTCCTGAGTGGATAATTCACACCCTGTTCTAAAAAAAACAATTTTACCAGGGCCAGTGGAACCTCTCCCCCTCCCCCTTCCTTTCCCTTTTTTGTTGAAATTCTTTTGTTTATTTCGATTGGGATTACCACCTGGTTCTCTATCACTGTCTGAAACCTCAGTATCAGTGGTGGAGATCTCCGAGGTTACTTCTTTGGGGGCCGCCTCTCTTAAGACCAAATAGGCCTTATTCTCCTTAAATTCGGCTAGATCCTTGTTGAACTGCCGATGTTTACGTTCACGCAAGTAATATTGATATTTCTCAACGGTGACTTGGAGTTGTTTCTCCTTGTTGAGAAAATCAGGATCACTTGCGAAGGTTTTGGTGACTTCAACTTGGATGTTAAGTTTATCAGTAAGACTGGTTAGATTAAGTCTTTCTTCCTCCAGGAGGAGTGTCATCAATTGAAGTGAACTTTTTGTGGCCAGTTGTTCCCAGCGGGTGGTGAATCCGGGGCTCTGTTGTTTCTGCACAGGGGTGACAGAAATACGGAGTCCCCGCGGTACAATGCCCTGTTTGATGTAGTTATCAAGGCTCTGTACCTCCCACCAGCTGGCCAAATGTTCCTTATAAAGTCGATTCAACTCTTTAAAAGCGACTTTAAAGGATGGTACACTCTTTTTCTGCTGATATGATCTATCAGAAAAGACCTCTTTGGCCTCCTCAAACCATGTTTCCGTATTGATTCCACTATCCAAAAAACCTGCCATATCAAATTGCAGTTGAAGCAAAAATCAAAAGGTAAAGCATAGAGGTCAGATCAATATATATCTGCGCTCTGGATCATCTGGGGTATATGCAAAATTCTGAAAGAATAATCCTAAAACATAACTCAGTCCTGCATTGGCAGAGTAGCCATCCCCTGCCATTAAAGAGAGGTATTCCCTATGGACAATACCTGCGCTTACGCTGTTCTGATGAGGAAGAGTTCTTGCGTCAGGCAGCAGACCTTCGTCAAAGGTTTAGGGCCAGGGGTTACCCTGACAAGGTACTGAGAGGGGCCTTTCAGAGAGCGGCTAACACCCCCAGAGAGACCTTACTTACTCCTAAGACCAGACAGGAGGGTGACAGGAAAGTGAGATTTATTACTACTTTTGACGGCTCTGCAAAGGAATCTAGAGAGATTCTTGCACGACACTGGCCCATCTTACTCATGGATCCAGATGTCCGAGAAGTACTGCATGAACACCCACAGGTGACGTTCAGAAGAGGCCAAAGTCTTAAGGACTTATTGGTGCATAGTCATCTTGCACCACCAGTTAGACCTAGTATGTGGCTGAGCCGTCGTCCTGTGGGATGCTTCAGATGCAGTGGTTGCGTGGCCTGCAGCAATATTGACCAAGGAAAAACTTTCCACAGCACCAATCTCCAACGTAGTTTTGACATTAAAGACTTCATCTCATGCAGAACTGCTGGTGTAATATATAAAATTACATGTATTTGCCAAAAAGAATACATTGGTAAGACTAAGCGCGAACTGCGCAGACGCATAGGAGAACATCTCCTGGATATTGCTAAGAGCCGTGATACCCCAGTGGCCCGTCATGTCTGCGATTTACACCAAGGTAATCCCAAGGCCATCAGAGTCATGGGTATTGAAGCTGTCAGTCCCCCCAAACGAGGGGGTGATTGGGACAAGATTCTTTTACAACGTGAGTCACGGTGGATATTTCTTTTGAAGACTGTCGCACCAAACGGCCTAAACGAGCAGCTGAATTATAGTTGCTTCTTGTAGAAAGAATACATGTTGGCCTATCACCGTCAGTAATGATCTATGTACCTTGTTGTATTAACTGTCACCTTTCTGACATCAGTTTTACATTATGTACACCTATTTTGAGTGTGAACATGTTTTGGACTTTACCCCTAAGTATCATAATTCTGTACATTCAGTTTCTGGGTCAGTAATCAACACTGACCAAGACCCTGCATGAAATATTAATCTACTTTCAATGATCACCTATTTTGACCTGCTTTTTTGATTGTTTCTCTATCCCTGAGCTGTACCTATCCCACACAGGATAAATGGCCACAAATATCTATAAATTAGAACCGATTGTGGTTTACAATATTCAGCCGTACTCCCGTTTGTCCGACCGATTGTATTCTGCTGAATATTCAAGAGCAATCGATACCTGAATTGCCTCTTATCTCTTTTGCTGTATTGTACAGCGTCCGCGATCTCGCGATATCAACGTGAGTTCGCGCATGCGCAGGAGTGCGCTCTGTATCAGGCACTCTCTGTGCGCTGCAGGCCTCGTTTCCATTCTGTGATGAGCGCATGCGCCGCGCTTACGTGCAGGCAGGTAAGCGCGTTCATTGGCCTCAATTACCGACGGCAGCTGCGGGAATCGAGCTGTATTTAAACAAGGAGGGTACACCAGGTCAGTTGGCGTCCCATATTCAGTCACTCTCATCTGTATACTGCATCTTTCCTTAACCTCCTACCGATGAGGTAGCCCACGCAGGGGCCGAATATCTTCGTGCACCTCATGACCATATGACTGATCGTGTCATTTTGGTCTGCAGGCTTGATCACTTTATCTAGGTTTGACTTGCCTGATTTCTTACCATCTCCCCTGATGAACTGCCCCATGTCCTGGCAGCGAAACGTGCATGTAGGGATTTGCCTATGCATATTTAGGGACATTTAGTATTCTAGAACAGGGACAGGTTCCGGACGGGGTCGTCCTTTCAAGGACGAGTGCCCTGTGGTCAGGCTGCTACCATATCTATAGCATCAGGGTTGGTGTTTAGACAGCTATAGGGATCACCCTAGGGACCCTACATGCATTTGTCTGACTTGAATTTTCTCATACCCTGTTATTCATCCGACCATCCATACCGGATGAACAACTGCTACAATATCGTGTGGTGGAGCATCTGACGACCTTCCCTGGGTACCGGTAGGACACACTGGTTACCACCATAGTGCCGCCGTGCACTTTAATTATTTTTGTTTCTGATACCGGGATGACTATGGACCACTCCATCTAGCGGTTCACCTCCATGCTTATCCCTGTATACAGTTTTCCATCACACACTAATTAGGATTTTATCAGCATTAACTAATAAATGTTATGTTTTAGGACTACTATAATACTGCCCCTATGTACAAGAATATAACTACTATAATACTGCTCCTATGTACAAGAATATAACTACTATAATACTGCTCTTATGTACAAGAATATAACTACTATAATACTGCTCCTATGTACAAGAATATAACTACTATAATACTGCCTCCTATATACAAGAATATAACTACTATAATACTGCTCCTATGTACAAGAATATAACTACTATAATACTGCTCCTATGTACAAGAATATAACTACTATAATACTGCCTCCTATGTACAAGACTATAACTACTATAATACTGCTCCTATGTACAGGAATATAACTACTATAATACTGCTCTTATGTACAAGAATATAACTACTATAATACTGCTCCTATGTACAAGAATATAACTACTATAATACTGATCCTATATACAAGGATATAACTACTATAATACTGCTCCTATGTACAAGAATATAACTACTATAATACTGCTCCTATGTACAAGAATATAACTACTATAATACTGCTCCTATGTACAAGGATATTACTATAATACTGCTCCTATGTACAAGAATATAACTACTATAATACTGATCCTATATACAAGGATATAACTACTATAATACTGCTCCTATGTACAAGGATATAACTACTATAATACTGCCTCCTATGTACAAGAATATAACTACTATAATACTGCTCCTATGTACAAGAATAGAACTACTATAATACTGCTCCAATGTATAGGAATATAACTACTATAATACTGTCATCTATGTACAGGAATATAACTGCTATAATACTGCTCCTATGTACAAGAATATAACTACTATAATACTTCTCCTATGTACAAGAATATAACTACTATAATACTGTTCCTATGTACAAGAATATAACTACTATAATACTGCTCCTATGTACAAGAATATACCTACTATAATACGGCCTCCTATGTACAAGAATATAACTACTATAATACTACTCCTATGTATAAGAATATAACTACTATAATACTGCTCCTATGTACAAGAATATAACTACTATAATACTGCTTCTATGTATAAGAATATAACTACTATAATACTGCCTCCTATGTACAAGAATATAACTACTATAATACTACTCCTATGTACAAGAATATAACTACTATAAAACTGCTCCTATGTACAAGAATATACCTACTATAATACGGCCTATTATGTACAAGAATATAACTACTATATACTACTCCTATGTATAAGAATATAACTACTATAATACTGCTCCTATGTACAAGAATATAACTACTATAATACTGCTCCTATGTACAAGAATATAACTACTATAATACAGCTCCTATGTACAAGAATATAACTACTATAATACTGCTCCTATGTACAAGAATATAACTACTATAATACTGCTCCTATGTACAAGAATATAACTACTATAATACTGCTCCTATGTACATGAATATAACTACTATAATACTGCCTCCTATGTACAAGAATATAACTACTATAATACTGCTCCCATGTACAAGAATATATCTACTATAATACTGCTTCTATGTACAAGAATATAACTACTATAATACTACTCCTATGTACAAGAATATAACTACTATAATACTGCTCCTATGTACAAAAATTTAACTACTATAATACTGCTCCTATGTACAAGGATATAACTACTATAATACTGCTCCTATGTACAAGAATATAACTACTATAATACTGCTCCTATGTACAAGAATATAACTACTATAATACTGCTCCTGTGTACAAGAATATAACTACTATAATACTGCTCCTATGTACAGGAATATATCTACTATAATACTGCCTCCTATGTACAATAATATAACTACTATAATACTGCTCCTATATACAAGAATATAACTACTATAATACTGCCTCCTATGTACAAGAATATAACTACTATAATACTGCTCCTATGTACAAGAATATAACTACTATAATACTGCCCCCTATGTATAAGAATATAACTACTATAATACTGCTCCTATGTACAAGAATATAATTACTATAATACTGCTCCTATGTATAAGAATATAACTACTATAATACTGCCTCCTATGTACAAGAATATAACTACTATAATACTGCTCCTATGTACATAGATATAACTGCTATAATACTGCTCCTATGTACAAGAATATAACTACTATAATACTGCTCCTATGTACAAGAATATAACTACTATAATACTGCTCCTATGTACAAGAATATAACTACTATAATACTGCTCCTATGTACAAGAATATATCTACTATAATACTGCTTCTATGTACAAGAATATAACTACTATAATACTGCCTTCTATGTACAAGAATATAACTACTATAATACTGCTCCTATGTACAAGAATATAACTACTATAATACTACTCCTATGTACAAGAATATAACTACTATAATACTGCTCCTATGTACAAAAATTTAACTACTATAATACTGCTCCTATGTACAAGGATATAACTACTATAATACTGCTCCTATGTACAAGAATATAACTACTATAATACTGCTCCTATGTACAAGAATATAACTACTATAATACTGCTCCTGTGTACAAGAATATAACTACTATAATACTGCTCCTATGTACAGGAATATATCTACTATAATACTGCCTCCTATGTACAATAATATAACTACTATAATACTGCTCCTATATACAAGAATATAACTACTATAATACTGCCTCCTATGTACAAGAATATAACTACTATAATACTGCTCCTATGTACAAGAATATAACTACTATAATACTGCCCCCTATGTATAAGAATATAACTACTATAATACTGCTCCTATGTACAAGAATATAATTACTATAATACTGCTCCTATGTATAAGAATATAACTACTATAATACTGCCTCCTATGTACAAGAATATAACTACTATAATACTGCTCCTATGTACATAGATATAACTGCTATAATACTGCTCCTATGTACAAGAATATAACTACTATAATACTGCTCCTATGTACAAGAATATAACTACTATAATACTGCTCCTATGTACAAGAATATAACTACTATAATACTGCTCCTATGTACAAGAATATAACTACTATAATACTGCCTCCTATGTACAAGAATATAACTACTATAATACTGCCTCCTATGTACAATAATATAACTACTATAATACTGCTCCTATGTACAAGAATATATCTACTATAATACTGCCTCCTATGTACAAGAATATAACTACTATAATACTGCTCCTATGTACAATAATATAACTACTATAATACTGCCTCCTATGTACAAGAATATAACTACTATGGGGGCGGAGCCTGGCTGTGTAGCTGAATGGCTGCTAGTTTCTGAGCTCCTCAACCTTGCTGGTGTTTTAACCCCTATAATCAGCTTACAGCACCGCTCTAATGGGCAAAGTGGGTAAAGATAGATCCAAGGATCCAGCAGATCCCACTCCAGTTCGGTCCAGACAACCAGATATGGACCAATTTCTAAGAAAACAGCCGAAGCTCCGGTCGGCTGGGACACCTAAGATGGCTCCAGCTCAGCTATCTGACATGGAGGAGGATTCAGATGCCGGGAGTGTCTCTGATGCTTCTACCTGCAAATCGCGCAGACAGGGGAGATCCTTCACTAAAGCTGCACTTCTTGAAGTGCTTAATTCAGCACTAGCCCCTATAAAGAAGGATCTGTCTGAAATCAAGGAAGACCTGAGGAATATGGGGTGTCGGGTGTCTGACCTGGAGAGCACACAGGAAGCTGCTCTGCAGAGAGAGGAGAAGTCATACAATGTGATCCGATCCCACACCGACCTGCTAAATGAAGCTCTCCTAAGAATTGAGGATCAGGAGAATCGCAGCCGCAGGAAGAACCTGAGGATTCGAGGCCTCCCGGAATCGATTGCCAGTGAGGCGCTTGATAAAGTTGCTCGCGAAATATTCGCGAATATTCTGGGTGCCGAAAAATCGGATCGGATAATAATCGAGCGCATACATCGAGCGCTTAGGCCCAAACCGAAAGCTACAGATCCTCCTCGCGATGTAATTTGCGGCCTCCTCAGCTATGTCGATACAGCCGCACTGATGAGAGCCGGCAGAGAAGCGGAGCAGCTACAGCATGAAGGTACGCCAGTCCTGTTTTTCCAAGATTTGGCCCCATCCACACTGGCTAAAAGGCGTATTCTTCGCCCACTCCTGGACGCCCTTAAAGCTGCTGCCACTCCATTCAGATGGCTGTACCCTTTTGGCATTGCAGTCCTTAAAAACGGACGCCAAATCACTATCCGCTCGCCGACGGATCTACAGGCTAGCTGGTCCCAGCTTGGGTTAACCCCTATCAAGATACCCTCGTGGATGCCGGCGGATCTAGAAGACCCACCCTTACCGCCACCCCATGCGGGTGAATGGCGCTCCGTCCGCACAAGAAAAGGGCCCAAAACCAGGGCTGAAAGTTCTGCTCAAGCTCCGACCTGAATATAGGACGGTGAAGAGGTTCTCTGCGTTTTCTGTTCCAGTTCCACTCTAAGTATACGGGACTCTGTGTCTTATTGTCTGTTTACTGGTTAATAATGGATCCCTCTTCTTCCAGGCTTTTATGGTTATTACCATGGTCTGGTCATTTCCCACTCCCTGCTCTCACCTCAGTTTGCAGGGGTTAACCCGGCTTTACCTACGGGTCACCCTTCCCCTTTTGATGGTCAGTCATTGGCCCTCTTTAGCTCTGCGGGACCCCCCACCTGACAGACCCCGGCTGGTAGCCGTGATGAGAAAGGGTCGCCTCACAGTCAGGTGCTCAGTGGAGCTTCTGTTACAAGCTTTGTTTGCACTATTGTTTTGTTCATTAACCGTTTGTCTCCCCTCCTTCCCTCTTGTGTCGCACCCTCCCCATTGTAGTCGGATGTCATATAGAGTCTATGTAGATGCTGATTATTGTCTCTCACTTACAGAATGTCCTCCGTTGTGATATCCTCCCTGAACGCCCGGGGAATGAACGAGCCTTGCAAGCGGTCCCAAATCCTGGCCCTTTTACAAAGGGATAAAGTGTTTATAGCATTCTTCCAGGAAACCCACTTCAGAGTGGGTAAGACCCCCAAATTGCCCCCCAAAAGGTTTTCCCAATGGTTCCACAGCACGTATAGTTCGGCTAGCAGGGGTGTCAGCATAGCGATCCACAAACAGCTCCCCTTTAAGCATTCTGCCGTCTCCTCGGACCCTGAGGGTCGCTACCTGTTTGTTAAGGGCACTATCGCTGACACACCTGTTACCCTGGCAACTGTATATGCTCCCAATAGAGGGCAGGTTGCTTGGCTCGTTCAGACCCTTGGCTTGTTATCCACCTTTAAGGAAGGTGTGGTGATTCTAGGCGGCGACTTCAATGTCACCCTGGAGCCTTCCATAGATTCCTCAAATGGGAAGTCCGCCATTACACATGTACGCTTACGGCGCCTCAAACTCGCCTTGCATAGGCTTGGTGTAATAGATATTTGGCGCACCACAAACCCCTCTAGTAAGGATTACACCTTCTACTCAGCTGCTAAATCCTCCTACCATAGACTCGACTATCTATTCCTGTCTAAAACCCATGCTAATAGGGCTATCCGATCCCACATAGGGAACATCACCCTGTCTGACCATGCCCCGGTATTCCTGAGCGTTTCTCTGCAGGACCTCCCAAAGAGGGAATGGAATTGGCGTATTAATGACACCATTATCTCTGACCCCTCCCATGTCGCTAAATTGTCCTCTACCATAACAGAATTTTTCACACTTAACCCCCTAGGCCCGGACGCGCCCTCCCCCTCCATCACTTGGGAGACCCACAAGGCGGTTCTGAGAGGTGAGCTGATAGCTCTAGGGGCTCATATTAAAAAGCAGCGGAACCAAGCAGTGGCGGCCCTCCTCTCCCAGATACAGGCGCTAGAAATAACGCACAAAAACTCGCAGGCCCTTAGATGTGCCTCGGACCTGTCAGAGGCTCGCACAAAGCTTAAGAATTTGCTGAATGTCACGTCAGCCAAACTACTTTTACGTGCCAAATTTCGGTCATATGCCCATGGAGATAAGGGGAATAGGCTAATGTCCGCCTTAGTTAAAAAACAGAAAGCTGATTCCTTTATCGCAGCTGTAAAGGATGCCAAAGGTACGCTACATAAAAGCACCCCAGACATAGCAGATTCCTTCTGTGCCTTCTACAGGGACCTCTATAACTTAGAGCCACCAAACCAACTCTCGCCAGCCCAAATAGGGGAAGCGACTGAGAAGTTTCTCTCCTCCCTCCAGCTGCCTACTATCACCCCATCACAGTCGGCCCAGCTCCTATCCCCTATCACGGACTCTGAAATCAGCAAGGTCCTCTCCTCCATACCTTCCGGGAAAAGCCCAGGCCCTGACGGCTTTACCATCTCCTACTACAAAACCTTTAAGCACATCCTGATCCCACATTTTAACATCCTTTGTAATTACTTACTCCAAGGAGGTTCCCTCCCCCCACAATCGCTATCGGCCCATATCACAGTAATTCACAAAGAAAATAAGGACCCCCTAAACTGCGGGAGCTACCGCCCTATTTCGCTTTTGAACACTGATGTGAAATGGTGGGCTAAGATTTTGGCCCATCGGATCCAGTCGGTTCTCCCTGACATTATTAATAGGGAACAGGTGGGATTCGTCACTGGCAGACAGGGGAGTGAAAACACGGTCCGCGTCATACACTTAATCACGCATGCTCGGCGGAATTCTATACCGCTAGCCCTTCTCAGTACAGATGCAGAGAAGGCCTTTGACAGGATCAACTGGCATTTTATGTCTCGGGCACTGTCAAAATTTGGCCTTCCGGACCAGTTCATCCAGTCCATCTTCTCACTCTATTCGCTCCCCTCTGCCAGGATTCGGATCAATGGCACACTCTCTCCAACCTTCCCCATCACTAATGGGACGAGGCAAGGCTGCCCACTATCACCGGCCCTCTTTGTTATTGTTATGGAGACAATGCTGGCTAAAATTAGGCAAGATCCGGACATCCAAGGGATCACCTTGGGATCTCATACTCACTTGACAGCTGCCTTCGCAGACGATCTCTTAGTCATCACGTCCAATCCCACGACCTCATTTCCCAGGCTCCAAGCTCTTTTTGAGGAATATGGTTTGGTCTCTAATTTCAAGATCAATTATGGTAAGTCACAGGCCCTAAATATTTCCTGCTCAGCCACTTCCATAGAAATGATCAAACGCTCCACGGCATTTACGTGGGCCCCCAAGTCAATCCCATTTTTGGGCACCCATATATCAGCGAAACCAGAGGACCTTTACGAGCTTAATCAAGCCCCTTTACTTAGATCCATTAGAGCACACCTGCAATCCCTAAAACTCCCGTTCATTTCGTGGATTGGAAGGAAGAATTATATTAAAGCCTTCATTGTCCCTAGACTACTTTACTTCATTCAAACACTACCTATTTGGCTACCCCATTCCTTCTTTGTGGAGGTCCGCAGAATCTTCTCAGCATTTGTATGGTCGGGTAAGTCCCCCAGAATAGCGTACACCACCCTCACTCGGGAGAAAAGATTGGGAGGTTTCGGCCTGCCAGACATATACCTTTACTATAAAGCGTCAATGATAAGCAGAGCTCTAAGCCTCCTCTCCTGGCGCCCTCTCAGTCTTGCCTCCCAATTGGAGTGTGATATGCTCACCTATAAAGATAAACTGGTCTTATGGGGTTTGCGGAAAAGTACTGCTAATAACATTTATGCCTCGCCTCTGTGGAAGGGCTTACTGTTAGAGTGGTCCAAACTATATCAGGCCTCAGTCCTTAAGTTCCCTAGTATGAATATCCCCCTGCACCTGCTTCAGGCCCATATTCATCCCGCCACCACTGCACCATCAGGAATTTGGGCCCTACTATCTAGCTTAAGGTTACAAGATATTATATCTGAGTCTGGTGCTTTAAATTGGAGTGATGTTTTCGCTCTTCCAAAGGTCCAAAAGGCTTCCTTTTTGGCAGTTATGGCCTTTAAAAAGGACCTAAAGCTTATTGAAAAGGTCCCACGACCCACAAATGATCCCTCATGGATGGAGGGGAAGATTTCAGTAGGCCAACGCCCGCGGAAGCCTCTCTCCACACTATACAAGGAGCTGCTCTCCTCCGCCCCTCCAGATCTATGGTTTCTCTCAGCTTGGGAGAAGGAGTTATCCATAACTTTGTCAGAACCTGAGAAAGCTTTTATCCTCACACACTCGCACGGATTCAACCGTTGCATTAAGATACAAGCTAACTCCTACAAATTGCTCACGAGATGGTATAAAACACCAGAATATCTACATAAGATCAATTCTGATATCCCCGACCGTTGCTGGAGGTGCGGAGGAGATGTTGGTTCTCTTTCTCATATATGGTGGAGTTGTGAAAAGATCCGGCCTTTCTGGATAGAGATCGAAACTATTATAAATAAGACCTGTAAAAACCAGGTTAGAATAGACGCAAAACTCCTAATGTTATGGTGTCCTAATGACACGCTAACCCCCTCAAGGTCAAATCTACCGACTATGCTTATAACAGCAGCTCGCCTATTGATTCCATTGTTATGGAGAAATGATTCTCCTCCATCCCTCTTGATGTGGACCGAGAAGGTGGATCAGCTTTACCGGTTTGAGGAGCTTGCACACTGGGAGACTCACTCTAGAGCAAAGTTTATCAAAACATGGTCCCCTTGGAAGCATTATCGTAACTTCTAGATTCACACGAAGCATATGATAGACATCTATTACCCCCCCCCCCCCCCTTACCTCCTTTTCCCCCTCCCCTCTTCCCATGTCTTGTCTTTACTTTTCCGTATTAATTACTTTTATGCACATGTTAATGTGTTATTGAGTCATGTCGCCACTGCACTTGAATTGATGCGCTTAGTGAATAAGCATTTGTCCAGCTGCGCCTGGTATTTAAGTGATTGATTTGTCACATGACTATTTGCGTTTTCTTCAATAAAAAGAAATTTGATTAAGAATATAACTACTATAATACTGCCTCCTATGTACAATAATATAACTACTATAATACTGCTCCTATGTACAAGAATATAACTACTATAATACTGCTCCTATGTACAAGAATATAACTACTATAATACTGCCTCCTATGTACAAGAATATAACTACTATAATACTGTTCCTATGTACAAGAATATAACTACTATAATACTGCTCATATGTACAAGAATATAACTACTATAATACTGCTCCTATGTACAAGAATATAACTACTATAATACTGCTCCTATGTACAAGAATATAACTACTATAATACTGCTCCTATGTACAAGAATATAACTACTATAATACTGCCTCCTATGTACAAGAATATAACTACTATAATACTGCTCCTATGTACAAGAATATAACTACTATAATACTGCTCCTATGTACAAGAATATAACTACTATAATACTGCTCATATGTACAAGAATATAACTACTATAATACTGCCTCCTATGTACAAATATACAACTACTATAATACTGCTCCTATGTACAAGGATATAACTACTATAATACTGCTCCTATGTACAAGAATATAACTACTATAATACTGCTCATATGTACAAGAATATAACTACTATAATACTGCTCCTATGTACAGGAATATAACTACTATAATACTGCTCCTATGTACAAGAATATAACTACTATAATACTGCTCCTATGTACAAGAATATAACTACTATAATACTGCTCCTATGTACAAGAATATAACTACTATAATACTGCCCCCTATGTACAAGAATATAACTACTATAATACTGCCTCCTATGTACAGGAATATAACTACTATAATACTGCTCCTATGTACAAGAATATAACTACTATAATACTGCCTCCTATGTACAAGAATATAACTACTATAATACTGCTCCTATGTACAAGAATATAACTACTATAATACTGCTCCTATGTACAAGAATATAACTACTATAATACTGCCTCCTATGTACAAGAATATAACTACTATAATACTGCTCCTATGTACAAGAATATAACTGCTATAATACTGCTCCCTGTATACAAGAATATAACTACTATAATACTGCTCCTATGTACAAGAATATAGCTACTATAATACTGCCTCCTATGTACAAGAATATAACTACTATAATACTGCCTCCTATGTACAAGAATATAACTACTATAATACTGCTCCTATGTACAAGAATATAACTACTGTAATACTGCTCCTATGTATAAGAATATGACTACTATAATACTGCCTCCTATGTACAGGGATATAACTACTATAATACTGCTCCTATGTACAAGAATATAACTACTATAATACTGCCTCCTATGTACAAGAATATAACTACTATAATACTGCTCCTATGTACAAGAATATAACTACTATAATACTGCTCCTATGTACAAGAATATAACTACTATAATACTGCTCCTATGTACAAGAATATAACTACTATAATACTGCCCCTATGTACAAGAATATAACTACTATAATACTGCCTCCTATATACAAGAATATAACTGCTATAATACTGCCCCCTATGTACAAGAATATAACTACTATAATACTGCCTCCTATGTACAAGAATATAACTACTATAATACTGCTCCTATGTACAAGAATATAACTACTATAATACTGCCCCCTATGTACAAGAATATAACTACTATAATACTGCTCCTATGTACAAGAATATATCTACTATAATACTGCCTCCTATGTACAAGAATATAACTACTATAATACTGCTCCTATGTACAAGAATATAACTACTATAATACTGCTCCTATGTACAAGAATATAACTGCTATAATACTGCTCCTATGTACAAGAATATAACTGCTATAATACTGCCCCCATCATGACCTCAGTTAATTGTCTCTTTTTTCTCAGTTACAGAACAGATTGCAGTATATGACTGGTATGTAAACACTTCCATATACTGTACATCTGGACGGCCCTATATATGGACAATATTAAGAATTCCTGCTTCCCCGCTGAGTGGTACATTCCGTTCTATATTTTACTGTACACATAATGAGAAACTTATGTAACACAAAACTTTTCCAGAGTTTTTCTTTTATTCACCACGGCCCCCATAGACAAGCAGCCTGAAACTGTGACTACGCTAATTTATGGGGGCGGCTCTCTGATACCGTCGCATGAGCTGACAGGACATTGTAAAGGGGTGTTCAAAGCACATGACCCATAGCCAAAGAGAGCATTGTCCGTATCTCAGGTACTGTATGTTAGTAAATAGGAGTGTTCCTTTAATTGAAGAGAAAAAAAATCTGCTTCAGTGGAACAGCCCTTTAAGGGTGCTCCTTTAAGACCACTAGTATCAGCTACAAGGAAAACATCTCATTCAGTGGCACCTGGGACACGGCAGCCGGAGAACCGGACTTGCTTTCTCCATCTGTCTTTGGATCTTGATCTCCTGGTGGAAAGAGGAACACGGGGCTCGGGCTGGAGTGACGCTGCCGTCTCATAAAGGGGAATACGCTGCAATAATAACGACAGAGAGTAAGACAAGATGTCTCTGCAGCCTCCTGAGGAAAGCTCTATGTGCTATAGAGTAGACTGCCTCCCTACGCTGCATTACAGGGCATCTGTCAGCAGTTTTGTACCTATGACACTGGCTGACCTGTTACATGTGCGCTTGGCAGCTGACGGCACCTGTGTTGGTCCCATGTTCATATGTGCCCGCATTGCTGAGAAAAATAAAGTTTTAATATATGCAAATGAGTCTCTAGGTGCAACGGGGGCGTTACCATTACACCTAGAGGCTCCGCTCTCTCTGCAACTGCCAAGCCCTCTGCGATTGACAGGACCAGACGTGATGATGTTTTCACTGCCTGGTCCTGTCAAGCAAAGAGCAGACAGCGCGAGAGAGATGATATCTAGGTGTAATGGCAACGCCCCCGTTGCTCCTAGAGACTCATTTGCATATAGTAAAACTTTATTTTTCTCAGCAATGCGGGCACATATGAACATGGGACCAACACAGATGCCTTCAGCTGCCAAGTGCACATGTAACAGGTCATAGGTACAAATCTGCTGACAGATGCCCTTTAAATAAAGCATTTTGCAACGTTTGGTTCTGCAGCTTTTCTCCTCCATTTTCAATTCCTCTGCTTGCTGTCAGTGGACATAAAGCTCGTGTTTGCACTTGCAGCTCTGTCCTGACTTGGTTACGCTCCCACACACTTAGGTTTGTGACCATGTATTAGTGCAAGCCTGGTGTCGAGGGGACTGGTGTGGCTGATATTTGTTTTGTTATCATAGAGGATTGTCTGCACTGATACATTGTGGCAAACTGCAGCTTTGTGAAAATGTCATTGAACAAGTTTTCTGTGGCTTAAAGATCGATCTGGACTTGAAATACTCAATTCCACCCCAGTCTCTGACTGCCAGTCCCGTGCGTCTTCAGCTGCTCCTGTGTGACATCCATAGTGACATAGGAGGCCAGATGCACTGCCATAGTGATTGGTCAGTCGCCTAATGTGTCACTGCTAATTCTGTATTGATGTCCCTAAAGTATCCATTCAATGACAGCAAGCAGAGGTCTTAGAAACTGCTCTTGATTGATACATACATGTCTATTAGAAAGTTGCAGAACTGGTCATTATACAATAATTTAGCTGTACTGACATAAGATTGGGCATGTTGACATCCCCCTGACTCCCTGCCCCCCACCCCCTAAAATCCTCAGGAAATCTTACAAACCCTTTCTTTGTCTCAGGAGGGATGAAGGCTTGGCCAAGAAGACTCTTGTACATTTCCGATTTCAGGTATCGGGGATAGGAATCCTGGAGCAGAGGAAAATCTGTTAATTACATCTCCTCCTAATCTACCCCACAGCAGCGGTACTAACTGCCCCAATGACTGGGGTATATACAGTTGCAAGAAAAAGTATGTGAACCCTTTGGAATGATCTGGATTTCTGCACAAATTGGTCATAAAATGTGATCTAAACTTCATCTAAGTCACAACAATAGACAATCACAGTCGGCTTAATCTAATAACACACAAAGAAATAAATGTTACCATGTTTTTATTGAACACACCATGTAAACATTCACAGTGCAGGTGGAAAAAGTATGTGAACCCTTGGATTTAATAACCGGTTGAACCTCCTTTGGCAGCAATAACTTCAACCAGACGTTTCCTGTAGTTGCAGATCAGACGTGCACAACGGTCAGGAGTAATTCTTGACCATTCCTCTTTACAGAACTGTTTCAGTTCAGCAATATTCTTGGGATGTCTGGTGTGAATCGCTTTCTTGAGGTCATGCCACAGCATCTCAATCGGGTTGAGGTCAGGATTCTGACTGGGCCACTCCAGAAGGAGTATTTTCTTCTGTTTAAGCCATTCTGTTGTTGATTTACTTCTATGCTTTGGGTCGTTGTCCTGTTGAAACACCCATCTTCTGTTGAGCTTCAGCTGGTGGACAGATGGCCTTAAGTTCTCCTGCAAAATGTCTTGATAAACTTGGGAATTCATTTTTCCTTCGATGATAGCAATCCGTCCAGGCCCTGACACAGCAAAGCAGCCCCAAACCATGATGTCCCCACCACCATACTTCACAGTTGGGATGAGGTTTTGAGGTTGGTGTGCTGTGTCTCTTTTTCTCCACACAGAGTGTTGTGTGTTTCTTCCAAACAACTCACCTTTGGTTTCATCTGTCCACAGAATATTTTGCCAGTACTGCTGTGGAACATCCAGGTGCTCTTGTGCAAACTGTAAACGTGCAGCAATGTTTTTTTTGGACAGCAGTGGCTTCCTCTGTGGTATCCTCCCATGAAATCCATTCTTCTTTAGTGTTTTATACGTATTGTAGATTCGCTAACAGGGATGTTAGCATATGCCAGAGACTTTTGTAAGTCTTTAGCTGACACTCTAGGATTCTTCTTCACCTCATTGAGCAGTCTGCGCTGTGCTCTTGCAGTCATCTTTACAGGACGGCCACTCCTAGGGAGAGTAGCAGCAGTGCTGAACTTTCTCCATTTATAGACAATTTGTCTTACCGTGGACTGATGAACAGCAAGGCTTTTGGAGATACTTTTATAACCCTTTCCAGCTTCATGCAAGTCAACAATTCTTAATCGTAGGTCTTCTGAGAGCTCTTTTGTGCGAGGCATCATTCACCTCAGGCAATGCTTCTTGTGAAAAGCAAACCCAGAACTGGTGTGTGTTTTTTATAGGGCAGGGCAGCTATAACCAACACCTCCAATCTCATCTCATTGATTGGACTCCAGTTGGCTGACACCTCACTCCAATTAGCTCTTGGAGATGTCATTAGTCTAGGGGTTCACATACTTTTTCCACCTGCACTGTGAATGTTTACATGGTGTGTTCAATAAAAACATGGTAACATTTAATTCTTTGTGTGTTTTTAGTTTAAGCAGACTGTGATTGTCTATTGTTGTGACTTAGATGAAGATCAGATCACTTTTTATGACCAATTTGTGCAGAAATCCATATCATTCCAAAGGGTTCACATACTGTTTCTTGCAACTGTACCTGCATCCCTGTGCAAGGCACCTAACAATGCCATGAGTGACAGTCACAAATGCAGCACTGCTTTCTAAAATCACCAGTTATTTTGTCTGCTTCTCTGGTGTTGCTCATCCTGAGCCTCCTGGTGCATGAATAAAAAGAATGCAACAGTAAAGACTGTCATCAGCAGAATTAGGGGTTAAATTGCGCCATACCATGTCCTTGGTACCATTACAAAAAAGTCCAATCTGGCTGGATTTTATTCAATCATTGGACGGTTGCCTGCTATCTTGATTCCCCCAGACGTGGTAATGGCGCCATTCTACTGCCCCTCGCAGGACATCAAAGGCACCTCTTGTCTTATATGTACTGACATATTGTAAAAACACAAAAATTGGTTTAAAAAAAAAGTGCAAGGGGATAAGACAAATCCTGAGCTCCAGGGACAGGTGCAGATCCTTACGTCAGCACTGCGGTGATTGCAGCACTTAAGCCCCCTCCACCTGTAAAGTAATTATAGTAACACTGCAGGGGTCATATATAGAGAAATTGTTTCAAGCAGCAGCAATCATTCATCGCCAGTCATTTCAATCAGTCAATCCTGGAAGTCCCCGCAGAGTGACATAAGACGCTTATTACCCGGCGCCAGGCACGCCATAAATCCTCTATATCAAACTGAATTTAAGGGGAACTTGTCCCCGAAGCAGCCCGCCTTAGACAGCGGTAAACAAAATGGAGATGGGTCCTGGTATCTAGATATGAGGGTCTGGAGTCTGCTGACTCCTCACCAACTCACTTAAATCAAATATCCGCCCTTTTGTTTATCGCATTTAGTCCCAAAATTTCTGCTGATTGATTTCTTAATGCATCTTTATAGTGACCAGAGTTCAGTTTTCCTGATACAGAGCTCCAAATCCCCTGAATGGAGATTCGTCAAATGGAAAAAAAAAATCCTGTCTGCCTGCAGCCACCACTAGGGGGAGCTCAGAATCTTCCTACAGACAGCTTATACACTGAGCTCAAAAATAAATTTGTATGCAGTGAGCTCCCCCTAGTGGTGGCTGCAGGCCAGTGTATTGGGCTTAAAAATTACATGGTGCTAAAGGTTAAAAAGGGAGAAGACGGCATAATGACGTGAAGGTTTCTTTCTGCTGTGCAGGTCCATACTGCTCATAGGGAACTTGCACTCACTAAAAAGACTCACAGTGCCAAGTGATTGGGTAGAAGGGCATAAATAATGTGCCCTTATGATGATGACTGAGGACATCCTATTCATCATGGAGGTCAGTAAGGTCACAGGGACCATCATCCTCCTCTCTTCACCTGCTTTAATTACATTCAGCTAACAATATTTTTTGCTCCTGTAGGTGGCACCAGTGAGTAGCTGCAGAAAAGCCCAGCTCTATATAAGGCAATAGTAGCAGTGAATTTTTGAAAACCCACCTTTTTCATCAACATGTAGATATGCATTTGGGCATCATCTAACACATAACGATGAGGGTTCTTTATACCTTCTAAAGTCTTCTCCATTGTCTTGCTGTCAATGTTTACCCAGCGAGTTGCTCCAGGGGCCAAAAAATGCCTAAAAAACAAAATGACAAAATGGCAACTTATCTGCACCTTGTCCTCACCCCCCTATTGACATGGCTGCCATAGGTGAAGTCAGCACTGTAGACCCGCAAAGGGGTGGTGGGTCATAAACCTGATTTTGATATGGCTATCTCCCTTATCTCTAGGTTGACCTCCACTGCTAACCCAAAAACAGACCAGATAACGGTCTCCAAGGGTGGTTTGTAGGACTGACTATTCACTAGTGTGGACTGGCAAGGATCTTCTTCTAGATGGGGTCAGGTTTTTGCCTACACTGATGTAGACAATGTTAGTCTGGCCAGGCACAGACACTGCCTTTCTGCCTGTATCCTCCTCCTGTATTGCGTACATGCATGCTTCCTGGCTTTTAAGGGGCCAGTGCATGTGCATCCTAAGTCTGGCTGTCCCAGGGTACTTACTGCACCTACCCCAGTAAGAGGGTTCCTAGGCTTTAGGTTCCTAGTTGCCTAGTTAACCAGTGAAGGTGTGCTATTCTGTCTGTTTACCGACTCTGATACTCTGCTGCCTGCCCTGACCTCAGATTAGTTTCTCAGATACGCACAAACTCTGCCTGCCCTGGCTTCGGCCAGTTTTCTGACTTCGAGTGTTGCCTGATTCTTTGGTGCCTCTGACCCCCTTGGGTCAGCTGCCAACAACACTGGAACTACTCCATGGTGGCCTGGTTGGTTCCCTGCAGCAAAGTCCACGTCATTGCACAGTAAAGGCCAGGACAACGCCCTTATGTTTAGCCCACATCCAAACTGATTAGTTGGCACAGTGGGTCCATTCCCACTGTCCGTTACAGATCAAACAGTATTTTGGATGAAATTTGTGAAGTTCTGGTCTCATAACTACTGTATATGTGGAGTTGTCTTACAGTAAGTATCTGAAGAACATGTAACAATCCGGAATTAATCTCAGACATATTATACCCTTTATTTGTTATTTCATCTTTTAATCATGGACCCAGAGAAGCAAATTATTGGGTATTTTGCACTCCTCGCATATCTGGTCAAAGCCAAGAACTTTGGTAGCACTTTCAGTTTGATTAAGGTCATCCGGAAGACAGATACATTGACGACTTACTCATAGACGGACTGCACTGTAGACACCATTTTGGACTGCTCCCCATATCGTAACTCCTCACACGCCTCCCAAAAATACAGATTTTCAGCTATAAACAAAATAAAATACAAAATGAAAGAGCTTTCTTCCACCAGAACCTATCTGTCAGGAAAACCAAGGAAATGTCCTGGCTGATGCTCACCACTAAATTCTTTCTCCAAGAACTGCAAAAACTCCTTCCGGCCACGTTGGTCATTCAAGAGCTCCATGAAATTAAAAGTCCATCGCTCCACTCGCAGTTTAGTCGGCATTGGGGCCCTGGTGGTAATATTAACATGGATATAAAAAATACAGTCTGATGCTGAAGGTTTGGCACCCCTTGACAAGTCAAGTCCTGTTCCTTTTCAACGTAAAAAAAAAGAAGTCAACATCCACAGGGAACAAACTAAAATGTGATATATTTTTGCATTGTTAAAATTAAATACAGGACTTGGTGTGCTAAAGTTTTGGCACCTTCCCAGGTCTTAGACTTTCATTAATTAACGAATTATGTGACCTTTCAAGAGTAGATCTCAATCCGTGAGTCTTCCTGAGTAAGACTAGAGCTAGAAACATTCTGTAAGGAAGAGTGGAGATATTCAAAAAGACTTGTACCAAATGGGATTGTACTGCCTTTTGCATCAGACTGTATGACTGTGTTCTACGTACATGAGGGCATTCATTGTCCAGTACATGACATCATCCGTGATCCATGGGTTACTGGGAAGGCAGCCAGACATAATTGGATCGTGAGGGAGATATTGCTCACTGAACTTCAGAAACCTACAAGAGAGATAAGAAAATAATAAATCACAAAGTAAAAAATTGCAGACGCTGTTATAGATCTGCAAGGGATTTTCTAAAAGAACTCCACGCTACGTCTATAAGTCATCCTTGATGTCATCCTTTTCGTAGAATGGGCAAAGAGCAAGAAGGATAAGAACTTCTTAAAAAGTATTTTTTGTACTCAGATTGTAACTTAATGTTTCATCAGTGGAACATGCCTATGGGCATCTACATGAGATGGTGCCAAGGACAAAGTGTCAAGTACGGTTTCTTGACTTTTTAGGACCACTCCAGGCATTGAGATTGGAGGACCCACGGAGGAACATGATATTCTAGAACAAACTAACATTGCTCTGGGACTCATTGAAAGGAGATGTCGGGACCTATCCCTTTTCCCAGTGGGTGGTGTCAACCAGCACATGTTTCTTGAAGCCTACAGTATGTGGTGCTCCTTTCAAACAGTGCACAAGGAGGATCCCACTGTAGGGCTCCCTGGTCAACTGGCCCCACAATGAGGACTGCACTGGGGAATACCTCGATTAAATACAGGATGGCCCATAGAGGGGGCTGAGGTAGCAATCACACCTGGGCACTGGTAGCCACATAAGAAGGCCCCAGTATTATAAATGGCACATGGTAGGTGGGTCTCTGTTACAGATTTTGTATTGGGGCCCAGAAGATTAAGGTTCAAGGTGTAGAGAAGAGTAAGGACCAGGACCTCTTGTTTTTGGATGTCGAAATGTAGCTCACCCTTCCAGACAGATAGAAGATTTCACTCTCGTACGTGCCGTGGCTTTTTTGAGGTACTCCACCTGGTATGAAAAATAAATAGAAATATGAATTCCAAGAATATGTTTATCGTAACGCTTTATTTCAGTTGTCATGGTTAGTGTACAGCTCACAGAGGGAGCAGAGTTGGCAACTTGAATGTTTATTTTTTTTTGGACAACTTATCTAAAAATCACGGACAGCCAACATTTTTTACGTACAAGCTGGAAAACCATATTGAATAATGAAGATTATAAGTAATACATGTCTACAGCTCAATATACTGATAGGAACTCATCACCAGGATTTACTGTGAGCTGTAAAATGTTGATAGTTAAAGGGGTTATCCCATCACAATGATCACTAAATCTGTTAATGATTTGACAGTGATCATTTTTGTAAATACATTTTATTACCCAATTCCCACCCTTTTTAAGAAAATAAGTCCCCTCTTACCTGATTGTTGTCTTTAGTCTCCCCTGGTTACGGACACCTCTCGCCTGTCGAATCCCGACGCCGCGCTTGCGCAGAAGACTGAAGATTTTCTCCTAGTCGTGCCGCGCAATGTCCGGAACGCGCACGCCGCTGCCCATGCGCCATGATGACTTCTTCCCAGCCAGTATAGTACAGAGCCGCGAACGCGCACGCTGGCTCTGTACTATACAGGACAGGATTAAGTCACCATGGCGCATGCGCGGCAGCGTGCGCGTTGAAACAGCGCACAGCCCGGCCGGGAGAAGACGTCAATCAAGCTGACTGAGCCCGAATCCAGGAAGTGAACGTCGCACTCGCCGCAGGTAAGTATGAAAACAGTTGATGGACATACCCCTTTAAAAAGTCCCCTATTTTTACGGACTTTCCAGAAATTTCTGGATGGTTTGCAACCCTGAGGGGGAGTAGCCCCTGGGTGAGCCCCGTGACAAACAACATGGCCGACAATGGTAGGTGTCAGACAGCTACTGTGGAGACTGTACACATGGATCAGAAGCACAGACACATTCCTATAGTTCACTGCGTGCAGTACCTTCAGGTGGTACCCACCCGTGTGGTGTGCTGTGTGCAAATATCTATACCGCACAGTGCTTAATTATAAGCACCATCGTGTGCCCAAATAGCAGCGCCATACGGTGGCCAAATAAAATGTCTGCTCAGCTGTCTAAGCAGCAATGCTATACAGGGTCACCACCATCATATACTACAAAAATAAAATTATACAGAATACAGTGCCACACAATACCAGAGTAAATAGCACCACACAGTAGTCAAAAATACCACCATACAGTGCAGAAATAACTGTGTCATCATATCTAATCCCAATGCTGCACAGGGAGAAAACACAATACTGTCACAAAATATTACAAGTTATACTTACCTCCCTTTTGTAATAATCAACATTTCTTCCCTGAAAAAAAAAAGTCATATTAGTTATAATTATTTACATAAACGTCCAACACTCTGACAACCTCTTCCCATAAACCTCTAAATCTCTGACAACCTCTTCACATAAACTTTCAACACTCCGACAACCTAATCACATAAACCTCCAGAAAACTCTGACACCCTCTTCACATAAGGGTCCGACAACTCAAAACAGAAGGATTTTTGACTTTTGCTATTTTTTCCAGTTTCAGAATCTGACACCAAAAGAAAAGTCAAAAGTTGTCTAAACAACTGAAAGAAACTTACCAGTGGCATTGCTCCTGTGTAGCAGTTTCCCCTCTCAGGCCCACGGTCCATCACATTTAGACATCCCGGCTGAAATACACATCAGGAACTTCAACACACAGTCTGTCATGTCAAAGGTTTAATCCTAGCAGTACTTAAAGGGGGGGGGTCCTTACTTAAAGGGGTTGTCCATATATACTGTATATCAGGGAATTGCAATTCCTGGATAGAAGGCTAAAGTGGAGCCTTATTTTATAGTGCATATGTTTCAGACAAAAATTACCACTGCTGTCCTTCATGCTTTACGCTGCAGCTCTGCATGTTCAGACCTTCTGCTTTTCATATGCACAAGCTCAGCTAGAAGTCAGTACATAGAAAGCTTTCTATTACAGCCAATGACTGGCTTCACATTTGAGAATAAATAGGCTTAAACAGGCTAAGTGATAAAAATATTTACTAAATATGAATAAATATATAAATATAAAAAGCAGACAAATCACACACAGAATGGTAAAGGTAAATAATATCAATCACCTGGCCTGCAATCTCTAATTTACTAGATAACAAAGAATATAGAAGGTGATATAATATTTAAATGGGACAGAACTAATCAGTATGTAAAATACCCTTACGACCCAGTGACATGGCCAGAAACAGTACATCACTGCTGAAGCCAGTCACTGGCTGCAGCAGAGCTTGTGATTTTGCTAATGCTGCGCTGTATGTAAAGACTGCAGGGACCAAAACCTGGAGGCATCGGAAGCAGTGCTGAGGACCTGGGCGGTTGTGAGCAGGTAAGAGTGAATCCTCAGCTTAGTGGGGCAGGCTGCAGGCACTTGGTAAAATGTCATTATTACCAGAGAACTCCTTTAAGTCTTATCCTAAATTTTCAATTTCTGACAAGTTGATTGCTTACATTAAATTTATGTCTGAACACGTGCCAAGCAGTGAGGCTATATTTAGAGTAATAAAAAGGAATGCTGACAGCACGATATAACGGGGCGAAAGCGAAATTATACACGTTTAATTATACACCGCTCACACAAACCTTGTGCTTTACTACATAAAGAGGAGCAATGAGGGGATCAGGAGGTCAAAGTCGCCTGAAGGTGACATGCAAATGCCTCCCATTGATTTCTCACTGAACCCGGAGTATTTTCCTAGATCAGAAAGGCAGCTATTGTGGCCTAGAAGAAGCAGACCCTGCGATGAAGGCGTGGGAGAGAACGTGCACGAGAGCCTCCTAAGTGGGACAGATGTGGAGAAGCGACGGCGGTGACTCACAACCTGCTGTTTTGTGCCAGAATTATAGAGCGTTGTGTGGTTTCATACTCCTTTATTATAGTATATACTGTATATATCCAAAAAATATATATGAAAAAATGTATTAGAGATTCCTTTAGAATCTGTGGCTCCATTTACTAAATAATACCAAGATAAGTTTGGGCTGTTGCCTAGCAACAGGTATCACAGCCAGCAGGTGACTACCCTGGATCACCTGTTGAGATGGACACCCACTGTTTTGCCCTAAGGGTGACATTCATACCTATCGCTCCTGCAGTCTCCCTCTATAGTACCGGCATAGCGATAGGCTTAGTGCCTTATGTCACCTATGGCCCAAGTCATTTACAAAGCATGACCATTCTGTCACCTGTGAAATTCAGCGCCAACGTGCTGAAATTTTACTTTGTCTCTATCATATTTACCAATATTTTCATTGGTCAATTCGGGGCGGGCAAACTATGCCCCCAGGAATGCCCCCAAACCCGCCTAGGACTTCCACGTGACGGGTGCCAGTTAGTGGTGGCCCCACCCATTTTCAGCCCAGGACATCCTGAATTTGCTGGGGCTGCCTCTGAAATTTAGGGATAGTCATTGCAAATTTGTAGCAACTATGCTCTGTATTCTGATATTCATTAAAGGTGTTCTCCTGATCATTATAAATAAAGTTTATTGAAGAGAGCACTATGTAGCCTCACACTTTGCAATATACCCTCTGAAGTAATTTGGCCCCTAAGAGCAGAGATCTGGGGCCAGGGTGACAGGGACTGATCTGTCCGTTTACGTACATGTCCAGGACAAGGCATGGGCCAAAGACCTATGCGGATGGGGGGAAGGGGGGGGGGGGATTTGGTGCAAAGGTAAACTGGCTTAGTTGCCTATAGCAACCAATCAGCTTCCACCTTTCGTTTTTCAGAGCTCCTTTAGAAAATAAAAGGTTGAATCTGATTGGTTGCTATGGGCAACTACGCGAGTTTTCCATTGCACCAGTATTGATAAATCAGGGCCTGTTTTTTTTTTTTTTCAATCAACTTTATTTATAGTGTTCAGGAGAACATATAATGGCTCATGCCTTGAATCCAGAGGGGAAAAAAGCAGTACGGTTTGAGAGCTGCATTTATACAAGCAGACAAATAACGCGAGTTTGTGAGCGTTCGTGTGTGTTTGTATTAAGTGTGTGACTTTAGATTACGTGACTTGAGATTCAGGGACTTTAGGAGGGGACTACAGTAAGTTAGATTCTTATCACTGCACCATATTGTATTTTTTCTCTTTTCTTGTGTAATCCCCATTACTATGTGTTCCATTATTGACAGCGCAGTCCAGTGCACATCTTGTCTGATGTATGCAGTCCTGGAACAGCCGTCTGAGGGGGCATATCTTTGTTCAAAATGTGAGCAAATTGCCCGCTTGGAATCGCACATCGTGTATCTAAACGGGCGAGTTTCAACACTGAGAAGCGTTGACAATTTGGAAAAGAGTTTGCTGCTCACTGAGCAAGCACTCTATGGGGTAGATGTGGGGAGGATGGTAGCGAAGAGGATCAGGAAAGTGAGGTAGGTCGCTGGATAACAGAAAGCGGGGTAGAGGGAAAAGTGCCAGGGAGGCTAGCCGAAGGTTGGCAGATGAGGGGCATATCAGTCCAGGGACGGCACTGCTGCAGCCGGACCCTTCCTCTGCCAGTCAGGGGAATGTCAGCTCCAGTAAGCAGGGGACCAGGAGAGCGGGGCAGGCCAGACGGGTGCTGGTAGTGGGAGACTCCATTATTAAGGGTACAGAAAGGGCGATCTGTCACAAAGACCGGGATCGACGAACGGTGTGTTGTTTTCCTGGCGCTCGAGTTCGACACATCGCGGATCGCGTCGACAGATTACTGGGAGGGGCTGGAGAAGATCCAGCGGTCATGGTCCATATCAGAACCAATGACAAAGTTAGCGGTAGGTGGAGCGTCCTTAAAAATGATTTTAGGGATTTAGGTCACAAGCTTAGGGCAAGGACCTCAAAGGTAGTGTTTTCCAAAGTACTACCGGTACCACGAGAAAGGCAGCCGGGAGATTAGGGAGGTTAACAAGTGGCTCAAGAACTGGTGTAGGAAGGAGAGGTTTGGGTTCCTGGAGAACTGGGCCGACTTCTCTGTCACCTACAGGCTCTATCGTAGGGACGGGCTGCACCTCAATGGGGAAGGGGCAGCTGTGCTGGGGGGAAGATGGCTAGAAGGTTGGAGGAGTGTTTAAACTAGGGACTGGGGGGGAGGGTAATTACATTATAGAAGGGGAAGATAGTGCAGATAGAGACGGGGGCAGGTAATGGGACTGGGGGAGAAATGGAGGTTCAGAAGGAAAGGTGTAGGGTAAAAAATATACATAAACCTCTCAAATGTATGTATACTAATGCCAGAAGCCTGACTAATAAACCGGGGAACTGGAATTAGTGATGTGTGAGGAGGACTATGACATAGTGGGAATAACTGAGACATGGCTGGATGATAGCTATGACAGTGGGAATAACTGAGACATGGCTGGATGATAGCTATGACAGTGGGAATAACTGAGACATGGCTGGATGATAGCTATGACAGTAGGAATAACTGAGAAACGGCTGGATGATAGCTATGACAGTGGGAATAACTGAGACATGGCTGGATGATAGCTATGACAGTGGGAATAACTGAGACATGGCTGGATGATAGCTGTGACAGTGGGAATAACTGAGACATGGCTGGATGATAGCTATGACAGTAGGAATAACTGAGAAACGGCTGGATGATAGCTATGACAGTGGGAATAACTGAGACATGGCTGGATGATAGCTATGACATAGTGGGAATAACTGAGACATGGCTGGATGATGGCTATGACAGTGGGAATAACTGAGACATGGCTGGATGATAGCTGTGACAGTGGGAATAACTGAGACACGGCTGGATGATAGCTATGACAGTGGGAATAACTGAGACATGGCTGGATAATAGCTATGACAGTGGGAATAACTGAGACATGGCTGGATGATAGCTATGACAGTGGGAATAACTGAGACATGGCTGGATGATGGCTATGACAGTGGGAATAACTGAGACATGGCTGGATAATAGCTATGACAGTGGGAATAACTGAGACATGGCTGGAGGATAGCTATGACAGTGGGAATAACTGAGACATGGCTGGAGGATAGCTATAACAGTGGGAATAACTGAGACACGGCTGGATGATAGCTATGACAGTGGGAATGACTGAGACACGGCTGGATGATAGGCTGTGACAGTGGGAATAACTGAGACATGGCTGGATGATAGCTATGACAGTGGGAATAACTGAGACACGGCTGGATGATAGCTATGACAGTGGGAATGACTGAGACACGGCTGGATGATAGCTATGACAGTGGGAATAACTGAGACACGGCTGGATGATAGCTATGACAGTGGGAATAACTGAGACACGGCTGGATGATAGCTATGACAGTGGGAATAACTGAGACACGGCTGGATGATAGCTATGACAGTGGGAATAACTGAGACACGGCTGGATGATAGCTGTGACAGTGGGAATAACTGAGACATGGCTGGATGATAGCTATGACAGTGGGAATAACTGAGACATGGCTGGATGATAGCTATGACAGTGGGAATAACTGAGACATGGCTGGATGATAGCTATGACTGGGCAGTTAATGTACAGGGTTACAGTCTGTTTAGAAAGGATCTCCAAAACCGGAGAGGGGGGGGGGGGGGTCTGCCTTTATGTAAAGTCCTGTCTAAAGCCCACAGTCCGAGAAGATATAAGTGAGGGACAGGAACATGTGGAGTCTCTGTGGGTAGAAATACATGGAGGCAAAAACAATAATAAATTACTAATAGGAGTTTACTATAAACCCCCTAATATACCAGAGTCCACAGAAAATCTACTACTAAACGAGATAGACGAGGCGGCAGATCATGAGGTGGTTATTATGGGGGACTTCAACTACCCAGATATAGACTGGGAAACTGAGACCCGTACATCTCATAAAGGAAACAGGTTCTTGGCAATAACCAAAGACAATTACCTTTCCCAACTGGTTCAGGACCCGACTAGAGGGACGGCCATACTGGACTTAGTGTTAGCCAATAGACCTGACAGAACAACAGACGTGCAGGTCGGGGGACACCTGGGAAATAGTGACCATAAAGTAATAACCTTCCAATTATCATTCAAAAGAGTATTTCTTCAGGAAGGAACAAAAATACCAAACTTCAAAAAAGATACATTTAGCCAACTAAGAGAGGCCATAGGCCTAACTAACTGGGACAAAGTCCTCAAAAAATAAAAATACAAAATGGGATTTTTTAAAAAGCATCCTAAAATCTAATTGTGAGAGGTACATACCTTATAGGAATAAAAGGTTAAGGAACAAGATAAAAAAACAATGTGGATAAATAGAACTGTAAGAAAGCATTTAGATCACTAAAACAGGAGGGTAGCGAGGAAGCACTGAAAAACTATAAGGGAAAAAATAGAATATGTAAAAAAAACAAATAAAAGCAGACAAACTAGAGACCGAGAGATTAATTGCCAAAGAGAGCAAAACTAACCCTAAAATGTTGCAGAGAGCGATGAGGAGAAAGCAAAGTTATGAAATATTTTTTTCTCCACTGTATTCACTGAAGAAAATAAACTGTCAGATGAAATTTAGAATGTAAAAGTTAATTCCCAATTAAAAGTGCCCTGTCTGACCCAGGAAGAAGTGCAGCGGCGCCTTAAAAAGATTAAAATATAATTAACCCACGTCCCTCTGATAAGGTCTTACAACCCCTCATGTCCTCTTCTGGTATTACAGACATATGGAGATCTCTTCACCCAGATGATAGAGAATACACACATTTTTCTCATGTGCACCAGTCATGGTCCCGCATTGATTATTTGCTGCCTAGCACAAACATGGAGGGTAGAGTGACCAGTGCCAAGATCCATGATTTGGTGATCTCAGATCACTCACCTGTATTTACTTGCAGAACGCACAACCCAGGGGAACGGATTTTATTTGGCGTTTTTCCTTCCTTCTTGGCCAAAGATGATAACTTCCAGGATATCTTAAAAGGTTGGTGGTTGGAGTTTCAAGATGACAATCCCCCACATGCATCAGATGTCTCTACTTATTGGGAAGCGGCAAAAGCGGTTTTGAGGGGTAAGATTATAGGGTGTATTGGTAACCTCCGCAAAACAATATCTAAACAACATTTAGCGGCCAGTAAATCACTGAGAGAAGCTTATACAACATTTCTAAAATCAGCTTCCTTAACAGATAAAGGTAATTGGATCAGGGCCAGAAGTGATTATCAATTATGGGTGGACAGGAGAGAGTTAATGTATAGGTCGGCTTTCCAAACAGACCTCTTCCGTTTCGGAAATAAGTCAGGGCGCATGTTAGCCAATTTAGCCAGAGGCAGATTCACCCCTACGAACATCACGTCTTTACGAAATGCCAAGGGAACGACACATACAAATCCCAAGACTATTAATAGACTCTTGGCAGAATTTTATGCCGGCTTATACAGTGACTCTCCAAGGGGATCTGAAGCAGGTAAAACCTTCCTGTCATCCATTAATATGCCATTCCTAGATGCGGCTCAACAGGAAAGCTTAAACTCAAAAATTACGGAGGGAGCAATTCTAGCCACCATTAAATCACTGCATAATGGCAAAGCCCTGGGCCCTGACGGGTACTCAGGGGAGTTCTACAAAGTGCTGCAAGCCCAAATATCCCCTACTTTAACCACATACTTTAATCATCTTCTCCAATCTGGTGACTTCCCGAGACACTCCAAAATAGCCCACATAAAACTTATATTAAAGCCCCACAAAGATCCATCTGATCCTGGCTCTTATCGGCCCATATCTTTGATCAACCAAGATCTAAAAATCTTAACGAAGATATTGGCGGATAGGTTGGGGGCCTTGATGCCTGATTTGGTGGGACCCTCCCAGGTGGGATTTATCAAAGGAAGATCAGCAGTAGCAAACATCAGAAAGGTGTTAGCTACCCTGCATTGGGTCCGACACCGTGCCCACCCAGGAGAGTCCCCCATTTTGCTAGCTTTAGATGTGGAGAAAGCTTTCGATTCAGTGAAATGGGATTGGTTGGAAGCGGTTTTAGACAAGTTCCAGATTATGGGTTCTTTTCGTACCTTTTTAAAAGGCTTGTATACAGATCAATTAGCCAGAGTACATACGGGAGGCTTTCTCTCCCCCACCTTCTCATTATACAAGGGGACACGACAAGGGTGCCCCCTCTCTCCGCTACTCTTCGACCTAGCCCTAGAGCCCTTAGCACGACTCTTGGAGGGGTCAGATGTTTACTCAGGTATTAAAATTGGCAGAAAATAAGTAAAATTACCTCTGTATGCAGATGATTTGCTATTGTTCATGTCAAATCCAGCCCAACACTTACGCCCCCTAATGGATTTAATGCAGACCTTTGGTTCTCTTTCAGGGTACCAAATCAACTCCTCTAAAAGTGAAATTCTTAAACTACAAGCCAGGAATCCCCCCCAATTATGGCAGACTAATGGGTTCGCCCCTAATTCGGTCAAACAAAATATAACATATTTAGGGTTGAAGATAGGCAAACTTCTGAGCTCCCTATATCATTTAAACTACCCACCTCTGATTAATATCATAGTGGCGGATTTGAATAGATGGCATTCTCTTCCATTGTCATTCATGGGACGATGCCACCTGATCAAAATGATGAGTTTTTCCAAACTACTTTGCCCTCTTCAAACCCTCCCAATTTTGTTGAAACACTCAGATGTAAACATACTTAACAGAGCCTTCACTAAATTCATATGGGTTGGGAAACGACACCGAATATCCCTGCATAAACTGATGCTATGGAAGCCTGAAGGGGGAATAAAGTTCCCAAACATTAGGGGCTATAATATTATCTGCCTTATGAGACACATCTTAGACTGGCTACATGGGACAGACCATTTCTCTAACAGAGACTTAGAACAAAACTTAGTAGCTCCGTGGGGCCTGGTGTCATGCCTCCACTCCAATTTAACTACTTTACCATCAGGAATAAAAAACTCAATACTAATAAGAGACGCGGTAGTTGCGTGGAAAGTGGCAAGGAAAGCATTTGGGCTCCCTTTCTCGACATCCAAATGGATGCCACTATGGGATCACCCTGAGTTCCCTCAGGGCAGGCACAACGCATTTCTGGAGACATGGAGAATGAAAGGGATCACTAGGGCAGAGCATCTGATGCATGTGGAGGAAAGGAGATGGTTGTCCCCTGGGGAGTTGAAAGAAAGATTCCAACTACCAAATTCCCAATTTTTACATATCCTGCAAGTATTGATATTTTGCGGATCTAGGATTCGTGACCTCTCTAAAGAAGCCTACAGAGCCATGTCAGGGACTTTCACGAAGGCCTCTCCAGCTAAGCTTTTTCACACATGGGAAAACATCACGGATGATGCGGACATCAGGGAGAAAATACTGGAGGGCTGGACCAAAGTCCGCTCTTGTGTCATCAATGAAGGGTGGCGAGAATCGTATTTTAAGATGATGCATAATGCGATATATGGCTTTAATTTCCCAGCTTCACCTAGTTTTCCAGATCCCATTACCCACTGTCCTAAATGCAAAGAATCCTATACAGATTTTTGGCATTAAATATGGACCTGTATAAAGGTGACGAGATTCTGGAAAGACCTGATAGATTATATCAGGAAACACTGGAAGGTGGACCTCCCTATAGAACCCCAGGTGATGCTTTTTCAATATATTTACCTCCCAACGCCTCAATCTGTTCCCTTCTTCCTCCACTCGATCTTGTTGGTCGCAAAGAGGGTCCTGCTACAGCATTGGCTGTCTGACCTTATGCCTGGGATGCCGGACGTGATCTCACAACTAAAAGTGCTACTAAGACATGATCGATTGGAGGCGGAGAGGCACAAAGAGAGTTCAGCCACAAAGTTCTTCAAGAAATGGAAACTTTTCCTCATCACTCACTTCAGTCCCTCTGAAATCCAGGGGATGGTCAGTCCGTTCTGCTATACCTCTTGGTATCTTACCTCCTCATTGAAAGGCACTTTAGGTGCCCTTAAGTTGGAGCACTTCAACGGAAATAAGCAAATAACGCCATATCAGCATGGCTTCATGAGGGATTGGTCATGTCAAACTAATGTAATCAGTTTCTATGAGGAGGTAAGTTCTAGACTTGACAGCGGCGAATCAATGGATGTCGTATATCTGGACTTCTCCAAAGCATTTGACGCTGTACCACATAAAAGGTTAGTATATAAAATGAGAATGCTCGGACTGGGAGAAAACGTCTGTATGTGGGTAAGTAACTGGCTGAGTGATAGAAAACAGAGGGTGGTTATTAACGGTACACACTCAGATTGGGTCACTGTCACTAGTGGGGTACCTCAGGGGTCAGTATTGGGCCCTATTCTCTTCAATATATTTATTAATGATCTTGTAGAAGGCTTGCATAGTAAAATATAAATTTTTGCAGATGACACTAAACTGTGTAAAGTAATTGACACGGAAGAGGACAGTATACGGTATATACACTCACCTAAAGAATTATTAGGAACACCATACTAATACGGTGTTGGACCCCCTTTTGCCTTCAGAACTGCCTTAATTCTACGTGGCATTGATTCCACAAGGTGCTGATAGCATTCTTTAGAAATGTTGGCCCATATTGATAGGATAGCATCTTGCAGTTGATGGAGATTTGAGGGATGCACATCCAGGGCACGAAGCTCCCGTTCCACCACATCCCAAAGATGCTCTATTGGGTTGAGATCTGGTGACTGTGGGGCCATTTTAGTACAGTGAACTCATTGTCATGTTCAAGAAACCAATGTGAGATGATTGGAGCTTTGTGACATGGTGCATTATCCTGCTGGAAGTAGCCATCAGAGGATGGGAACATGTTCTCATTCTGTTTATGCCAAATTCGGACTCTACCATTTGAATGTCTCAACAGAAATCGAGACTCATCAGACCAGGCAACATTTTTCCAGTCTTCAACAGTCCAATTTTGGTGAGCTCGTGCAAATTGTAGCCTCTTTTTCCTATTTGTAGTGGAGATGAGTGGTACCCGGTGGGGTCTTCTGCTGTTGCAGCCCATCTGCCTCAAGGTTGTGCGTGTTGTGGCTTCACAAATGCTTTGCTGCATACCTCGGTTGTAACGAGTGGTTATTTCAGCCAACGTTGCTCTTCTATCAGCTTGAATCAGTCGGCCCATTCTCCTCTGACCTCTAGCATCCACAAGGCATTTTCGCCCACAGGACGGCCGCATACTGGATGTTTTTCCCTTTTCACACCATTCTTTGTAAACCCTAGAAATGGTTGTGCGTGAAAATCCCAGTAACTGAGCAGATTGTGAAATACTCAGACCGGCCCGTCTGGCACCAACAACCATGCCACGCTCAAAATGGCTTAAATCACCTTTCTTTCCCATTCTGACATTCAGTTTGGAGTTCAGGAGATTGTCTTGACCAGGACCACCCCCCTAAATGCATCGAAGCAACTGCCATGTGATTGGTTGACTAGACAATTGCATTAATGAGGAATAGAACAGGTGTTCCTAATAATTCTTTAGGTGAGTGAATACACTACAGAGGACAGTATACTGTATATATACTACAGAGTATACAGTATACTGTATATATATACTACAGAGGACAGTATACTGTATATATACACTACAGAGGACAGTATACGGTATATATACACTACAGAGGACAGTATACTACTACAGAGGGATCTGGATAGATTGGAGGCCTGGGCAGATAAGTGGCAGGTGAGGTTTAACACTGACAAATGTAAGGTTATGCACATGGGAAGGAATAATGCAAGTCACCCGTACATACTAAATGGTAAAACACTCGGTAACACTGACATGGAAAAGGATCTAGGAATTTAAGTGAACAGCAAACTAATCTGTAGAAACCAGTGTCAGGCAGCTGCTGCCAAGGCCAATAAGATAATGGGTTGCATCAGAAGGGGCATAGATGCCGGTGATGAGAACATAGTCCTACCACTTCACAAATCGCTAGACAGACCACACATGGAGTACTGTGTACAGTTCTGGGCTCCTGTGAACAAGGCAGACATAGCAGAGCTGGAGAGGGTTCAGAGGAGGGCAACTAAAGTAATAACTGGAATGGGGCAACTACAGTACCCGGAAAGATTATCAAAATTAGAGTTATTCACTTTAGAAAAAAAACGACTGAGGGGAGATCTAATTACTATGTATGAAGTTTTTTTTTTTTGCCTTCCTCTGGATCAACTTGCAGGATAACAGGCCGAACTGGATGGACAATGTCTTTTTTCAGCCTTATGTACTATGTTACTATGCACACAAATGTATTTTCTTTCCATGTCCGTTCCGCTTTTTTGCAGACTGTATTCAGAGCCATACATTTCAATGGGTCCGCAAAAAAAAAAAACGGAAGGTACTGTGCGTTTTTCCGTTCCGCAAAAAAAATAGAACATGTCCTATTATTGTCCGCATTACGGACAAGGATAGTACTGTTCTATTAGGGGCCAGCTGTTCCGTTCTGCAAAATACGGAATGAACACGGACGTCATCTGTATTTTTTGCGGATCCGTTTTTTGCGGACCTCAAAATACATACGGTCGTGTGCATGAGGCCCTAAGGATCACCATTATCTTGTATTTAGGATAATGAACTTACCGATGGTTTGCTAACGAGCCAGTACGCCTGCTCCTGACACTCTATCACAATCCGGTCTCCTTTGCGGCGCTGTTTGGCGGCCCTGTGCATTAGCGGAAACAAGAACATAATATAAAAGTAGTATTCAAAAAGTCAGAGCCTTACAACATTATGGTGGTGGGCTGTCAGCTCTATATGCTGCCATGTTAGACAAGTCCATAGGGATCTATGCATGCAAACAAAATCACTTATCAGAACTGTTTCCCATAGCAACCAATCAGAGAGCAGCTTCCATTTCTCTAGAGCAGTTTTAGAAATGAAAGCTAAGCTCTGATTGGTTGCTATGGGCATCAGGTCCAGATTCGATAAATGAGGCCTACTGGATTAGCTAAGCCCGTCCTGGGTGTTATGTGTTATCATAGGGACACTGTTTGCAGGGCACAGAACCCGTATGGCAGTACAGCCTCCATATTCTGCACAAATACCACATGTACACAGGTATTCTCCTGTAGAAGCGATGCTTCCGTGTTTATGGAGTCCATGGACCACAGCACAATTTAAAATCACATTGTACGAGACACGATAGAAGATGGCTGGCTGTAATAACTCTGCACAAGGCGCTGCTGCGTGCATCCGGGAAAATCCATACAAATATTCCACACGATCCTGAATTTTTCATGATGGATTTTTATAAATATTTCATGTGCACCGGCTGCATTAAGAATATGCAGAAACACTTTACTTATTTATGGGGGGTTTAAGACGCGCTTACAACAAACAAAAAAAAGCACACGTGTCCTGAAACGCGGCGGCGCTGTAAGGGAGAGCTGTCAGAGCTGAAGGTATTACAGGATGGCTATGGGTCAGTGCGGAAAAAGGGCATGGACTGGGGTGGTGCACAATGCTAGCATTAAAGGGACATTCCAGAATTAGGGTCACACTTGTCCAGGTGCTATTGGAACCCATTTACATTGAAGTGAATGGGGATGAGCCGCAATACCAGACACAACCTGCAGCCAGGTGTGGCGCTGTTTTTTTTTTATTTTATTTTTTATGCAGTGCCCTGGAGCAAGGGAACTTTAGACTATGGACATTTGTGGATATTTTCCCTTATTGCTGCTATACAAAGCCATTCACTACTTAAATAACTTTAAAGGGTCAACTTGCACTGTGATTTGTGCTGTTGTGTGCACTTATACTGTTTTATATTGTTGAACTGCATTTATATATTTGTTGTAATATATCTTGTTCATTTGCACTGTTATTACCCTATAGCTGCACTGCACTGTGGAAAGGGTCAATGCACAGCCAGCTAATACTGAGAGACTTTATGACTTTCTACCTATGCAAAGTTATAAAAGGGAAAAACAGACAGACAGACTGTCTGGTTTAGCTCTGCTGTTTCTCTCTGAAGACTTGTTTATGTCTGGAAAAATTGCTTAGTCATTCCCATAGACTTGCATTGAAGCTCTATACAAGTCTATGATAGACAAAAATTGTAACATTGTTTCTGTTTAGGCTGTGCTTCTCAAATCCATCCCTTCTACTAGAAGGTTCTAGTTCAGTTATAAACTGTATATAAGGAGAGCAGTCAGAGGCCCTAGTTTTCTACAGATAGGGACCAATGCTTAGTAGGAGAGACTCTGCCAGACTGCATGAGTGACCAGAAGCAGGCGCTGAGACGGGGAGACTCTGCCACAGATCCTTTCCTCAGCACAAAACCTTCTGCCAGGGAGAAGCCATCCCAGTGCACTGCTTGTATTGTTTTGCACTTGAGTTCCTCTACTAAGGGCGTACACTGGTTTACTGCAAACGCTGACTCTCTGGACTTATTTCCCATTGGGGTGCACCACGCACCATGCAGAGCGCTTGAATGGAGACTGAGTTATGTGTCTGGTCACATGACCCGCCATCAGCGGCCATCTTATGGACAGGACCATTGTTAAAGTGAATGTGTCAATAAGAAAGAGATGAACATATGTAGGAAGTTCCATCAAAGCCGAGCTAGAAGTTGACATTTCTCCTAGTGGGCTCCACCCCCTTGACTCTTTAGAAACAAGGCACTTCTTGTTCTAAAGAATCATTTTTAAACATCATGTCACCTTTCCAGCTCGGTGGTTCACAGAGGCAAGGGGAATATGTCATAAGCCGTTTTCCAGCTTTAAGGTGGCCATTTTGTGGATACAACTACCTCCTTTACTTCAGCATTATTAAAAGGGGGTTCTGGGAGAATAGATGCGATGTCCCCATTAAGACCCCTTAACTGTTAGCCAGAGTGGAAAGCGGCTATAAAAAATAATCTCTCGCTCTGTAGGATATAACACAGGCAACCCACTGATTTCTATGTGCAGCATGTAATACTTCATTTCTCCTGTGGAGGTGCTGCAGGGAAATTGAACACTTGCTGCCAGGTTTTCACACAGACTGTGGTGGATCTCTGGGAGTCCGAGCAGTAGGATGTTCTGTGATCAACTTCTTTTTCTAACAACAGGCCTCCCTTCTTCCCTTTTAAAGAGGTTGCCCAGTTTTAAAAAAAACATATACCGTACCCTAATCATGAATTTTGAGTTAATAGAGGGGAGTGTAATGTTCAGGATAAGAGCTGCTACAAAGAGTGTCTTTTGCTCTGGAGGACCTTTCCTGTCCTGCATTACACAGACAACCCAATGGCTTGAATGAGCATTGTGTAGTACTTAATTACCCCTGTGGTGGCGCTGCAGGGAACATGAACAGTTACGGCCAGGTTTGATCACAGATAAAAGCAGATTGCTGTGGGTGTCAGGAGTGGAACTCTTCTAATAAATAGGGATTTCCAAGGTGGAGAACTCCTTTAAGGCTGGGAAAGCTGTAAAATGATTGGCTGTCATGGGTCACACTCCACTTTTCAAATAAGTGAGATGGTCTACAGACCTGATTTGCTCTCTTGCTTGCATCACGACGAAGTCCCAGGTGTGGTTAATTCGCTTGTGCAGCTGATTATAATTATCCTGTGAGAACCCAAGAAAAAAAATGGTTGACAAACACCTAAAAAAGACGAAATATTCACGTACAGTTAGAACACAAACCTGGTGACATACCCTACAGACTGACAATGAATATGGCCATCTTTAAAGCTCCAGTAGAGGTCTCCACTCATCTATCTTCAAAGCCTAATAGGCAAATCCGCCGGATTCTGTAGAGATGCATTCCCCTCTCCCCTAGCATTTCCTAAAAAGGCATATTTGTCTTCAAGGAGTAAAGGAAAGCTGGGTGACAACCTGTTGGAAGCTGTAATGGCGGCCATATTGATCGTCACCCAGCTTTCCCTACAAATTCATGACTGACCTTCTCATACTCCACCAGGTCTCCTTGTTTCCTGATATTCTTTTTTGCCAGATAAATTGCTGAATAGAAGATATAAGAATCATATTACTTCTATCCTAACCAGCATTTTCATCCTGATTTGCAGGTCATTATTAGGCCCAGCCCATGATCCACCCAGGAGCAACCATAAACACAACTGAATAGTTCGGAAGTATGGTTATTTGTGACTGTCAGGGCATGCTGGGACTTGCAGTCTCAGAACAGCTTCAAAGACACAGTTTAGGAACAAATGCATTAGCGCACCTTATGGGAACTCAACCAGTGGGGACAATGCCATGAACTAGTGGCACCGCCCACGAGGAGCACAGGTTGAAATACTGAGCAGTAGCACTTTAATCTCTATAGTAAAATGGTTTCCTTTCTTATGGAGAAAATGGGACTGCAAGAAATTTTAAGAAAATGAAAGTCTGAATAGTTGCTATTAGGCCCAGCATCCTTATCACAGTACAAAAGCAGGAAGAGTTGTCATGGGGATACAGAGAAGGCTGAGACACATGCATTATTACACCGGGCACAATATGAATAATTAAACAAGTGTAATTTACCATAGTCCAACTCTGTGGCGGGCCATTTATTGGTGGTCCAGAAATATGGGGTCTAGAAAAAAAAAATTACAGAAAATATCATAAAAAATATTTATGTATTATAAACTACCCTATCCCCGATTCCACTACACAACATAAAAGATTATATAATTACTGAAAAAGTCATACAGTGTGACAGAATAATAACAGATACAGTAGGAGGGAAGGTTCTGTCCCAGGGGCCACACGTGACCCACAATACCATGTTGTGTGGCCTACGGCCAGGACCGTTTCTAAGGAAGCTAATCGCCACTGTTTTCAATTATATCTGCATTGTCAGAAGCCATCTGGCCGAAGAATCCTCTGGAAGAACTCAACGACTGTGATTTTATATTGGCGAACACCCCAGTTGTTAAAGGGGGAACCATGGTTGGGGCCATGTTAATGGGGAACTCTCTTGCTGAACCACTATTAATAGAGGAATTCTGCAGCTGGGGCACTCTTCATAGGGGAACTCTGGCTGTGGCACTGTTAATGAGGGTACTATGGCTGGAACACTGTTAATAGGAGGACCATGGCTGGAGCACTATTAATGGGGGAACCATGGCTGGAGCACTGTTAATGGGAGGACCATGGCTGTAGCACAGTTAATGGGGGAACCATGACTGGAACATTGTTAATGGGAGGACCATGGCTGTGGCACGGTTAATAGGGAAACCATGGCTGGAACTCTGATAATGGGAGGACCATGACTTGAGCACTGGTAATGGGAGGACCATGGCTATGGCACTATTAGAAGGAGGACCATGGCTGGAGCACTGTTAATAGGGGAAGCATGGCTGAAACACTATTAATGGGGGAACCATGGCTGGAGCACTGTTAATGGGGGAAACATGGCTGGAGCACTATTAATGGGGGAACCATGGCTGGAGCATTGTTAATGGGAGGACCATGGCTGGAGCACTTTTAATGAGAGGACCATGGCTGGAGCACTGTTAATGGGGGAACCATGGCTGGAGTACTGCTAATGAGGGAACCATGGCTGGAGTACTGCTAATGAGGGAACCATGGCTGTGACACTGGTAATGGGAGGACCATGGCGGTGACACTGGTAATGGGAGGACCATGGCTGGAACACTGTTAATGGGAGGAGCATGGTTGGAGCACTGTTAATGGGAGGAGTATGTTTGGAGCACTGTTAATGGGGGAACCATGGCTGGAGCACTGTTAATGGGAGGACCATGGCTGTGGCACTGTTAATGGGAGGACCATGGCTGTGGCACTGTTAATGGGAGGACCATGGCTGGAGCACTATTAATGGGGGAACCATGGCTGGAGCACTATTAATGGGGGAACCATGGCTGGAGCACTGTTAATGGGGGAACCATGGCTGGAGCACTATTAATGTGGGAACCATGGCTGGAGAATTGTTAATAGGAGGACCATGGCTGGAGTACTGTTAATGGGGGAAGCATGGTTGGAGCACTGTTAATGGGGAAAGCATGGTTGGAGCACTGTTAATGGGGGTACCATGGCTGAAGCACTGTTAATGGAGTTATGCCATGATTGAGGTCCCTCACATGGATCCAGCGATCTCCCCATTCATTACTCTAATTGCTCTACGAGATTCTCTTCAGAATAGCAACCTCAAAGGTGTGTCCTTTGTGCTGCATCTCTCTCCGTATCAGCTCAGGGGGCGTGTTTGTTCTCCTGCAGCTTTTAACCCTGTAACTGCAACAGCTTCTATCAAATGATATGGCTGAGCGCGTGCGACCACCTCAGTGAGGTGGACAAGAAATAAAAAGAATAAACAGCAGGTGGCGCTTTACAGATTTTGCATTTCATTGAATAGCTCAGTGGCTATACAAAATGTTTAATTACATGCAATTACAAATGTATTCACATCCAAGTGCTGGTTTAAAAAATGTCTAATATTTTTCAGGGGGACAAGCTCTTTAAGGGGGGACTCTGGCTGGAGGATTGTTAATGGGGTAACCAAGGTTGGGGCAATGTTAATAGGGGATTTCTCTGGCTGGAGTACTACTTATAGAGAAGCTCTGCGGATGCGGCACTCATCACCGGGGAAATCGGGTTCTGTTGATGGAGGAACCATGGCTGTGGCACTGTTTATAGAGGAACTGTTAATGGGGGCTGGGGCACTTTTAAGTTTTGTCATACCAGGGTCAACCCTAATGTTTCCTCCTCCCCACACACTATGAGACAGAGTAGAAAGCGCTGTTAGTGTGGAATAATGAGTTGGGGGGATGGGGGTTAAGGGGCGTTTGGTTCCTGAAGCCCATGTTGGCCGCTAGAATGCAGCGGGAATCAGTCAGGCCCAATACAATAACCTATTTAAATCAATCTCCGTCTTGACGTGCTCCTCTCATTGTCCTCTTAGAGCCTGAAGAGAAGAAGCTTCACGTCTGCTAGGATTATAGTCTCCAAGACAGATTACAGTAATAATAGGGGATGGCAGAGCGTCTTGACATGTTGGGCAGTGCTCCTGTCAAAATAAATATCCTGTCGCTCTAGCGAGGAACACAAGATATTCATAGTCCCAAAAAGGAACTGACAAAAATCTCATTATTTTTTTTATTTAGCAGCACGTTCCTTACAGCAATGTCCTTGTCAATATTAAGCCCAAGACACCCAGTTTGTTTGAATACTTCCTGGCTCCATGCTTTTTTCTTTTATAGTATCTGCTTATTAATTTTCCAAAGAGAAAAACAAACCTTTCAAGGTATAACAGTACACAGACAATCAGTACTGCAGAAGTAATCGAGTGGTTACCACTAAGCACGGTCTATATTCCTGTTCAGAATTACATGCACAATTAGTTTCTGTCCAAAAAGAAATTGGTGTTAGAGGCAAATGTTTCATCACAATCACACGGACGTACATTCAAACCAAACAGTCACTCCCCCCACGGGACCAAACAAGGAAACATTGCTAAATCAAGGTGTTACTGTCTGTGCGTTAATCCAAGGATTCCACATTTTAAGGAAACGGTCAGAGGTTCCCCTGTGTTCGTAAACAAACTTGTAGAGTCCTAAATCAGAGTTGACTAATTTTATAACAAGACACGGAGGCTTCATATTGCTTTTACCTTTCTTTACTTCTACCATAGCAGCAAAGAGAAAAAAAGGTATACAAAATGGAAACCATAGTAACAGACTCCTCCCCTTATCCCAGTATATCCCTCCTTGTCTGCCTGGGATCTTCCTCTTTCTTTGCTGCTACCAGGCAGATAAGTACTCTCCAGCTCTGTGGCGTTGCTCAGGGTCTGGTATATATATATATATTTGTTTGGTTCTTTGATTTACCCCCCCCCCCCTTTTACTTGGGGTGTTGGGGTTCTTCTTCTTTAACAAATTTCATTTTTACAGTCTTTTATTATGTTTAATTTGTCTGGGGTATAATCGTTTCCTTTTCAGGTCTGTTATTCCACTGTGTCCCCTTTTCCTTGGGATTTTGCCCTCTTTAACGGTCCTTGCGGCTCCTCCGCCCTCTTGGCGTGAACCGCTTCCCCTCCTCTTACCTTTTCGTTCCGATTTACCTCAGATTGCGTCCGCCATTGCGCGCGCTTTTCTCTGTCTTCTTCTTCTCCTTCCCGCCCGAAGTCTCGCGATAACGAGATTTCGGCCGCATTTTCACTGTTCGGCTATTGCTGACGGCGAGATCTCGCGAGATCTCGTCGTCTCTGTGAGTTCCCCGCTCTGCACGCACCGGACATTACCGCTCTCCTCAGCCTATCCTCCTGCGGTTTACTACTGCTCCTCTGGGCCTTGTAAGTCCCTTCATTACACATATATTCGCTTCTTCCTCTATTATATTCCTGCTGCAGGTTATTACATGCTCTCTCCCCTTTTCTTTTCTTTTCTTTCAGTGTTGTACCTGCTACTTCCGGCTGGGGTGACTAACTCCTGCCGTTCCCTTCCATTATCATGTCCCTCAGGAAGAATTCTGTTACTTCACTGGCCCCTAGTGACCCCTCTCCTACAGATCAGGTTTCCCCTGTTCAGGATAGAAGGTCCGAGGTGATTCACCCGGACGACCATGATGTAGCTCTGCAAAAATCAATATCTAATGCTATTATGACCGCCATGGGTTCAATGTCTTCGGCATTGACCCAATCTATATCTCAGGCCCTTATGGCTCGTCCTATTACTGCTACCCAGGGCTCGGTCCTGCCTCCGGGGCCGGTACCTATTGCCTCCAGAACACCTCAGATTGATGGGCCATCCCCATCCCAAGATAACGCGCATTGTTCGCGTAAACGAGCTTGCACCCGCCAGGCAGAAAAAACGCGGGCATGGAAGACTGCCAGGTCTCTACCTGAGCCAATGTCAGACTCTGATAGGGAGTCGGAGGAGGAAACTCATGAGAATGTCTATGAATTGACGGATGAGGTGGAGGACGAATTGGCGGATATTGCTGTGGACCCGGCACTTAATGTATGCCCGGAAAACCCCTTTCTGCACCAGGGGTCAGCAGAGGATCTTTTATTGGATCCGTCTGGGGAACCACTGTTTAACCCCGATGAGCTGCACCATCCCCGCTCTGCGGAATGGATGCCCGCCACGCATGTAGCACAATATATGGAGGCTCGCATACGCAATCCGCTTAGTAAGGAATCGCGTAATAAGTTGCGAGCAGAGTGCCCCCGCCCTTTGATACCACACAAAGTGTGTGAAACGCCCTCAGTGGATCCTAAAATGGTCCAGTTTTTGGCAAAAACGGGTTTTAACCCCCGTAAAGGACTGGACGCGGCCTTGAAGGCAGTCCAAGACAAACTATTGGACATTACAGGTCCTTTAGCAAAAATCTTCGATTTGGCTGAATCCGCCAAAGCGGCAGGTAGCCAGGTGGACCCGGAAGAATTGAGAGGTTGGGCCCAGAGGGCCATATGCGTGGCTGGTAATGTCAATGCCTCGCTCGCCATTGAAAGGCGCAAAGCGATACTGATTAAAATAGAGCCAAAGCTGTCTAACTTAGCTTTGACTGAAGTGGGCAAAGATGCCCAGGGGTTGCTCTTTGGTGACTCTTTCATTAAAGAATTAGGTAAATACGTAGGAGCCTTTACGGCTCTTGATAAGGCCCAGACATCGATGCGTCGAGTCTTTCAAGGGCGTTTTTCCAATAGGGCCGGCAGTTCAAGGGGCCGACTGTCCGGCCGTTCCAATTTTCATGCCCGAGGTTTCGGCAGAGGCTCCTTTAACTATAGAGCATCCCTCCAGGATCAAAGACACCAACCGTCCTTTTTTCCATCACGAGGCACTCCTTTCCGGTCACGAGGTTTCAGAGGGAATCCAGGCTCCCGCCGACCTTTTGGTAAGTTATATTCTTCGTCCTCTACCTTTTTCAGACCATTATGTCGGAGGCAGACTCCGGTTCTTTTCTCATGTGTGGCCAGGCATAACCTCAGACCAATGGGTCCTTTCTACTGTGCAGGGGTTCACAATAGATCTGATTGCCGATCCGAGCTCCATACCGGTTCCCCCTCCAATACCACTGTCCGAGTCAGCACGACTCCTGTTTCAGAGGGAACTTTCGGATCTATTACAAAAAGGCGCGATCGAACGCGCTCCAGTACATCAAAGGGGTGTGATCAGCAGTATATTTTTGGTGCAAAAGAAAGGGGGCCAGATGCGCCCGGTGATCAACCTGAAAGCCTTAAACGCTTTTGTACAATATCGGCATTTCAAGATGGAGGGCATCCATCTTTTGAGAGATCTGCTCCTTCCAGGCGATTGGATGGCCAAGATAGATCTCAAAGACGCCTATCTCACGGTTCCAGTGTCTCCCTCTTCAAGAGACCTGCTGCGGTTCCTATGGAACGGTCAAACCTGGCGTTTCACCTGCCTTCCGTTCGGCCTATCCTCCGCCCCCTGGTGCTTTACCAAGATCATGCGCCCAGTGGTGGCTTGGCTTCGCAGCCGAGGTGTCCGCCTAATCGTCTACCTGGACGATATCTTGATTATGGCCCAATCACATACACTCCTACTGAAGCACCTCCACTTGACGGTGTCGCTCCTGTCCAATTTGGGGTTTATCGTCAATCGGGAGAAATCTTGTCTGACCCCTTCCAGGTCAATGGAGTTCCTGGGGTTCCAGGTGAACTCGGTGGAGTTATCCCTCAGTCTTCCCCTCTCAAAAATCAAGGCTATCCGCAAGGAACTGCGGCATGTCCTGCGACTAGATCAGATGTCTTTGCGACATTTAGCAAGGATAATCGGACTTTTGGCCTCCTCGATCCAGGCCATATTTCCAGCCCCCCTCCATTATCGGGCATTGCAGCGCCTCAAAATTGCCCACCTTCGGACGGGGGCCTCTTACGCAGATTTCGTCACTTTGGATGCAGAGACGAAGGACGAGATGAGATGGTGGATCCACAACCTGTCAGTCTGGAATGGCAGAGCAATTGTGGGTCCCCAACCGGATCTGGTCATAGAGTCCGATGCGAGCCTGCACGGATGGGGAGCGCATTGCAGTGGTGTCTCCACGGGCGGTCCTTGGTTTCTAGAAGAATCCCGCCTTCACATCAACGCCCTGGAGCTTCTCGCAGGGTCGTTTGCCATTCGCAGCTTTGCCAATGGGGTGGTCAGCTCAGCCATCAGACTCCGCATGGACAACATATCGGCGGTCAGGTATGTGAATTGTATGGGTGGAACACGGTCTGTGGTTCTGACCCATTTAGCGAAGGATTTTTGGGAGTTTTGTCTCGACAGGAACATTTCTGTGGTGGCAGAGTACCTTCCAGGCCTTCACAATACCCTGGCGGACTGGAGTTCACGCTACATATCAGACTCCAGCGACTGGAGGTTAGACGAGACAGTTTTTTCTGCTATTTCTTCTCTGTGGGGTCCCTTTTCAGTCGACCTGTTCGCTTCCCGCTTGAATACCCAGCTGCCCAGGTTTTTCAGCTGGAGGCCGGACCCCTTGGCGGAAGCAGTGGACGCTCTACTTCAACACTGGGGGGACGCGCTGATGTATGCTTTCCCTCCCTTCGCACTTATTCCGAGGGTACTCCTTCAAGTTCGTCAGCAGTTGGCGAACCTGGTTCTGATTGTGCCATTTTGGAGAACTCAGTCTTGGTTCCCTCAAATCCTGGAACTTCTGGTGGATTTTCCGCTTCTCCTTCCCGATCAGTTGTCTCTGCTTCTAGGGCCTGCAGGAGAATTTCATCCACTCCTCCAGAACGGGTCGTTACGTCTTCTAGCTTGCAAGATCTCGGGAGTCCAGAAGGAGGCGCTGGACTTTCAGCAACGACTAGGTTCTTATTGGACTGCGCTTGGGCACCCGGAACAAGACGGGCTTATCGAACCGCCTGGGGTTCTTGGGCTCGCTGGTGCGTCGAGCGAACTTTGGATCCCGTTGAGGCCCCTGTGAATTCCATTTTAGCCTTTTTATCCTCACTTTTTGAGGCCGGGAAGGCTTACCGTACCATCAATGTCTTTAGGTCAGCAATTTCCTCCAGGCATAACGGTTTCGAGGGACGTCCTGCGGGTCAGCACCCCCTGGTCTGTCGTTTACTAAAAGGCTCACGCTTGGCCCGACCGCCTCGGCCACGATTTTCATCGACTTGGGATGTGTCTGGTGTCTTATCCTTTTTAGTCAACTGGCCCTCTAATACTCAACTGTCCTTACGTCAGTTATCGGCCAAATTAGTCACCTTATTCTGTTTAATCTCCTGTAAGAGAGTTTCGGATGTGCGCGCGTTAGATTGGGACGCTAGATCCTTCACCCCTGAAGGGGTCCACTTTAATATCTCCCGACGTACAAAAACCAGTATCCGTTCGGTCTCTTACCCCCGTTTTCCGGATTCACCACAACTTTGTCCTGTGGAATGTTTACGCGAATATGAAGAGAGAACCCGTCCCTTACGCTCGCCTTCTCTTCCCCACTTATTCATTTCTTTTCGCAGTCCATTTGCTCCAGTTACCAGCGTTACATTATCTCGCTGGGTTAAGTGGATTCTCTCCCTGTCTGGGATTGATACGACCATATTTACAGCACACTCGGTTCGCAGTGCAGCGGCTACTTCCATGACAACATCTGGAGCTCGCTTAGAAGATGTTATGAGATTGGCGGATTGGTCCAGGACTTCCACTTTCCGCGAATTTTATTTCAGACCGGCATCACACGCTTTTGATTCTTTAGTGGCTCAGCTTTAAACGAGCAATATGAAGCCTCCGTGTCTTGTTATAAAATTATAGGATTTTACTAATGTATGACGTAAAGTCATGATTTTATTAAAGACACGGAGGCGAGTATTGCCCTCCCTGGACCCACCCTTGGGGCTTGAGTAAGTATGGAATGTTGATTTACCTTATGGTCAGGATATTAAAGTTGTTAGTAATTTTTTTTACTACCTGTGGTTCCTATGTTTTTTATGATGCACTGGATTATGCTCTTAGCAGGTTTTTTCTTTATTTTCTTTTTTCCTAGGTTGAGAGACTAACGGCGTCATGCTTTTGAGTCATACAGTTCCGTTCCGGTCGGATGTCCGATTGTTGCGGTCCAAGCCGACAGTTTCTAAAGGTTTTTCGTTATCCGGTTGTTTCAGCGTCAGTCGTTCCGGTTGGACAGCGCTGGTTGAGACGCAAAGAAAGAGGAAGATCCCAGGCAGACAAGGAGGGATATACTGGGATAAGGGGAGGAGTCTGTTACTATGGTTTCCATTTTGTATACCTTTTTTTCTCTTTGCTGCTATGGTAGAAGTAAAGAAAGGTAAAAGCAATACTCGCCTCCGTGTCTTTAATAAAATCATGACTTTACGTCATACATTAGTAAAATCCTATAATTGCGTCCAGTGTTGTTTTGTATGTATTTTATGGGTTTTCCTGTTCAAAAGGATGGTTTTCCTTGCGTAGTATAGAAGCAGCCTGTACAGTTTCCTACCATACTTTGTGGGGATAACATAATTGACTGGTTCCATGCTTGACACAAAACCATCATTTAAAAGCCAACTGCACATACTCTTGGGGTCCCCATCAGTCGTGCAGTATAACTACTATAATACTGCCTCCTATGTACAAGAACATAACTACTATAATACCGCCTCCTATATACAAGAATATAACTGCTATAATACTGTTCATATGTACAAGAATATAACTACTATAATACTGCTCCTATGTACAAGAATATAACTGCTATAATACTGCTTCCTATGTACAAGAATATAACTACTATAATACTGCTCCTATGTACAAAAATATAACTGCTATAATACTGCTCCTATGTACAAGAATATAACTACTATAATACTGCCTCCTATGTACAAGAATATAACTACTATTATACTGCCTCCTATGTACAAGAATATAACTACTATAATACTGCCTCCTATGTACAGGAATATAACTACTATAATACTGCTCCTATGTACAAGAATATAACTACTATTATACTGCCTCCTATGTACAAGAATATAACTACTATAATACTGCCTCCTATGTACAGGAATATAACTACTATAATACTGCTCCTATGTACAAGAATATAACTACTATAATACTGCCTCCTATGTACAAGAATATAACTACTATAATACTGCCTCCTATGTACATGAATATAACTATTATAATACTGCTCCTATGTACAAGAATATAACTACTATAATACTGCTCCTATGTACAAGAATATAACTGCTATAATACTGCTTCCTATGTACAAGAATATAACTACTATAATACTGCTCCTATGTACAAAAATATAACTGCTATAATACTGCTCCTATGTACAAGAATATAACTACTATAATACTGCCTCCTATGTACAAGAATATAACTACTATAATACTGCTCCTATGTACAAGAATATAACTACTATAATACTGCCTCCTATGTACAAGAATATAACTACTATAATACTGCCTCCTATGTACAAGAATATAACTTTTATAATACTGCTTCCTATGTACAAGAATATAACTTCTATAATACTGCTTCCTATGTACAAGAATATAACTACTATAATACTGCTCCTATGTACAAGAATATAACTACTATAATACTGCTCCTATGTACAAGAATATAACTACTATAATACTGCTCCTATGTACAAAAATATAACTGCTATAATACTGCTCCTATGTACAAGAATATAACTACTATAATACTGCCTCCTATGTACAAGAATATAACTACTATAATACTGCTCCTATGTACAAGAATATAACTACTATAATACTGCTCCTATGTACAAAAATATAACTGCTATAATACTGCTCCTATGTACAAGAATATAACTGCTATAATACTGCTCCTATGTACAAGAATATAACTACTATAATACTGCCTCCTATGTACAAGAATATAACTACTATAATACTGCTCCTATGTACAAGAATATAACTACTTTAATACTGCTCCTATGTACAAGAATATAACTACTATAATACTGCTCCTATGTACAAGAATATAACTACTATAATACTGCTCCTATGTACACGAATATAACTACTATAATACTGCTCCTATGTACAAGAATATAACTACTATAATACTGCTCCTATGTACAAAAATATAACTGCTATAATACTGCTCCTATGTACAAGAATATAACTGCTATAATACTGCTCCTATGTACAAGAATATAACTACTATAATACTGCTCCTATGTACAAGAATATAACTACTATGATACTGCCTCCTATGTACAAGAATATAACTTCTATAATACTGCTTCCTATGTACAAGAATATAACTACTATAATACTGCTCCTATGTACAAGAATATAACTACTATAATACTGCTCATATGTACAAGAATATAATTACTATAATACTGCTCCTATGTACAAGAGTATAACTACTATAATACTGCTCCTATGTACAAGAATATAACTACTATAATACTGCCTCCTATGTACAAGAATATAACTACTATAATACTGCTCCTATGTACAAGAATATAACTACTATAATACTGCTCCTATGTACAAGAATATAACTACTATAATACTGCCTCCTATGTACAAGAATATAACTACTATAATACTGCTCCTATGTACAAGAATATAACTACTATAATACTGCTCCTATGTACAAGAATATAACTACTATAATACTGCCTCCTATGTACAAGAATATAACTACTATAATACTGCCTCCTATGTACAAGAATATAACTACTATAATACTGCCTCCTATGTACAAGAATATAACTACTATAATACTGCTCCTATGTACAAGAATATAACTACTATAATACTGCCTCCTATGTACAAGAAAATAACTACTATAATACTGCTCCTATGTACAAGAATATAACTACTATAATACTGCTCCTATGTACAAGAATATAACTACTATAATACTGCTCCTATGTACAAGACTATAACTACTATAATACTGCTCCTATGTACAAGAATATAACTACTATAATACTGCCTCCTATGCACAAGAATATAACTACTATAATACTGCCTCCTATGTACAAGAATATAACTACTATAATACTGCTCCTATGTACAAGAATATAACTACTATAATACTGCTCCTATGTACAAGAATATAACTACTATAATACTGCCTCCTATGTACAAGAACATAACTACTATAATACTGCTCTTATGTACAAGAATATAACTACTATAATACTGCTCCTATGTACAAGAATATAACTACTATAATACTGCCTCCTATGTACAAGAATATAACTACTATAATACTGCTCCTATGTACAAGAATATAACTACTATAATACTGCCTCCTATGTACAAGAATATAACTACTATAATACTGCCTCCTATGTACAAGAAGATAACTACAATAATACTGCCTCTTATGTACAAGAATATAACTACTATAATACTGCTCCTATGTACAAGAATATAACTGCTATAATACTGCTCCTATGTACAAGAATATAACTACTATAATACTGCCTCCTATGTACAAGAATATAACTACTATAATACTGCTCCTATGTACAAGAATATAACTACTACTAAGATATCGCATGTCACATACAACAGCTGGTTAATAAAGGTCCTTTGACCCTTCTAACTTGTACTATTTCCCTTTACCTCCATCACCAAATTATTCTATACTTTCTCAAAATGTGCTTAGAGACATAAGTTATGTTATGTTTTGTATGTTCTCGTAAGGCCGTTGCCTTGCTGTTCACTAATTGCATAAAATGTCCCTGCAAACCAAGTGACTGTTACATGTACACATTTCTGTATATTCAAGATGTGTCCTCACAATGATCCACAAGTGCCTAAAGTATAGATGTTATACTACATTATCTCTGCTTCAAATCATGCCTCTTGTATGTTTAACTGCACTATTCATACTGCTTAGACATGTTTGGGGGATGTGCCTATCCACCCTGGCCTGAAATGCCCATCTATTTTTGTCTTGACACTATGTTGGAAAGTCGCTTGTGTAATAATTATCTGCTTCTTTTCAATAAAAAGAGCATTGTCAAAGAATATAACTACTATAATACTGCTCCTATGTACAAGAATATAACTACTATAATACTGCCTCCTATGTACAAGAATATAACTACTATAATACTGCTCCTATGTACAAGAATATAACTACTATAATACTGCTCCTATGTACAAGAATATAACTACTATAATACTGCCTCCTATGTACAAGAATATAACTACTATAATACTGCCTCCTATGTACAAGAATATAACTACTATAATACTGCCTCCTATGTACAAGAATATAACTACTATAATACTGCTCCTATGTACAAGAATATAACTACTATAATACTGCCTCCTATGTACAAGAAAATAACTACTATAATACTGCTCCTATGTACAAGAATATAACTACTATAATACTGCTCCTATGTACAAGAATATAACTACTATAATACTGCTCCTATGTACAAGACTATAACTACTATAATACTGCTCCTATGTACAAGAATATAACTACTATAATACTGCCTCCTATGCACAAGAATATAACTACTATAATACTGCCTCCTATGTACAAGAATATAACTACTATAATACTGCTCCTATGTACAAGAATATAACTACTATAATACTGCTCCTATGTACAAGAATATAACTACTATAATACTGCCTCCTATGTACAAGAACATAACTACTATAATACTGCTCTTATGTACAAGAATATAACTACTATAATACTGCTCCTATGTACAAGAATATAACTACTATAATACTGCCTCCTATGTACAAGAATATAACTACTATAATACTGCTCCTATGTACAAGAATATAACTACTATAATACTGCCTCCTATGTACAAGAATATAACTACTATAATACTGCCTCCTATGTACAAGAAGATAACTACAATAATACTGCCTCCTATGTACAAGAATATAACTACTATAATACTGCTCCTATGTACAAGAATATAACTGCTATAATACTGCTCCTATGTACAAGAATATAACTACTATAATACTGCCTCCTATGTACAAGAATATAACTACTATAATACTGCTCCTATGTACAAGAATATAACTACTATAATACTGCTCTTATGTACAAGAATATAACTACTATAATACTGCCTCCTATGTACAAGAATATAACTACTATAATACTGCCTCCTATGTACAAGAATATAACTACTATAATACTGCTAATATGTACAAGAATATAACTACTATAATACTGCTCCTATGTACAAGAATATAACTACTATAATACTGCTCCTATGTACAAGAATATAACTACTATAATACTGCTCCTATGTACAAGAATATAACTACTATAATACTGCCTCCTATGTACAAGAATATAAGTACTATAACACTGTCTACTATGTACATGAATATAACTACTATAATACCGCCTCCTATGTACAAGAATATAACTACTATAATACTGCCTCCTATGTACAAGAATATAACTACTATAATACTGCCTCCTATGTACAAGAATATAACTACTATAATACTGCTCCTATGTACAAGAATATAACTACTATAATACTGCCCGGTATATACATAAATATAACTGCTGTGAGTGACGCAATCAGTAAAGTTTCCTCTTCCTCTATAGTTAGACCATCCTGGGATAATTTGCAGTGCGGCAGGATCTATAACTCCAGCTATTTGCAGCCTCTTCAATACTCCAGGGCATTAGAGTCCAATTATCTTTCAATCTTCTTGGGAGAATCTGATGAGAGAGAAGCCCTGAGGCAGCAAACATGTTGATTTTTGGAATGAAGGATGCACAGGAAATGAAAGTAGGAGGAGGCGTAATCGATAACGCTCCACGATGAAGAATCGGCCAGCACACTGTCACTTATGTCAGCCATTAGCCGCTAACTGCTCTGCTTTGTAGCCCGGGGGCCGCCTGCTCTATAGATTGGATTTGGTTGACCCGTCCCCCTCCTCCCAATTTCCATACAATTTGATTAATAAATACTTAGGATCCTGTTTGTAGCATGGGGCCTGGTAAATGGAAATGTTGAGAAACTACACTTTTAGCGATTGCCTAATATATTGTTATCAGAATTGCTCATGTTACAGGCAGGTGAAAAGAAGCCAGCCAGGGCTGCAGGCAATTCAAATGCCCTACCCTAGCCCTGCAGGCACCATCAGCAAAATGCAGGCACAGTTGTATGGCAGCCTTAATCCTGTCTATGGACTGCATTCATTTTCCATTATGCAAATCTTCAAAGGCCCTGATCCAGGGCTAGCTGTATAGGCTGCCTCTTGGCTTTTACACACTTTCATACAGGTACAGACCATAAGACTAAAGGGAATTATTTGCCTGGGATAACTAAATATAGAAAAAATGTAATGTAACCTGCACTACCACCTATGACCACTAGATGGCATAGAACACTATTAGCGGTACTATGTAATTTGTGTACTAAGCTGGATAGTAATTACATATACCATACAATGTTATTTTAAAAAGCTGGCCTCATCTGTCATAAGAGTAGTACAGCCCATCCACCACTAGGGGCACTATAGAACTTGTTCTACAGTGATAGAAGTAGTACAGCCCACCCACCAGTAGGGGCACTGTAGACCTTGTTCCACAGTGATAGTAGTACAGCCCACCCACCACTAGGGGCACTGTAGATCTTGTTCTACAGTGATAGGAGTAGTACAGCCCATCCACCAGAGGGGCACTGTAGAGATTGTTCCAAAGTGATAGGAGTAGTACAGCCCATCCACCACTAGGGACACTGTAGAGATTGTTCCAAAGTGATAGGAGCAGTACAGCCCATCCACCACTAGGGATACTGTAGAGCTTGTTCCAAAGTGATAGGAGAAGTACAGTCTATCCACCACTAGGGACACTGTAGAGCTTGTTCCAAAGTGATATGAGAAGTACAGTCCATCCACCACTAGGGACACTGTAGAGCTTGTTCCAAAGTGATATGAGAAGTACAGTCCATCCACCACTAGGGACACCGTAGAGCTTCTTCCAAAGTGATAGGAGTAGTACAGCCCATCCACCACTAGAAATACTGTAGAGCTTGTTCCAAAGTGATAGGAGCAGTACAGTCCACCCACCACTAGGGGCACTGTAGAGCTTGTTCTACAGTGACAGACATAGTACAGCCCATCCACCACTAGGGACACTGTAGAGCTTGTACCACAGTGATAGACATAGTACAGCCCATCCACCACTAGGGGCACTGTAGAGCTTGTACCACAGTGACAGACATAGTACAGCCCATCCACCACTAGGGACGCTGTAGAGCTTGTACCACAGTGATAGACATAGTACAGCCCATCCACCACTAGGGGCACTGTAGAGCTTGTACCACAGTGACAGACATAGTACAGCCCATCCACCACTAGGGACACTGTAGAGCTTGTACCACAGTGATAGACATAGTACAGCCCATCCACCACTAGGGGCACTGTAGAGCTTGTACCACAGTGACAGACATAGTACAGCCCATCCACCACTAGGGGCACTGTAGAGCTTGTTCCACCATGACAGACATAGTACAGCACATCTACCACTAGGGGCACTGTAGAGCTTGTTCCACCATGACAGACATAGTACAGCACATCTACCACTAGGGGCACTGTAGAGCTTGTTCCTCTGCAATATAAATAGTACATTAGAGCTTGTTCTGAAGGACAACACATTCTATGCCGTACTAGTGGCTAAAACTTACCTGAAATCTGTAGGGGGAATCATCTGCTCTAAGAACAAGGTTCCTGGGGTCCTTCAGAGGATAAATGTAACCATACTTGACTAGCAAATTTCCAAGGTGCAGCGCTTCTACAAAAAGAAAGATTAGTATGTTTCAGAGATAAAAAATTCTAAAACACATCACATAAGACAACACCAGGCATTTTATGTCTACACCGTCTGTGAGGTAAACGTAGCAAAATATTGTGGACTATAACATCAATTAAAAAATATTGCGTCACGGAAGGGTTAAGTGTAATATTTTTGTACAGTTTGACTCCTATGGGCGCTCCATACGTGGCATGCTCAGTGAGATACTCTATTCTAGATATATTTTATCCTAGAAGCATTACTCCATTTTACCGTTCAATACAGAAGCTCTATATGGCGGTACATGAAATACATGGATGGCAGCCATTACAGAAATCTAGAATATCTGATAATCCAGCACCTACCAAGTCCCAGTGATGTCAGATTAAAGGCCTGGTCAAGCATTCTCCTGCCATTAATCATGAATGGTTAAATTTCACCAATTCAAGTCCCCCCCATCATATCTATATGCCCTAATAGCGCAAAAAATAAGTATTTTACTATACGTGTGCAAATCTATTTTTCTTATTATTTATTTTATGTTTTGTGCATAATGGACCACAAAGGTTTATGCTACAAAATAGATTTTTTCTTATCAATGTGTAACAGCTGAGTTTCCAATGCAAGCACCGACAAAACAATGATTTCTGTAAGTAAATCAAATTATGAAAAAATCTAAAAGAAAAAACATTCGAAATTTTTAAAAATTGTATAATACAACCAAAAAATGAATGTTCACGATTTTCCCGTCTTCCTTAGAGCACCTTGTCGCTGCCTCACTCATTTTATGCATAATTAAAGAGCCTTGATGATGTAAGACTCCCTAATCTGTAATGGAACAGACATCAGTACCGCTACCCGCTGATGCCAAGCTTTTTGTTTTCCCCCACAAAACGTGGAGACAGATGCTGAGTGAGTCTGAGCCTGCGCTGTCGCAAACACCCTCAACCTACTGCCAAAAGCTTCAACATGACAATGTTATGTATTAAACAAAAATGTTACAAAAAATGTAAAATCAAAATTTTATACATCCACCAATCCATAAAGAAACCCAGCAATGATACTTGTAAAGAGGGGGCCAAACTGAGCCCCCATTATGATGCCGGATTTAGCTATCTGGCACAGCATGACCTAATGTTTGTTCCCCTGTCCACCTCCTTTGCGTGACCCTTAGGCCATTTCCTTACCACTTTGCTTATAAACAATGTGGTTCCTCTGGGGAGGGGCTTCTTGGGTTATCCCACCCACTAGCAACAGTGATGGAACAAATCAGGGCTGAGCACCCTTTCTAAGTGCCAGATTGTTGGAGCATGGTCTGCTTCTATGGTCTTTACATTCTTGACAAACTCCTATCACTAGACAAAGCTTAGTGACAACCAATATGGCCACCACGATAGCATTTATAGGGGTGGTCACCCAGGTTTTATAGGGGTGGTCACCCAGGTTTCAGATCCCCAGAAACAAATCTGCCTACTTACACAGGGACAACACCTATGGGATGGCCATCTTGGTTTTTCAAAAGCAACTATAACTAAGAAACCATTCTTCGAGGGTACAAGTGCAGGCTTAGAGAGTGTGGGCCCACTAAACTTCCCCTTAAAGTGCAAAAATATTGGGAGGGATAACAAGTATCATTATCTTTAAGTTGCTTCACCCTTCCTCTCCATGGGGTCTCTTGGGGGACATATTGCTTGTTGGGGATTTTTTGAAACAGGACTCCACAGGAATGGAGGCTGGGGCTGGGGACTTTAGATATTAGGATATGCTATAACTATCATTGAGACCCCTATGGCTCCTTGCCCCATTAGCCTCTGTTCACCATAAGAGTCATGAGGTTGGATGAAGCCCAGCATGGGCCATAGGTGCACGACAACTGACAGCCGTAGCCCATTATTTACTGATCAGTGGGGGCTCCAGAGGTCATACCCCCACCAATAAGCATGCATATCCCATCACTATACCATAAATGTATAGGAAACCCCTTTAATTGGCACCAGGTTATTTTTATCTCTCCTCATTAAATTCAGACTGATGTAACGGCAGCCGCTATGTCTGCTCTCCGAGGAGAGAAGTGTTCAATAGAAACATAACTGGGCTGCCCTATCAATTCCTCTGGAACGTATAGAAGATAGTCCGCTTATTTATCTCATTTTCCTAGTTCTATGTTTCAGGAACCGGGACGTGATGCAAAGCCGAAACCTATCGCGTGACCAAGATCTCTGCAAATTCATTTCTCTGCCTTTTACGCATTAGGAGATGAAAGAAATTTCTAGAGGGAATAGACGTTGCGGAAAAACTGCAAGCAAGAAAAAAAAAGCATGATGGGGGTGGTCCCCAGGGTCTGGGAATAGTGGAAACACTGTAACTACTGTTACCGCCACTTCTAAGTCGGGGGCTCCTGGGAATTCTTTCTATTTATTCTGTAATTAGTCCATATAATTAAATTATTATTTTAGCACCTGCACATGTCTACTGGGAGGATCAGTCTATAAATGGAGGCTTATCACAGTGAGGGTGGCCATTTTTTTCCCAAGCCAGTAGGACAAGAACTGAAACAGTTGTTCATAGCAACCAATCAGATCACAGACGCCGTCACTCCAAGTGTGTGAGCGTATCCAACTATTCATGTTAAACAGGCTTGTTTTACATCCAGGACTGGCTCATATCGCTTTAATGGATATAAATTGTAAAATCTAGTATCTCTTTGCCGAAATAGAGAGAACCTGACCACAGAAGGTGTAGAGTTTATGTTAATTTTCTTTTTACTGTGTTGTTTCCTGAATTTTGGGGGAGATTCCAGGTGGAACAGGGGTGAGTCTTCAAAAGCCCCATAATTTGGATTTCACATGTTGATACGAACGCTCTGTCTATACAGAGGACTTTCTAGCTAAATAAATCCTGTGATCACAGCAGCACCTGCACTGATTTAGCAGATAGTTTCTATGTAGACACAGTGACCGGTGACGACTTTGCAGCTTCAGTGTATCTTTAATATGGCAAACAATGCTAACTTGAATGAATTAGGAAGAAAGAGAAATTTGCAACTTTGAGGGCGTTATGGCAGTGCATGTGGAACCACTGTGTCAACCATTCACATTGGGCTAATCCTAGGGGCATAATCCTGGCAGTCTCCTTGTACTCAACCATTTACCTGTATACAAGGATCTAGACTTCGCTGCAGAGGGGACAACAGGCTGCAAAGTAGTCTTTCTGTGATTGACAGTTGACCCACGGGGGTGAGAGACACCAGTGCAGGGGTCTAGCAAAATCAGAGACAACCTGAGGACAGGGCTGGCGGAGTACATGCAATATGGGAAACCGGTCCGAGGTCAGGGGAGGCAGCGTGGGATCAATACGGTAGTCAGGCACAGGTCAGATTAGGCAGTGGAGGGTCAGAATACAGTAAATGGACAAAAGGTCGGTACAAAGGCAGACAACAGAACAACCATCTTAACAAAATTATAGAAAGATAAGAATCCTATTGTTCAGGTACCCTCCTACAGGAGAAGCTGCCTAAAGTACCCCAGGGTATCAGCCATAGGCTGGTGAAGATTAGGGTGCACTTGCTGGCCCCTTTAAGAGCCAGAGGGAGCATGCATGAACTACGGCCTGCATGGAGGGACAGAGCCGATGCGGTAGGAAGAGGACAGTGGGAAACGGCAGATTATAGGAGATTGCATTCAAACTAAATACTACATTGATTTTGTAAAAAAGAGTGGCGAGCCAGAGAGGGGGAGGGGAGGGAGATGCATCAGTTCAGGGAAATTCTCCTTTCTCTTATTTAGCTAATGAGACATTATGTAAGGATTTTTGTCACTAAGGAAGGTTCACTACATGTAAAATGCCCAAGGACTGACCATCGTTACAAGCCAAGGACACCAAGGAGATGTTGCATTCCATATTTTTTTAACTATTAGATTACAACAGGAAATAATAAAAAAGAAAATTCTTATAATTAAAAACTTCCCTTGAAATTTTATGAAATGGAGTCATCAATGTCTGGGGTAGAGGGGGTTAATAGTTTACAGTCAGCTCCTGAAAATCCTAGTGCGTCATCTGCTGACCATTAAAACAAATAGCGATGGCCCATGTGGTCACACAAGACGAGTATCAACATCATAAAAGTAACATTGCACAGTACAATACAGAACCCACTGTGCAGTCCTTTTCTTATTGATCTGACTCCTCCCACTGGTGACATCATCAGAGTTCCTTTAGCTACATAAAGTCAGAGTCTGGGGACCTTCAGCATGGGATGTTCCTCAGAGTCCTTCCTGCACTGATCACATGGATTGGCATCGGGTGGGGAGAGAGAGAAGTGTGCAGGAGCACAGCTCTCTTACTGATCCATCAGAGTGCTGTATGAGTGCTCTGCCGGATCATTACAGAAGTAGTCATGGAGGTCTGCCACTACTGGACCACCCAGACTGTGGACTAAAGGACGCAGGCACTGTTAAGCAAGAATTTTTTCCTTGCTAACAGTGAGCCTTCACGACTCCATTTAAGTCATTACTTTTCAGAATCTCTTCATGTAGCTAGTAATGTTTTCTGTATCTGGCTTTAGTTCAGATTACCTAGCACCCACTCAACTTCCTGTCCAGGTGACCACCATTAAACTGCATGTAATGTTCACAGGAAGTTGCATCTGCTGTACAAAAGACTGCCTCTACCTTACTTCACAAACTTGTTTTAGGAACTCCCCCCCTCAAGTAGCTGGAAGAAGACTCTTAAAAAAATCCAGTAAAAAAAAAAGAAACACGCAAACAAGGCGTAGGGATAAGAAAAATTGTACGTTATGCAATATACGTAGCTTATACCCATACATAAAAGAGGCGAACATCTACTCTATGAAGAAGTGAAGACCAAAATCAGTCACTCACCTTCATCACTGATGGACAACTTCTGTATGAGCCACTCCACAACATCGTTACCTGAAACAACACACACAAATAATTTCTACAATCACAGATTCTACAAATAACTCGGTTCCATTTTCTTGTACATAGGAGGCAGTATTATTGTAGTTATATTCTTGTACATAGGAGCAGTATTATAGTAGTTATATTCTTGTACATAGGAGCAGTATTATAGTAGTTATATTCTTGTACATAGGAGCAGTATTATAGTAGTTATATTCTTGTACATAGGAGCAGTATTATAGTAGTTATATTCTTGTACATAGGAGGCAGTATTATAGTAGTTATATTCTTGTACATAGGGGCAGTATTATAGTAGTTATATTCTTGTACATAGGGGGCAGTATTATTGTAGTTATATTCGTGTACATAGGAGCAGTATTATAGTAGTTATATTCTTGTATATAGGAGGCAGTATTATAGTAGTTATATTCCTGTACATAGGGGCAGTATTATAGTAGTTATATTCTTGTACATAGGAGCAGTATTATAGTAGTTATATTCTTGTACATAGGAGCAGTATTATAGTAGTTATATTCTTGTATATAGGAGGCAGTATTATAGTAGTTATATTCTTGTACATAGGGGCAGTATTATAGTAGTTATATTCTTGTACATAGGGGGCAGTATTATTGTAGTTATATTCGTGTACATAGGAGCAGTATTATAGTAGTTATATTCTTGTATATAGGAGGCAGTATTATAGTAGTTATATTCCTGTACATAGGGGCAGTATTATAGTAGTTATATTCTTGTACATAGGAGCAGTATTATAGTAGTTATATTCTTGTACATAGGAGCAGTATTATAGTAGTTATATTCTTGTATATAGGAGGCAGTATTATAGTAGTTATATTCCTGTACATAGGGGGCAGTATTATAGTAGTTATATTCTTGTACATAGGGGGCAGTATTATAGTAGTTATATTCTTGTACATAGGAGCAGTATTATAGTAGTTATATTCCTGTACATAGGAGCAGTATTATAGTAGTTATATTCTTGTACATAGGAGCGGTATTATAGTAGTTATATTCCTGTACATAGGAGCAGTATTATGGTAGTTATATTCTTGTACATAGGAGCGGTATTATAGTAGTTATATTCTTGTACATAGGAGCAGTATTATGGTAGTTATATTCTTGTACATAGGAGCGGTATTATAGTAGTTATATTCTTGTACATAGGAGCAGTATTATAGTAATTATATTCTTGTACATAGGAGCAGTATTATAGTAGTTATATTCTTGTACATAGGAGCAGTATTATTGTAGTTATATTCTTGTATATAGGAGGCAGTATTATAGTAGTTATATTCTTGTACATAGGAGCAGTATTATAGTAGTTATATTCCTGTACATAGGAGCAGTATTATAGTAGTTATATTCTTGTACATAGGAGCAGTATTATAGCAGTTATATTCTTGTACATAGGAGCAGTATTATAGTAGTTATATTCTTGTACATAGGAGGCAGTATTATAGTAGTTATATTCTTGTACATAGGAGCAGTATTATAGTAGTTATATTCTTGTACATAGGAGCAGTATTATAGTAGTTATATTCTTGTATATAGGAGCAGTATTATAGTAGTTATATTCTTGTACATAGGAGCAGTATTATAGTAGTTATATTCTTGTACATAGGGGGCAGTATTATAGTAGTTATATTCTTGTACATAGGAGCAGTATTATAGTAGTTATATTCCTGTACATGGGAGCAGTATTATAGTAGTTATATTCTTGTACATAGGAGCGGTATTATAGTAGTTATATTCCTGTACATAGGAGCAGTATTATGGTAGTTATATTCTTGTACATAGGAGCGGTATTATAGTAGTTATATTCTTGTACATAGGAGCAGTATTATGGTAGTTATATTCTTGTACATAGGAGCGGTATTATAGTAGTTATATTCTTGTACATAGGAGCAGTATTATAGTAATTATATTCTTGTACATAGGAGCAGTATTATAGTAGTTATATTTTTGTACATAGGAGCAGTATTATTGTAGTTATATTCTTGTATATAGGAGGCAGTATTATAGTAGTTATATTCCTGTACATAGGGGGCAGTATTATAGTAGTTATATTCTTGTACATAGGAGCAGTATTATAGTAGTTATATTCCTGTACATAGGAGCAGTATTATAGTAGTTATATTCTTGTACATAGGAGCAGTATTATAGCAGTTATATTCTTGTACATAGGAGCAGTATTATAGTAGTTATATTCTTGTACATAGGAGGCAGTATTATAGTAGTTATATTCTTGTACATAGGAGCAGTATTATAGTAGTTATATTCTTGTACATAGGAGCAGTATTATAGTAGTTATATTCTTGTACATAGGAGCAGTATTATAGTAGTTATATTCTTGTACATAGGAGCAGTATTATAGTAGTTATATTCTTGTACATAGGAGCAGTATTATAGTAGTTATATTCTTGAACATAGGAGGCAGTATTATAGTAGTTATATTATTGTACATAGGAGCAGTATTATAGTAGTTATATTCTTGTACATAGGAGCAGTATTATAGTAGTTATATTCTTGTACATAGGAGGCAGTATTATAGTAGTTATATTCTTGTACATAGGAGCAGTATTATAGTAGTTATAATCTTGTACATAGGAGCAGTATTATAGTAGTTATATTCTTGTACATAGGAGCAGTATTATAGTAGTTATATTCTTGTACATAGGAGCAGTATTATAGTAGTTATATTCTTGTACATAGGAGCAGTATTATAGTAGTTATATTCCTGTACATAGGAGCAGTATTATAGTAGTTATATTCTTGTACATAGGAGCAGTATTATAGCAGTTATATTCTTGTACATAGGAGCAGTATTATAGTAGTTATATTCTTGTACATAGGAGGCAGTATTATAGTAGTTATATTCTTGTACATAGGAGCAGTATTATAGTAGTTATATTCTTGTACATAGGAGCAGTATTATAGTAGTTATATTCTTGTACATAGGAGCAGTATTATAGTAGTTATATTCTTGTACATAGGAGCAGTATTATAGTAATTATATTCCTGTACATAGGAGCAGTATTATAGTAGTTATATTCTTGTACATAGGAGCAGTATTATAGTAGTTATATTCTTGTACATAGGAGGCAGTATTATAGTAGTTATATTCTTGTACATAGGAGGCAGTATTATAGTAGTTATATTCTTGTACATAGGAGCAGTATTATAGTAGTTATATTATTGTACATAGGAGCAGTATTATAGTAGTTATATTCTTGTACATAGGAGCAGTATTATAGTAGTTATATTCTTGTACATAGGAGCAGTATTATAGTAGTTATATTATTGTACATAGGAGCAGTATTATAGTAGTTATATTCTTGTACATAGGAGACAGTATTATAGTAGTTATATTCTTATACATAGGAGGCAGTATTATAGTAGTTATATTTTTATACATAGGAGGCAGTATTATAGTAGTTATATTATTGTACATAGGAGGCAGTATTATAGTAGTTATATTCTTGTACATAGGAGCAGTATTATAGTAGTTATATTCTTATACATAGGAGCAGTATTATAGTAGTTATATTCTTATACATAGGAGCAGTATTATAGTAGTTATATTCTTATACATAGGAGGCAGTATTATAGTAGTTATATTCTTGTACATAGGAGCAGTATTATAGTAGTTATATTCTTGTACATAGGAGGCAGTATTATAGTAGTTATATTCTTGTACATAGGAGGCAGTATTATAGTAGTTATATTCTTGTACATAGGAGGCAGTATTATAGTAGTTATATTCTTGTACATAGGAGGCAGTATTATAGTAGTTATATTCTTGTACATAGGAGCAGTATTATAGTAGTTATATTCTTGTACATAGGAGGCAGTATTATAGTAGTTATATTCTTGTACATAGGAGGTAGTATTATAGTAGTTAAAAGTCTATAAAGCAATGCACAATACATACTCTTACTCATCACCTCTTAAAATATCAAACATAGAAATATGTGCCAAGGCCGTAGTTCTCTGAGACAGTCTGGCTGTTCTTGGAACCTCCTCTCAATCAGCCGACAGTGCAGACAGAAACAGTTTTCTTTATCTACAGCCTGTGGCCAAGAAAATAGCTTGAAGATGTTCATGGAATTGTCGGAGAAAATACAGCAGCATTCTCTATGTATGGCGCCTGATCAAGGAGTTGAATCAGTCTACACAACACACTGTACAGTCTTTAACAAGAGAAGCTGGCTATAACATAGTCTTATAGTCTTGCTGATGGGCTCCAGGGATTGTATAGGGTCAATAACAATGTTAAGAGCCTTTTAACTGCACAAAGGTGCACTTAGATTGTTGCTGCTCTCCTATCCATTACTATTAACAGAAGGCAGATTTGGAGAGAAGTTATGGGAAATGTTATCTTTCATATGGATCATACAGTTTGTAAAGCTCATTTTATACATAAGTAAACCAAAGCTTGATACGAATGCTACTTTAATAAAGGCTTCTCCACTGTGGACAGACATCTTTCAGGTCAGATTGGGTTTTCAGCATATGAGTAGAGACAAGAATGTTTCAGTTCACTGAGAGCAGGCAGAGAACTTTATAATACAAAGTAAATCAGAAAATTACATAACATAATGCAATGATTAAAAGTACACTCTAGACAGGACGGATACACTTTGTTGTATCCAGTGCAAGGCCTGAGGGGTGGAGCATGACACATGTCCCATACTCTGCCCCTTTTAAATGCCCCAATTTTGTAAGTGTTGGCAAGTATGCTAATAGTGACTGGTGCAACTACGGTGTATCATACAGATAAAGGAGTAATCGTCAACTTCTCAATTCCCATATAACTTGAGTGATGGATGTTCATGGTTAATGCAATTCAGAACTGAAATATCCTATTCCTGGTGGAGTTCTTCCTTAATCTTCATCGAATTACAGTAACCCACCATACTGAGGATGATATGGTTCAGCATGGTTTTACCGTGAATTCTGAGATCCGGGAATAACACAGGCTTGACAAGGCATGGAAAGTTTACTAAACAGAGATAAAAAGTATCAAATTACCTAGCCTTTAAACAAATGAGTAGGCCCCCATTGACCAGTTCCCAACCTGGCACCTGGCCAATGCCCATGGTTATATAGAGAAATATAGTTACAAGACATCTTATCCAATTGATGTCATTAAAGTAGATGAGATTTTTATTGCATACATAGAAGTTTTCTAGCTTCTTGGGCCCCTTCTAGCCCTTGCTAAAGTATCTTCAGTGTGCAGTAGGCATGTACATTTACCTCAACCCTCAGGAATGTGGTACTAGGTACCAGTCCTGATAACGGTAGAACATCAGGGGCCTGTATATGTTCACTTTTTAATTTTGTTACAAGGAGTATCATTACATTTAGAGGGGATAATTAATAGGAAAATAACCACTAAAAATAAACTTTGCCTCATAGAGGTGTAGCTACAGAGCATGCAAGTAGCACACAGTCCCCGAAGGGGTCCAAAGTCATATTGTCATGGTACCTTCTGTGACAGAGGTTAGAAGATCAGAGAGACTGACTTCACGTGAGGTTAACTGACAGTCTCTTGATTCTCAGTGTTGTTGTTTGGTAATGACCACACCTCTTGTCAGGTGCAGCTGGCAGTCATTACTGCTTCCCTATTTAGTTTGGTTTCACACTTCATACCATGCGGTTGATATTCTCTGCTTGGATTTGGAAGAGTTGGTGTGTGGTCCTTACCTGTGTTCCTGTTCATCCATTTTCTATAATATAAGTTGTACTGCTCTTTGTATTTTGTTGTTCCCTTGTGCTTGTTGTTGCTAGGCCTCAGGGAGACGATGGTTCGTTCACCTGGGAAGGAACCAGTAGTCTCATTCCCTTTCACTACCTCTAGGGCATCTCAGGGCTCCTACGGTTTAGGTTCCGGTGTATGTATTTTCCCACATTCAGGGTCTATACATACTGATCTAGGGGTATCCTAGGAGGTGACCTTTCCCTTCTTCCTAGCCTTGAGGCCTAGTTTTTTGTCTTCTCCCTTTTGTTGTCTTTTTGGTGCCCCCCCCCCCGTCCCCCCCATTATTCGTGACACATATAAATGGTGCATGGAGGGGGACAAGAAGCTTTAGGTTATGCTGCTGTCCACTACACATCCATCTGCAGAACTGCCATTCTCCTAATCACTAAAGCTGGAATTTACCGTACTTTTGTTTCCGACATACAATGTGCCATATATGTTTCCTGCATTTTCCTGGTTTATTTTTTACCAGCAGCCAGGTTTATCTTCTGAGAAAAGAGCAGGTGCCTAAGAGGATGCAAAGGAAATTAGAAAGAAAGGCCCACAGGTGTAATCAAGACTCGGAGGGGTTTAATTATCTTAATGAAACAGCTCGGCAATGAAGCCTGCAGAACACTACAATCTTCTACTGTGTGACATAAATTATAACTGTGAATGTAAGATGGAACTGGAGACAGGTGGAAGTGGGAAAGGAGCCATTTGTATTGAGTTATGCTGACAATTATTTCCTCCCGGCCACTAGATGACAGTATAACTGGAAACACAGGAACATTTCCCTTTACAGCTTGCTGTAAAGTCTGCATTTTAATAGGAACAACCAGTTCTTAAAATGGTAAGGCTACTTTTGGATGAGAGGAGGATAGTAAAAATGTGCACAGCTCTATTACTGGTTGACTGTATTAATATGTATTATCAACATTACACTTACAATAGTACCAGTCCATAACCAACACAAAGGGGACTTTGGTCTTCTGGATTTCAACTACTGACATGATTGTGTTAATCCATTGATGACGTACTTTGAGATATTTATTCAATGGTATGACTGAATCTACTCCAGTCTCTTCCTCGTAGTGGTCCACCAGTGGGCTCAATCTACTGATGAGTGCAAAAGAGGGTCATTGTGCACTGGTAATTATCACCTACTAAATGGGATCTGGAGCCATCTAAAATAGATCCTTGGGCAATTACGGAAAACAACCTACTAAAAATGTGTGTTTGTGAGTCACCTGAGCCATTGGGTCCTTGGACAATGCCCAATTACTATCTCCTAAGTGGAGCCTGAGAGTTATCTAAAATAACTGTCCTTGGCAAATACCAATTAGCCACCTACTAAAGAGTTATGCAAGCCATTGGAGCCTTTAGGTTCTTGAGCCATGCCCAATTACCATCTACTAATGGGGTCTGGAAGCAATTTGAGGTAACTGGTCCTTGCCAAATACCAGACAGCCACCTACTAAAGGGTTATGGGAGCCATCAGAGCCATTGGGTCCTTGGAAAATAATAAATTAACATCTACTAAGTGTAATCTGGGAGCTTTCTGAGGTAACTGGTTCTTGGTATATACCCATTAAGCACCTACTAAAAGATTATGGGAGCCATCAGGTCCTTGGGCAATCTCCATTTACCATCTACTAATGGGGTCTCGTAACTATCTGAGGTAACTAGTCCTCGGTAAATACCAATTAACCACCGACTAAAGGGTTATCTGAGACATTAGGTCCTTCTGTCATGCCCAATTACCATATACTAATGGGATCTGGGAACGTTCTGAGGTAACTGGCCCTTGACTAATACTAGACAACCACCTTCTAAAGGATCGTGGGAGCTATCAGAGCCATTGGGTCCTTGGGCAATAACTAATTACCATCTACTAAGTGTAGCCTTGGAGCTTTCTGAAGTAACTGGTCCTTGGTAAATACCAATTAGGCACCTACTAAAGGGTTGTGGGAGCCATCAGAGCCATATGATCCTTGGGCAATGTCCAATTACCATCTCATAATGGGTCCAGAAACTATCTCAGGTAACTGGTCCTTGGTTAATACCAGATATCCACCCACTAAAGGGTTATGGTAGCCATTAGCACTAGCGGGCCCTTGGACAATGCCCAATTGCGACCTACCAATGAGGTCTGGGTGCCAACTGAAATTGGCTCCTTAAGTAATACTCAATTACTACCTACTAAATAGCATCTGGGAGGTAAATAGATTTTTCCGGACCTTCAGCAATTCTGGATATCTACAGGGAGGTATTATAGCATTTAAACTCTAGTTCCTCGAATGCTTTCAAATTACTCACTCCTAAACATGGTCTAGTAGCCATCTTAGCTATCTGGTCCTGGGCAATTCCTGATTAATATCTACTAAAGGTGGTTTTGGAGAGTGTCCAGCTCCAAAGTTAACCAGTGTGCATCCGTTTTGCACACTGTCTACTGAAATGTCTCCACATAAATTGCACCAGAGAAGAAGAAGTATCTAATGGACTGTGTAAAACGCCTTGAGCTTAACGTTCTCCCACTTTCCAGCTACCTCCTGTACCAAGTAATAACTTCCTCCTTCCTTCTCCAGCTTTTTCATCCTCCCACAGGGCTTAAATAAAATAGGTCGGGGATAGTGTGCTGCTTTTATGGCTTTTTATGTTTTATGATGATTGGGAAAATGTGCATCTAAACATGTTTCTGCAGGATACAGCTAGTCCCATCATAATACACAAATACTTCACATTTTTGGCCCACACCCCAACTATAGTCCCCTTTTAATATAAACATTGCTTTTAGTTTAAAAAGTTATCAAATCTCAAATTTCAAAGCTTCCTCTTCTTGTTCACTTTCTTGGCTAATTTGTTGTGGGAGGTTGCACACTGGGCACAGCATTACAGAAGCTCTGCTAAGTTGTTAGAGATGTTACTGTCTACATCCAGTAGACAAAACCCAGTGGCAACAGGTAGAATAATGACTGCAGCTGTGGAGTATAATGCAGGACAAGTAATGTAATGTACGTACACAGTGACTCCCCCAGCAGAAATGGGAGTGCAGCTCCGGTGTATAATACAGGATGTAACTCAGGATCAGTACGGGATAAGTAATGTAATGTATATACACAGTGACTCCACCAGCAGAATGGTGAGCGCAGTTCTGGAGTATAATACAGGATGTAACTCAGGATCAGTAAGTAAGGTATGTACACAGTGACTGCACAAGCAGAATAGTGAGTGCAGCTCTGGAGTATAATACAGGATGTAACTCGGGATCAGTACAGGATAAGTAATGTAATGTATATACACAGTGACTCCAGCAGAATAGTGAGTGCAGCTCTGGAGTATAATACAGTATGTAACTCGGGATCAGTACAGGATAAGTAATGTATGTACACAGTGACTCCACCAGCAGAATAGTGAGTGCAGCTCTGGAGTATAATACAGGATGTAAATCAGGATCAGTACAGGATAAGTAACTGTGACTGCACCAGCAGAAGGGTGAGCGCAGTTTTGGAGTATAATACAGGCAGGGGCGGACTGAGCGGTCGGGCACTTCGGACGTGGTCCGAGGGCCTGGCCGGGATGGGGGCCCGCCGCAGCAGTGCACATAACGTCAGTCGTCACTGTGTTCCTTCTGCACCGCACTGACGTCACACACACACCGCCGGCGCCTGGCAGCGTGTGTGACAGTTTATTTTCAAGTTAGTTAAATATGATTGATTCTTGTCTTAGCGGACCAGGCCCCCTCGCTAATGTAATCTTGGGATTCGAACCCACAACCTTCATGTATCAGAGGCAAAGCATTTACCCACACAGCCATAAAGGCTGCCTTACCAATGACTGGGGGGAGCGGGAGGCACTTGATACTGGCACATGGGGGGAGGGGGGTTGGGGGTTTCTTATTAGGATAAAATACATCAGCTCCGCCGAGCCCCCGGCCAAGTGTGGAAGTGGCGTCCGAGGTCCCCGATGGTCAAGCCAAGTAATTGTAAGTTTTCATGTGGAATATGTTTATGTTAGTCAGTGCTTGTATAGCATACACTGTGCCCCACAATATACAGTACACCTCTACACTGTGCCCCACAATATACAGTATGCCGCTACACTGTGCCAAAGGAGTGGGGTTTACACAGGAGAAGGGAGGTGCGAAGTGCGCTGGGGGGGCCCTTACAAATATTTGCGCTGTTCGCACACTCATTGGCGCTGTGGGATTCGCAGGAAAAGGAAGGGAACTCTGAGGAGCGTGGGCACAGAGTTCGCTGAGGTAGTGGTTTTTGGATAAGTGGTAGCCTAGGCAGCTTTACGTCTCAGCCATGTCTGGTCTGAAAAAAAATGAAAGACTGTGCTGTGCTGGCGGCGCTGCTGTTGCTGTGGGCTGTGGCAGGGCCGGGGTGAAAAGGGGAGAAAAATACGTTATAAAAAAGTCTGATAAATACCAGTGTGAATGAAGGACTGTTAAAAGGGGTTAATAACTACTGAAGGCCCTTCACAGTAGTTATTAACCCGTTTCAGCAGTCCCCCATTCACAGTATTTATTAACCCCTTTCACTAGTCCCCTCTTTAGTGAAGGGGGGACTGCTGAAGGGGTTAATAAATACTGTGAATGGGGGACTGCTGAAGTGGTTAATAAATACTGTGAATGGGGGACTGCTGAAAGGGGTTAATAAATACTGTGAATGGGGGACTGCTGAAAGGGGTTAATAACTATTGAAGGCCCTTCACAGTAATTATTAACCCCTTTCAAATGTCCCCTGTTCACAGTATTTATTAACCCCTTCAGCAGTCCCTTCTTCACTGAAGAGGGGACTAGTGAAAGGAGTTAATAACTACTGTGAATGGGGGACTCAGGACTGCTGAACTAGGTTAATAATACAGCGCTTTTCCATCCCGCAGAGTACAATAAAGCAAAAGCGCTATAGTGACGTATTTTTTTTCTTTTGCCGGGCACTTACTGGGAGAGGGGCATGGTTTATCAGGTTGAGGGTGTGGCCTAGGGGTGAAGCAAGTGGTCACCCTAGTCGCGAATCATAATACTTACCTGTATAGGATAGGACTCAGGAGGGGCCTGGTCCTGTACACGTGGGTGGTGCTTGCGGCAGAACATGGGTGGAGCCTGTAAGGGGGCCCTTGATTTATTTTGCCCGGGGGCCCTGAGGCTTCTCAGTCCGCCCCTGAATACAGGATGTAAATCAGGATCAGTACAGGATAAGTAATGTAATGTATGTACACAGTGACTCCACCAGCAGAATGGTGGGTCACAGTTCTTGAGTATAATACAGGATGTAAATCAGGATCAGTCCAGGATAAGTAATGTAATGTATGTACTGTGGGGATTCGCTCAAGTAGTTAGGATACGCGGGCGCAGTACAGAGGCAAAATACAAGTTCGTAATTCAAAGTTCAGTGTTTATTCACACATGATGCCAAAAACAAAACTTCAGTTTTGCAGTGTTGGTGTTACTTCACACCCAATGGAAAGTTAATAAAACAAAAGTCACCTTGGTGGCAGTTCTGCCTCAGAAAGTTCAAATACAGGCTTTAGGCGGCCTGTTCCCCTGACACACGGGTCTCCGCTCTCCAGCCCAGCACAGGCCTCAGATCCCAGCACACAGACCTCCTGAGCTCCACTGTCAGACAGAGGTAATCCTCTCACCTGGCAGTGCTGGCTGTTTTTTATGCCTGGCAAAACCCGGCCTGGAACGTGGGGAGTAGTCACCCACCCAGAACTTTGACTACTCCCAGTAAGAGCCGTCCCAGATCAACTATTACAGCCATGCTAAGTACCAAGGTGTCAAACAGCAACTGCTGCTGACACATAAAAACCGGCTCTTACTCCACCGAGGCCAGGAACCTCAGTGACATGTACCAATCATCCACGATGATTACTTGTACCTTCTTACATACCTCCCCCCTTTGTTCAACCCTGAGTGGGTGAACACATGCCATACAGTATACTCGGGACAGGGAATCCGCGTTTCCCTGCAACCGACCTGTCCTGTGTTCTACGGAGAACTTAAAGTTTTGTAAGGAAAGGAACCACCTGGTGACTCGAGCATTTCTCTCTTTGGCCTGGCTCATCCACTTGAGAGGGGAGTGGTCAGTCACCAGGCGGAATGTTCTCCCCAACAAATAATAGCGGAGAGACTCGAGTGCCCACTTGATAGACAGGCACTCTCTCTCCACTATACTATACTGGATCTCGGCTGGGATGAGCTTACGGCTGAGGAAGACAATAGGATGCTCCTCCCTGTTGACTTCCTGAGACAGTACAGCACCGATGCCTACCTCAGAGGCATCGGCCTTTTGAAGTCGGGCATCACCAAAACCAGGGTCCCGCACAGGGCCAACATCAAAGCGGAGAAAGCCTCTTCCGCCCGATCATCTCAGCGAACCATCACTGACTTGTGTCCCTTCAAGAGCCCTGTCAATGGCGCGGCCACCCTAAGTGGGGGACAAACCTCATGTAATAGCCCACCATTCCCAGAAATGACTTTACTTGTCTAGTGGTGACAGGTCAGGGCCAATTTCGTATTGCCTCTATTTTGTTCACTTGGGGTTTGATGACTCCGCGCCCATACCCCAGGTATTTAATCTCCTCTAATCCTATCGCAAATTTTTGGGGGTTAGCGGTTAGTCCCGCCTTCCAAAGGGAGTCCACTACAGCCTGCACTTTGGGTAGGTCACTTTCCCAGTCGGTACGGTGGATGACAATATCGTCCAGGTAAGCTGAAGCTTACCGACGATGTGGACGCAGCACAATGTCCATAAGCCATTGAAAAGTGGCGGGGGCACCATGCAGACCAAAGGGTAGCACCTTATACTGATACAGCCCCTCTGGTGTGATGAAGGCAGTTTTCTCTTTGGCAGCCTCCATTAAGGGCACCTGCCAGTACCCTTTCCTGAGGTCCAAAACAGAAAAATACCGGGCTTGTCCTAACCTCTCGATGAGCTCATCTACCTGGGGCATGGGATACGCATCGAATTTGAAAATCTCATTCAGTTTACGAAAATCGTTACAGTACCGTAACGTCCTGTCTGGCTTGGGTATTAAGACTATAGGACTGGCCCATTCACTTTTTGACTCCTCAATCTATTGCAGCATTAACTGCACTTCCTCCGAGATGGCTTGTCGCCGAGCCTCGGGTACCCGGTATGGTTTTAACCAGACTTTGACCTGAGATTACGTGACAATGTCATGCTGGATTGTGGAAGTGCATCCATGGAGCTCCCGAGAACACATCCGTGTTCCGACTAACGAACTCCCTGGCCTCCTGAGCCTGTTTAGAGGAGAGGCTGTCAGCAACTTTTACAGCGGCAACCGCTTCCCTTGCATCAGCCAAAGGGGCCGTAGAGGTCTCCCTATCCTTCCACTGCTTAAGTAAATTAACATGGTAGATCTATTCCGGCTTTCGCCGCCCTGGCTGGTGTACCTTGTAGTTCACTTCTCCAATTTTCTCGAGTACCTCGTAGGGCCCCTGCCACCTAGCCAGGAACTTACTGTCCACAGTCGGTACCAGAATTAAAACCCGATCACTCGGGTAAAGATCCGGACCCGAGCCTGACGATTATAGACCCAACTCTGGGCTCGTTGAGCTGCCTCCATATGCTCCCTAACAAGAGGCAACACTGTCTCTATCCGATCTTGCATCTGGGTAATGTACTCAATAACACTTTTATACGGAGTGGGCTGTTGTTCCCATACCTCTTTGGCTACAGCCAAGAGACTGGGAGGGTGTCTGCCATATAGCAGTTCGAAGGGCGACAACCCAGTAGAGGTCTGGGGTACCTCTCGCACTGCGAACATGAGATAGGGCAGAAGAATGTCCCAGTCCTTCCCATTTTTAGCCATCACCCTTTTCAACATATTTTTTAATGTTTGGCCTTTCTACCAGACCGTCTGTTTGCGGATGGTAAACAGACATCCGTAGTTGTTTTATGTGCAGCAACTTACAGAGTTCCCTCATCACCTTGGACATAAAAGGGGTCCCCTGGTCAGTCAGAACCTCTTTAGGTAGCCCCATTTAGGAGAACATTTCCATTAGCTCCTTAGCTATCAGTTTAGCCGATGTATGTCGCAGTGGCACCGCCTCCGTGTACTGAGTGGCGTAGTCTAGGATGACCAAGATGTGTTGGTGTCTTCTAGCAGACTTTGGTACTAGGCCTACGAGGTCCATAGCGATACGCTCAAACGGTACCTTAATGATCGGGAGAGGTACCAAGGGACTATGGAAAAGGTGCTGGGGGCTAGTTGCCTGGCAGGTCGGGCAAGACTTACAGACATGGTCCACCTCCCTTAACAGACTGGGCCAGTAAAACCGTTGTAGAATCCGGTCCTGTGTTTTCATCATTCCCAGATGACCCCCGAGAACATGTTGGTGGGCTCACTCTAACACGAGTTTGCGATAAGCCTGGGGCACCACCAACTGTTCAATGGGTTCACCCAGCAGCTGGTTTACCCGATACAACATATCCTGCTGAACCACAAAAAGGGGGAACATCGACTCTGGTAGATGGTTCACCATCTACTATTAATACATTTTCCCAGGCGCGGGATAGGGTGGGGTCCCGGTGTTGTGCAGTACCATAATTATGACCACTAATGGACAGCAAATAAAACTAATGAATAATGGACAGTAAATAAAACTATTTATTCTAAACCCTGAAAACTCTTGAGTCATGTGTACACAGAGAGGGAGAGAGCAGAGGACCATGTGGGACACCTCGTAGGTCCTTACAGCTCACAGAATATACAGATTACTGAATCTGCCACACACAGATGACTACAAGAGCTTTGGAGGCGGACTGTACATAACCAGCTCGGATTTGTAAAGTACTGGTTTTGATCTTCCATCCATTCTTGTACAACAAGTCTGAATATATTAACCTAGCTCCAATGTAGTGACTTTATTTAACCCTGCTGACGGAAGTAATCTATATTGCAGACACCTATATACTGGAAAACTACCTTGATTTTACCCTTTTCTTCTTCAAGCATTATTTAGGTGGACTTTATTTGTTTTTTGTTTTTGTTTTTGTGTGTGAGGGTCACACCCCATATCAATAGGGGGACTTCTGAACTTGGATTGAGGTTACAATTTAGCCCCGTTAAGGATTGATACAGTGGGACATATGAGAGTGAAGACACATGCTATCATACATAAAGATCATATTTTAAAGTGTTTATTCTGCTATTTTTTGAGGACACATCTGTACATTTTATCGATTTCTTATCTACGTATTTCCTAGTTTTATACAATTTAGAATAAATAGTTTTATTTACTGTCCATTAGTCATTAGTTTTATTTGCTGTCCATTAGTGGTCAGATAAGATATAGAGTGCCCCCACTGTCTATTCAATACTCACTCCTTCTATTTCGGTACTGGGGGTACCGCGGGGTGTGCACCTGGTAATTTTCTGTGATTTTGGTTGAGCCACTTACCAGTATACATTTTTACAGTACCAAAATTATCCCCGGAGACATTGAGGTCTGCCAGCTCAGGCTCCAGCGGCAAGTCCTCCACGTCTCCCACCATTACACTCAGTGGGGTTGTCTTTTCCACCGAAGTGACAATCACTCCTACCGCTGGCCCTTCAGCCTTGGGTTCCCAGGGTTCTGGCTTCCCCCCAGAGCAAGGCCACTCTGCTGGGGTTACTCCTGTCTCATGGGTATCAGTTACTTTTGTAGCAGGCCACAGTGCCGGGAAACCAGGGAAGTCTCTCCCTATTATAAGTTCGTAGTGTAAGTTTGTGGCAACTGCCACTTCGTGAGTCCACCTGCCGGCCCCCGTGGTTAGAGACACCAGCATGGGCGTCCGCAGGAGGGGGCAAGGGGGGGCAAGCGCCCCCCCCTGGAATCGCCCCCCCCTCCTGGAAAGATTGCCCCCCCCGAGCTGCTCAGAAGTGGGGGGGCGGCGGCGGGGTACAGGGAGATGAACGCTTCCATTGTGGAAGCGTTTATCTCCATAGTCATCTGTATCGCCGTCCTCAGGACAGCAATACAGATGACTGTGCTGAGGCAGCGGAGGGAGAGGCGTGTCCTTTTCCCTTCCTCTGATAGGCTGCAGGCACTAGGCCGGCAGCCTATCAGAGGCCGGCGCAGGCGGCGCAATGACGTCATCACGCCGCCTGAGCCGTACAGCGCGGGACACAGGACGGAAGAGGCCTGCATTGCATCGCTGCCAAGGAGGTAAGTATAAGTGTTTATTTTTTTTGTGTACAATACTGGTGGCTACATGCACATAATGGGGGTCTCTGGCTACTGGCACATAATGGGGGTCTCTGGCTACTGGCTACTGGCTACTGTATATTGTGTGGCACAGTGTAGAGGTATACTGTATATTGTGGGGCACAGTGTAGAGGTATACTGTATATTGTGGGGCACAGTGTAGAGTATACTGTATATTGTGTGGCACAGTGTAGAGGTATACTGTATATTGTGTGGCACAGTGTAGAGGTATACTGTATATTGTGGGGCACAGTGTAGCGGTATACTGTATATTGTGGGGCACAGTGTAGCGGTATACTGTATATTGTGGGGCACAGTGTAGAGGTATACTGTATATTGTGTGGCACAGTGTAGAGGTATACTGTATATTGTGGGGCACAGTGTAGCGGTATACTGTATATTGTGGGGCACAGTGTAGCGGTATACTGTATATTGTGTGGCACAGTGTAGAGGTATACTGTATATTGTGTAGCACAGTGTAGCGGTATACTGTATATTGTGTGGCACAGTGTAGAGGTATCCTGTATATTGTGTGGCACAGTGTAGAGGTATATTGTATATTGTGTGGCACAGTGTAGAGGTATACTGTATATTGTGGGGCACAGTGTAGCGGTATACTGTATATTGTGGGGCACAGTGTAGCGGTATACTGTATATTGTGGGGCACAGTGTAGTGGTATACTGTATATTGTGTGGCACAGTGTAGAGGTATACTGTATATTGTGTGGCACAGTGTAGAGGTATACTGTATATTGTGGGGCACAGTGTAGAGGTATATTGTATATTGTGTGGCACAGTGTAGAGGTATACTGTATATTGTGTGGCACAGTGTAGAGGTATACTGTATATTGTGGGGCACAGTGTAGAGGTATACTGTATATTGTGGGGCACAGTGTAGAGTATACTGTATATTGTGTGGCACAGTGTAGAGGTATACTGTATATTGTGTGGCACAGTGTAGAGGTATACTGTATATTGTGGGGCACAGTGTAGCGGTATACTGTATATTGTGGGGCACAGTGTAGCGGTATACTGTATATTGTGGGGCACAGTGTAGAGGTATACTGTATATTGTGTGGCACAGTGTAGAGGTATACTGTATATTGTGGGGCACAGTGTAGCGGTATACTGTATATTGTGGGGCACAGTGTAGCGGTATACTGTATATTGTGTGGCACAGTGTAGAGGTATACTGTATATTGTGTGGCACAGTGTAGAGGTATACTGTATATTGTGTGGCACAGTGTAGAGGTATACTGTATATTGTGGGGCACAGTGTAGAGGTATACTGTATATTGTGGGGCACAGTGTAGCGGTATACTGTATATTGTGGGGCACAGTGTAGCGGTATACTGTATATTGTGGGGCACAGTGTAGAGGTATACTGTATACTGTATGGCACAGTGTAGAGGTATACTGTATATTGTGGGGCACAGTGTAGCGGTATACTGTATATTGTGGGGCACAGTGTAGCGGTATACTGTATATTGTGGGGCACAGTGTAGAGGTATACTGTATACTGTATGGCACAGTGTAGAGGTATACTGTATATTGTGGGGCACAGTGTAGAGGTATACTGTATATTGTGTGGCACAGTGTAGAGGTATATTGTATATTGTGTGGCACAGTGTAGAGGTATACTGTATATTGTGGGGCACAGTGTAGCGGTATACTGTATATTGTGGGGCACAGTGTAGAGGTATACTGTATATTGTGGGGCACAGTGTAGCGGTATACTGTATATTGTGGGGCACAGTGTAGCGGTATACTGTATATTGTGGGGCACAGTGTAGTGGTATACTGTATATTGTGTGGCACAGTGTATGCTATATGTGTATAAAATAAACATATTTCACATGAACACTTACTGTTACTTGACCCTTGGGGGTCTCGGACGCCACTTCCACACTTTGGCCGGGGGCTCGGCGGAGCTGATGTTGTGTTTTATCCTAATGAGAAAGATTTCATAATAAGGATTTGGAGAAGTGGCAGAGGGATAGCAGAGCAGGGAGAGGCTGGTGCTGGTACTAGGGGGTCATACCATGGGGGAGTAATAAAGCCCACCATAAATATACCATAAAAATACCCCCTTGTAATGCCCCCAGTTGAGCTAATGTCCCCATAGTGCCCCCATAATGTGCCAGTATAAAATACCCCTATATAGTGCCCCCAGTAAATGCCTCCATAGTGCTCCTCTCCCCCCTTCCTCCTAGTGCCCCCCATAATGTACCAGTATAAAATGCCCCAGTAGATGCCCTCAGTGTCCCCCATAATTTGCAAGTATAAAACACCCCTTCTTAGTGCCCCCCATAGATGACCCCATAGTACTCCTCTCCCCCCTTCCTCATAGTACCCACCATAATGTGTCCCAGTATAAAATTCTACTGTACAGAGCCCCCCATCTTTGCGGCCTCAGTAGATGCCCCTATAGTGCCCCAAATAATGTGCCAGTAATAACAGCCCCCCCATCATGTGCCAGTAAGAACAGCCCCCTCATCATGTGCCAGTAATAACAGCCCCCATCATGTGCCAGTAATAACAGCCCCCTCATCATGTGCCAGTAATAGCCCCCATCATGTGCCAGTAATGTCAGCCCCCCCCCCTTGTGCCAGTAATGACAGCCCCCTATTATGTGCCAATAATGACAGCCCCCCATTATGTGCCAGTAATGACAGCCCCCCATTATGTGCCATTAATGACAGCCCCCCATTATGTGCCAGTAGAAAGAGCCCCCCATTATGTGCCAGTAGCCAGAGCCCCCATTATGTGCCAGTAGCCAGAGCCACCCATTATGTGCCAGTAGCCAGAGCCCCCCATTATGTGAAAGTAGCCAGAGCCCCCCATTATGTGCCAGTAGCCAGAGCCCCCCATTATGTGCCAGTAGCCAGAGCCCCCCATTATGTGCCAGTAGCCAGAGACCCCCATTATGTGCCAGTAGCCAGAGACCCCCATTATGTGCAAGTAGCCAGAGCCCCCCATTATGTGCCAGTAGCCAGAGACCCCCATTATGTGCCAGTAGTCAGAGCCCCCCATTATGTGCCAGTAGCCAGAGCCCCCCATTATGTGCCAGTAGCCAGAGCCCCCCATTATGTGCCAGTAGCCAGAGCCCCCCATTATGTGCCAGTAGCCAGAGACCCCCATTATGTGCCAGTAGCCAGAGCCCCCCATTATGTGCCAGTAGCCAGAGCCCCCCATTATGTGCCAGTAGCCAGAGACCCCCATTATGTGCCAGTAGCCAGAGCCCCCCATTATGTGCCAGTAGCCAGAGCCCCCCATTATGTGCCAGTAGCCAGAGACCCCCATTATGTGCCAGTAGCCAGAGCCCCCCATTATGTGCCAGTAGCCAGAGCCCCCCATTATGTGCCAGTAGCCAGAGACTCCCATTATGTGCCAGTAGCCAGAGACCCCTATTATGTGCCAGTAGCCAGAGCCCCCCATTATGTGCCAGTAGCCAGAGACCCCCATTATGTGCCAGTAGCCAGAGACCCCCATTATGTGCCAGTAGCCAGAGACCCCCATTATGTGCCAGTAGCCAGAGACCCCCAATATGTGCCAGTAGCCAGAGCCCCCCATTATGTGCCAGTAGCCAGAGCCCCCCATTATGTGCCAGTAGCCAGAGACCCCCATTATGTGCCAGTAGCCAGAGCCCCCCATTATGTGCCAGTAGCCAGAGACCCCCATTATGTGCCAGTAGCCAGAGACCCCCATTATGTGCCAGTAGCCAGAGACCCCCATTATGTGCATGTAGCCAGAGACCCCCAATATGTGCCAGTAGCCAGAGCCCCCCATTATGTGCCAGTAGCCAGAGCCCCCCATTATGTGCCAGTAGCCAGAGACCCCCATTATGTGCCAGTAGCCAGAGCCCCCCATTATGTGCCAGTAGCCAGAGACCCCCATTATGTGCCAGTAGCCAGAGACCCCCATTATGTGCCAGTAGCCAGAGACCCCCATTATGTGCCAGTAGCCAGAGACCCCCATTATGTGCATGTAGCCACCAGTATTGTACACAAAAAAAATAAACACTTATACTTACCTCCTTGGCAGCGATGCAATGCAGGCCTCTTCCGTCCTGTGTCCCGCGCTGTACGGCTCAGGCGGCGTGATGACGTCATTGCGCCGCCTGCGCCGGCCTCACAATATACAGTATACCTCTACACTGTGCCACACAATATACACTATACCTCTACACTGTGCCACACAATATACAGTATACCTCTACACTTTGCCACAAAATATACAGTATACCGCTACACTGTGCCACACAATATACAGTATACCTCTACACTGTGCCCCACAATATACAGTATACCTCTACACTGTGCCACACAATATACAGTATACATCTACACTGTGCTACACAATATACCTCTACACTGTGCCCCACAATATACAGTATACCTCTACACTGTGCCCCACAATATACAGTATACCGCTACACTGTGCCCCACAATATACAGTATACCTCTACACTGTGCCACACAATATACAGTATACCTCTACACTGTGCCACACAATATACAGTATACCGCTACACTGTGCCACACAATATACAGTATACCGCTACACTGTGCCACACAATATACAGTACACCTCTACACTGTGCCGCACAATGTACAGTATACCTCTACACTGTGCTACACAATATACAGTATACCTCTACACTGTGCCACACCATATACAGTATACCTCTACACTGTGCCACACAATATACAGTATACCTCTACACTGTGCCACACAATATACAGTATACCGCTACACTGTGCCACACAATATACAGTATACCGCTACACTGTGCCACACAATATACAGTACACCTCTACACTGTGCCGCACAATGTACAGTATACCTCTACACTGTGCTACACAATATACAGTATACCTCTACACTGTGCCACACCATATACAGTATACCTCTACACTGTGCTACACAATATACAGTATACCTCTACACTGTGCCACACAATATACAGTATACCTCTACACTGTGCCCCACAATATACAGTATACTCTACACTGTGCCACACAATATGCAGTATACCTCTACACTGTGCCCCACAATATACAGTATACCTCTACACTGTGCCGCACAATATACAGTATACCTCTACACTGTGCCACACAATATACAGTACACCTCTACACTGTGCCTCACAATATACAGTATACCTCTACACTGTGCCACACAATATACAGTATACCTCTACACTGTGCCACACAATGTACAGTATACCGCTACACTGTGCCACACAATGTACAGTATACCTCTACACTGTGCCACACAATGTACAGTATACCGCTACACTGTGCCACACAATATACAGTATACCTCTACACTGTGCCACACAATATACAGTATACCGCTACACTGTGCCACACAATATACAGTATACCTCTATAATATACAGTATACCTCAGTATACCTCAGTATACAATATACACAATATACAGTATACCTCAGTATACCTCTACACCTCTACACTGTGCCCCACAATATACAGTATACCTCTACACTGTGCCACACAATATACAGTATACCTCCACACTGTGCCACACAATATACAGTATACCTCTACACTGTGCCACACAATATACAGTATACCTCTACACTGTGCCCCACAATATACAGTATACCTCTACACTGTGCCACACAATATACAGTATACCTCTACACTGTGCCACACAATATACAGTATACCTCTACACTGTGCCACACAATATACAGTATACCTCTACACTGTGCCACACAATATACAGTATACCACTACACTGTGCCACACAATATACAGTATACCTCTACACTGTGCCACACAATATACAGTATACCTCTACACTGTGCCACATAATATACAGTATACCTCTACACTGTGCCCCACAATATACAGTATACCTCTACACTGTGCCCCACAATATACAGTATACCTCTACACTGTGCCCCACAATATACAGTATACCTCTACACTGTGCCACACAATATACAGTATACCTCTACACTGTGCCACACAATATACAGTATACCTCTACACTGTGCCACACAATATACAGTATACCTCTACACTGTGTAGTCTGTTCTATAAGCACCATTGTTTTGTGGCGGCGGACAGAAAATAATCTGGAAGTGCCCCTCCCGAGACCAGGCTCTGGATCCGCCACTGCACAGCTCATGCGTTATTATACTTTGTGATAATGAATATGCCCCTCCCCTTCATTACATTCTCAGAAACAAGCAGAGCATGGATGTCAGGAAAATTTTGGCCCCCCCCTGGAAAAATTTCTGCGGACGCCCATGGACACCAGGGCGGTGGAATAGTCTTTTATGTCCCAATGAATGCACATGACCCAGACTTTCCGGCCAGTATACTCAGTGGACTATACCAGGGGAGCCCTTACTAGGGACACCAGACTCCCTGAGTCCAGCAGGGCCTCTGCTGGAGTGTCTCCCACTTCCACCTGGCACAAGTGATTTAGAGTTTATGGGGTACCCGCTGCAAACAGCTTCCTGGCATATAACGACTGACGGAAGTCCATGGGTTCCACCTGATGTGGACAGTCAGCTCATACATGGCCATGCTCCCGACACTTCCAGCAGACTATCAGAGCCAGATCCATAGGGGGTACATCCCCGGCAGGTTTGGTTGACACAAGTTGCCGGGTCTGGGGTGGAGATTTACAGGATTTGACTGCCCCCCTCCCAAAAGAACCCCCCCGTAGATTCCGGGTAGCCTCATAGCGTTTCACCAGGTCGACCATCTCAAGGGCATTACCTGGAGAGACCTGGTCGATCCATTGCTGGAGAGGGGGTGGCAAAGCCCTCCAGAACATATCAGCCAGTAGTCTATCCAGCATAGCCATGGGACTCAGCACCTCAGGCTGTAGCCACTTTTGCAAAAGGTGGAGTAAGTTATAATACTGGGGTCTCGCGGGCTCAGCCGACTTAAACCCCCACTGATATACTCGCTGGGCCTGGACCAACACATTCACCCCCAGTCTTGCCAAAATCTCACCCTTCACTTTTTGGTAGTCGGCCGCTTGATCGTCCGGCAAGTCAAAATACAGCCTCTGAGAATCGGATGCCAGGAACGGAGAGACGACCTCAGCCCACTGGTCTTAGAGTAGCTTCTCCCTTGTGGCCACTTTTTTCGTACATCGCCAGGTTTCGATGTCGTCTGCGGGTGTCATCTTAGAAATCACCGCACAGACTGCCTTCTGGGCATCGTGGACGCTCGGGGTTGCTCCTGCTGTCTGCAAAGCCATCACGTGTTGTAGCAGCAACTGGTTGGTCTCTTGCTGCTGCTTGTTAGCCTCCCATTGTTGCAGGTTTGTCTCTAGCTGCTGCAGATTAGCCTCCATGAGGGCCTTCACAACAGCCTCAATTTTGTCGTGGGACACGGGTTGTAATACCACTGGTTTGATGTATGATATACCACCGTGCCCAAAAATGCAAACCCAAAAATATTTTGGCGTTCACGCCAGCCTCACTACTTATGCCCGCATCCTCCACCAATTGTGGGGATTCGCTCTGGTAGTTAGGATAAGTGGGCGCAGTACAGAGGCAAAATACAAGTTCGTAATTCAAGCTTCAGTGTTTATTCACACATGATGCCAAAAACAAAACGTCACTTTTGCAGTGTTGGTGTTACTTCACACCCAATGGAAAGTTAATAAAACAAAAGTCACCTTGGTAGCAGTTCTGCCTCAGAAAGTTCAAATACAGGCTTTAGGCGACCTGTTCCCCTGACACACGAGTCTCGGCCTGTTCCCCTGACACACGAGTCTCGACTCTCCAGCCCAGCACAGGCCTCAGATCCCAGCACACAGACCTCCTGAGCTCCACTGTCAGACGAAGGTAATCCTCTCGACCTGGCAGTGCTGGCTGGTTTTTATGCCTGGCAAAACCCGGCCTGGAACGTGGGGAGTAGTCACCCACCCAGCACTTTGACTACTCCCAGTAAGAGCCATCCCGGATCAGCTATTACAGCCATGCTAAGTACCAAGGTGTCAAACAGCAACTGCTGCTGACAGTAAGAATCGTCTCTTACTCCACTGAGGCCAGGAACCTTGGTGACATGTACCTATCATCCACGATGATTCCTTGTACCTTCTTACAGTACACAGTGACTCCACTAGCAGAATAGTGAGTGCGGCTCTGGAGTATAATACAGGATGTAACTCAGGATCAGTACAGGATAAGTAATGTAATGTATGTACACATGACTCCACCAGCAGAATAGTGAGTGCAGCTCTGGAGTATAATACAGTATGTAACTCAGGATCAGTACAGGAAAAGTAATGTATGTATGTACACAGTGACTCCACCAGCAGAATAGTGAGTGCAGCTCTGGAGTATAACACAGGATGTAACTCAGGATCAGTACAGGATAAGTAATGTATGTACACGGTGACTGCACCAGCAGAATAGTGAGTGCAGCTCTGGAGTATAATACAGGATGTAACTCAGGATCAGTACAGGATAAGTAATGTAATGTATGTACACAGTGACTGCACCAGCAGAATAGTGAGTGCAGCTCTGGAGTATAATACAGGATGTAACTCAGGATCAGTACAGGATAAGTACTGTAATGTATGTACACAGTGACTCCACCAGCAGAATAGTAAGTACAGCTCTGGAGTATAATACAGGATGTAACTCAGGATCAGTACAGGATAAGTAATGTAATGTATGTACACAGTGACTGCACCAGCAGAATAGTGAGTGCAGCTCTGGAGTATAATACAGGATGTAACTCAGGATCAGTACAGGATAAGTAATGTATGTACACAGTGACACCACCAGCAGAATAGTGAGTGCAGCTCTGGAGTATAATACAGGATGTAACTCAGGATCAGTACAGGATAAGTAATGTAATGTATATACACAGTGACTGCACCAGCAGAATAGTGAGTGCAGCTCTGGAGTATAATACAGGATGTAACTCAGGATCAGTACAGGATAAGTAATGTAATGTATGTACACAGTGACTGCACCAGCAGAATAGTGAGTGCAGCTCTGGAGTATAATACAGGATGTAACTCAGGATCAGTACAGGATAAGTAATGTATGTACACAGTGACTGCACCAGCAGAATAGTGAGTGCAGCTCTGGAGTATAATATAGGATGTAACTCAGGATAAGTACAGGATAAGTAATGTATATACACAGTGACTGCACCAGCAGAATAGTGAGTGCAGCTCTGGAGTATAATACAGGATGTAACTCAGGATCAGTACAGGATAAGTAATGTAATGTATGTACACAGTGACTCCACCAGCAGAATAGAGTGCAGTGGCAGCCGCTAACATTTGCATCAGCTTGTAATTCTGACTTCTGCATACTACAACGTACCGCTATTTTTGCTGCCTGGCACCAAAGGGTTTAAATGGCTCCTGGGATCCTAAAATTAAATTCTATGAATTATTAACCGTGTTTACTCGTATGAAATTTCCCAACTTTCACAGGCAAGAATGATGGAAATAATGAAAACATGGTGTGCAGCTCTTAATATAGGTCACCCACACTTATCCGCTCCTATACCGGGTTTTGTTGAGTGCACGCACCAAAAAGCATAGTATAAATGAGTCAGCCGTGCACCAATCAAAGAGCTTGGCCTAAACGGGTCGGGGCATAGCTTAGCGGGATCTGGGGGCGGGGTTTTTAAATCCGTCTTTTGAGGGAATCATGACTTCAGATGGAAAAAAATGACAAATATTCTAAAAAAACTAATATATAGCACTATATTGAATATAGTGCTATATATTTGTTTTTTAGAATATTCGTATTTTTTTTCCATCTGAAGTCATGATTCCTTCCTGCTTAAGTTGCTTCGATATAGCGAATATGTAGCACTATATTCTAAATATTTGCAAATTCTCAAAGTGGCAATATTCGAGATAAAAAATTGCTTTTCGAATATTCGCGCTCAACACTAGTCTGTACCTCATCTGATGAGGCAGTTAGTTGGGTGCGTAGGTTGACTCTATTATTAGGCGGACAGACATGGTTGAACTCTTCACATGACTGGGCTGTAAATATTGAAGAGATAGAAACGCAACTGTATAACCAAATAGAGCGTGCGGCACAGGCTGGTACAGTGGTCATAATGGGAGATTTTAACTTCCCAGACATTGACTGGGGTCATGGTTCTGCCTCAACCGCAAAGGGGAGAAAATTCCTCAACTTGATGCAGAACCACTTTATGGGCGAGTTTGTAGAAGCTCCCACTAGGGGCGATGCTCTGTTGGATCTGGTAATTTCTAATGATGCAGAGCTTGTTGGTAATGTTACTGTTCGAGAAACACTAGGTAATAGTGACCACAATATAATTATATTCCCCCTAAACTATAAAAAGCAAACTTTGTCAGGCAGAGCAAAGACATTGAATTTCAAAAAGGCTAATTTCCCTGGGTTGAGGGCAGCATTTCAGGGCATAGACTGGGAGCAGCTACTGTCACATAATAATACCGAGGATAAATGGGAGAGCTTTAAATCCACATTCAGTAATTGCACTAAAAAATGTATCCCTTTAGGTAACAAGTATAAACGGCTAAAATTAAACCCCCCCATTGCTTACAACTACTGTAAAAAGAGCAATAAAAAAATACAAATCTGAGGGGTCAGCTGTAGCGTTTGAAGATTACAAAGGGCTTAATAAAATCTGCAAAAAGGAGATACAATTAGCAAAGATACAAAACTAACAGCAGGTAGCAAAAGAAAGCAAAATAAATCCCCAAAAGTTTTTTAAATATATAAATGCTAAAAAACCTAGGTCTGAGCAGGTTGTTCCCCTAAATAATGGTAAAGGGGGAGTAGTCACTGAAGATAAGGAAAAGGCAGAGTTCCTACATAGTTTTTTTTTTAGCTCTGTATATACAAAAGAAGAGAAAGGAGCTGATATCTGTGGTTAGTTAGTACATCCAGTGATATACTAAATTAGCTGTAGATATGGTCCAAGAGAAGTTAAATAGGGTAAATGTGAACAAGGCTCCGGGTCCAGATGGATTACACCCAAGAGTGCTTAAAGAGCTCAGTTCAGTCATTGCTTTGCCCCTGTTTATAATTTTTAAGGATTCTCTAGAGACTGGTACAGTGCCAAGTGATTGGCGCAAGGCAAAGGTGGTGCCCATATTAAAAAAAGGATCAATGTCCTTCACAGGTAATTATAGACCAGTTAGTTTAACTTCTGTTGTGGGAAAAATGTTTGAAGGACTCTTAAGGGACTATATAAAGGAGTATGTGACTATAAATAATATTATAAGTGATAACCAGGATGGGTTTACCAAGGACAGAAGTTGTCAGACTAACCTGATTTGTTTTTATGAAGAGGTGAGTAGTAGCCTGGACAGAGGGGCAGCTGTGGATGTAGTGAGGTAAGTAGTAGCCTGGACAGAGGGGCGGCTGTGAATGTAGTGAGCTAAGTAGTAGCCTGGACAGAGGGGAGGCTGTGGATGTAGTGAGGTCAGTAGTAGCCTGGACAGAGGGGCGGCTGTGGATGTAGTAAGGTAAGTAGTAGCCTGGACAGAGGGGCGGCTGTGGATGTAGTGAGGTCAGTAGTATCCTGGACAGAGGGGCGGCTGTGGATGTAGTGAGGTAAGTAGTAGCCTGGACAGAGGGGTGGCTGTGGATGTAGTGAGGTAAGTAGTAGCCTGGACAGAGGGGCAGCTGTGGATGTAGTGTTTCTGGATTTTTTATACTGTCCCTCATAGACGCTTAATAAGTAAAGTAAGGTCTATTGGCTTGGAAAGTATAGTCTGTAATTGGATTGAAAACTGGCTGAAGGACCGTGTCCAGAGAGTTGTGGTCAATGTCTCCTATTCAGAATGGTCCCAGGTTACAAGTGGTGACCCCAAGGTTCAGTGCTGGGCCCTTTATTATTTAATTTATTTATTAATGATATCGAGGACGGGACTAATAGCACCATCTCTATTTTTGCAGATGACACTAAGCTGTGTAGAACTGTACGGTCTATGGAAGATGTCCACACACTACAAGCTGACTGGGACACTCTGAGGGATTGGGCATCAACTTGGCAAATGAGGTTCAATGTGGACAAATGTAAAGTTCTGCATCTTGGTAGTAATAATCTCTGTGCTTCATATGTCCTGGGGGATGTAACACTGGGAGAGTCACTTATAGAGAAGGATTTGGGTGTCCTTGTGGATGGTAGATTAAATAACAGCACAATGTCAATCAGCTGCTTCTAAGGCCACCAGGATATTGTCCTGCAATAAACGAGGCATGGACTCGCGGGGCAGGGATGTAATATTACCACTTTACAAAGCATTGGTGCGGCCTCATCTGGAATACGCAGTCCAGTTCTGGGCACCAGTCCATAGAAAGGATGCCCTGGAGCTGGAGAGAGTACAGAGGAGAGCGACTAAACTGATAAGGGGACTGGAGGGTCTGAGTTATGAAGAAAAATTAAAAGAATTGAGTTTATTTAGTCTTGAGAAGAGACGTCTAAGGGGGGACATGATTAACCTGTACAAGTATATAAATGGGCCGTACAAAAAATACGGTGAAAAGCTGTTCAGTGTAAAATGTGCTCAAAACACAAGGGGGCGCTGCCTCTGACTGGAGAAGAAAACGTTCAGTCTCCGGAAGCGTCAAAGCTTCTTTACTGTGAGAACTGTGAATTTGTGGAATAGACTTCCTCAGGACGTGGTCACAGCACAAACAGTGGACGGTTTCAAAAAGGGTTTAGACTAATTCTTAAAAGTAAAAAACACCTAGCCCTTGGTTGAACTTGATGGATGTATGTCTTTTTTCAACCGTATTAACTATGTAACTATGTAAGGTTTGGAAAAAGGGGCGTTGTTAGCCAAGACGGATATTGAGGCTGCCTTTAGGTTGTTGCCGGTTCATCCGGACAGTTTACACCTGTTAGGATGTTTTTGGAATGGGGGGGTTTTTCATTGATCAGTGTTTGCCGATGGGTTGTTCACTATCGTGTGCGTATTTTGAGGCTTTCAGCTCTTTTTTGGAATGGGCAGTGGCGGACGCATCTGGGTGTAAATCTAGCATCCATTATTTGGATAATTTCCTTTGTATTGGCCCCCGGAGTCGCGGGTTTGTTCGGTTTTACTGCACACGTTGTGCACGTTGTTTGGAAAATTCGGGGTTCCCTTGTCAGCGGATAAAACAATGAGTCCGGTGACAGAGTTGAGTTTTTTAGGGATAGTGATTAATACGGTTCATATGGAGTGTAGCTTGCCATTAGATAAGTTGAAGGATTTAAAGAGATAAGTGTAAAGGGCGCGGCATTTACAAAAGATTAAGCTGCGTGAGCTTCAATCACTCCTGTGGAAGCTTAATTTTGAATGCCGGATTATACCTATGGGGAGTGGTTTTAGTAGAAGGTTAGCGGGGGCAACATCTGGAGTGTCGGTGCCACATCATTATATTCGGTTTGGTCGTGAGCTGAGGGCGGACTTGCAGGTTTGGGATTTGTTTTTGGTTCATTATAACGGGCGTTCACTATTTATGGGGGAAGTGGTAGATTCATTTGATTTCCAGCAGCAGGAGGGGGGGGTTCGGGGCCTACTGTGGTGGTCAATGGTGTGCGGGAGTTTGGCCGGATAGTTGGGTAAGAAGGGGCTGGGTTAGGTATTTGGCCCTGTTGGAACTCTTCCCTATTGTAGTGTCGGTTATGTTATGGGTGAGGTTTTTTGAAAATAAAAAGGTTCGGTTTCACTGTGATAACCTGGGAGTCGTTCAGGCAATTAATGGTTTGTCGGCCTCTTCGCCGCCAGTGGTACGACTTACAGGGGCTGGTCTTGGAATGTTTATCACGTGGGTGGTGGCGGTACATGTACCTGGGGTTGACAATTGTATTGCTGATGCTCTCTCTCTCGTTCACAGTGGGAACGTTTTCTGCAGCTTTCCCCGGAGGCGGAAGAGGTTGGGCTGGCGTGCCCGGGTTGTCTGTGGGATCTGCTGGAGGGACCGTAGTGGGGTTTATTCGATTGTCACTTGCGCCCGTTACATGGGATACTTAATCAGAGGCGTGGCGTTGTTGGGAGGAGTGGTGTGGAAGGTTGGGAATTGGGGGTGATGACTTACAGGTTCCTTTGTGTTGTTTGTGGGGCACTGCAGGGATGATGGTCAGTTGCAAAAATGAATAGGTATGTGGCTGGGCTGACTTTTGGTTTTAGATTGCGTAAAATGCCGGATTTTACTAAATCATTTTTGGTTGGGCGGGCTTTAAAAGGATGGCGTCGGTTGCGGACGGGGGAAGATGGCAGGCGGCCAGTTTCGTTCGCTCTGTTGGTAGATTTCGGAAAGCAGTTAAGGTTGGTATGTACTTAGGCATGGGAACTGCGTTTGCTTCGACTTGCCTTTTCATTGGCGTTTTTTGGGGCATTGCGCTTGGGCGAGCTGGTTTGTCCAACGGTTAGGCGAGTTGGAGGGGTGTTTAGGGAGGATGTTGACTTTTTCCAAGACAGGGTGGAATTTCGTATACGACGCTCAAAGACAGATGTGGAAGGAAGAGGATGGAGGGTAGTACTGTTTTCAATACCGTATTGTTTGATGTGTCCGGTGCGTTGTATGCGGGAATATTGGTTGGAGATGAAGATTAATGCGGTTTCGTTGTTGGTTCATGCGGATGGTTCCTTTTTGTCTAGGTTCCAATTTACAGCTGTGTTTAGGAGATGCTTGGATCGTAGGACAAGAGGGTTAATCAAGCAACTTATACAGGATTGGAGCAGCAACTGAGGCAGCTCGCTGGGGACTGGGGGAGGAAGTTAAAAAAGGGTTGGGTGTTGGGAATCCATTCATTTTCGGTCTTATGTTCAGCCAGATAGAGTGTGATGTACATGTTGGGGGGTTATTGGAAAATAATTTTTGTCTGTGTTTCTCCAGTCCTTGGTGTTCGTTTTCTTTTCAGGTGTAGAAGCAGCTCTTGTTTGGATTATGGGACATTCATATGTCTTCTGGGGTGCTGTACGGGCAGTGGTTTGGCCTGATGGGCAACAACTCGGCTTTGCCAGATCAATGACAGTGGTAAGGTGGTTGAGTCATCGGGGGATGTTTTTGGCAGGGGTCATTCCTGAGGTTCACCGATTTGTTAGGCTTGACTGGGCTCCTGATGTGTTGGTGCTACATGTAGGGGGCAATGACTTGGGTGTTCGCCTGTTTCGGGAACTAGTTGGGGATATTAAGTTTGATCTATTAAGGTTGTGGTCCTGGTTCCCAGGGCTGATTACAGTCTGGTCGGATATTATTCTGCAGTGGGTTTGGCGGGGTAGCCGTTCGGTTGAGAGTCTGAACAGAGCACTTGTAAAGATCAACTGGCCAATGGGGCAGTGGCAGTAATGCACGGTGAGCTGGAGAAGGATGTTGGGGGTTTTTGGCGTGAGGATGGGGTTCATTTGAACGCCATTGGGATTAATATGTGGTGTCTGGCCCTGCAGGAGGGCATCGAAATGGCCTTAGGGGTGTGGAAGAACGCGCAGACTTAAGGGGTCAAGCCTGCACGTCAGTGGCGGTGGGAGGTCCTTGAAGTTGGAATAATTCTCAGGTGGGGATGATGGGAGGGCTCCACGGTTGGGGCTGGACTCCCATTGTTGGCGGTTGGTTGTGGCAGAGTGTGGGGGCCATCAGTGGTGCCTCCGAGCTGGCGCTCATCGGCTGGAGGAAAGATGGCTCACTCCAGACGGGGTAACTCTTTATTTGGGGCTTCAAGGACCTCCCCCGTAATCAATGATATGTTATACATATTGAAATTTTATTATTATGTATATGCCGTTGCATATGGGTTTTTGGTTATGTTATGCTAACTAAATAAAGGTTATATTTCATGGCAATAAAACGGCTGCTGTGGCCGATTAAATCCAACCCTGATGTCAGTGTTTTTAATGGGGTCCTAATTAATTATTGGAGGGTTTTGGTTTGAGGGTTTTATGAGGGACGGCATCCAATAAGGTCCGGTAAGTATTAGAGGGGTCGAGCGGAAGGTAACCAATACCTCCGTCAAGAACAGGACAGACTGGGGGCGGAGCCTTTAGGGGAGGCCAGCATGACGGGGGGTTGGTTCAGGGAGACCCTGGGGTGGTGTAGGGATTGGTGGGTTCAATTTGGGGGGCGGGTAATTGGGGGGGGCTTTAAGTAGGCAGGGAAGGGAAAAGAGGTGGCCATTTTTAGTTAAATCAGCTCCCACTCTGTTTATAGTAGTCGATCTTTAGAAGTAGGAAAATGGGGGGGTTCCAAGTGGTAAGGGTTGTTTTTTATCGGGCACAGAGATGGTGTTAGCTGCAATGTGTCACAGCGGCTGTTGCGGTGGGAGGTCCTTGAAGTTGGAATAATTCTCAGGTGGAAATGATGGGAGGGCTCCACGGTTGGGGCTGGGTTCCCATGGTTGGCGGTTGGTTGTGGGGGCCATCAGTGGTGCCTCCGAGCTGGCGCTCATCGGCTGGAGGCAAGATGGCTCACCCTTTACGGGGTAACTCTTTATTTGGGGCTTCAAGGACCTCCCCCGAAATCAATGATATGTTACACATATGGAAATTTTGTTATTATGTATATGCCGTTGCATATGGGTTTTTGGTTAAGTTATGCTAACTAAATAAAGGTTATATTTCATGGTAATAAAACGGCTGCTGTGCCGATTAAATCCAACCCTGATGTCAGTGTTTTTATTGGGGTCCTAATTAATTATTGGAGGGTTTTGGTTTGAGGGTTTTATGGGGGACGGCATCTAATAAGGTTCGGTAAGTATTAGAGGGGTCGAGCGGAAGGTAATCAATACCTCCGTCATGCGACGGTGCGGATTCCTTTAGCGGACATACATACATATACACACACATACACTCAGCTTTATATATTAGATAAGACACACTGTAGGACAAGGGCTTGATGGTAGCAGAAGACCTCTGTGATAGACCTTCATGAGTATCCCCAACCAACAGACCCAATGCATGAGGGAAGATTGGTCGAGGTTCTGTTCCAAACCCAGTTTCCGGACTTTGAGTTCCTGTTGCTTTAGGAATTTAACAAGCTCAGGACTTTTAGTGATATGGTAGAACTCAAAGACTGAAGCTTTTTGTAGATGATCAGTGGAGCTTTTTTTGATGTTCACAGGTCTTACAAACTTCCGAACTTCTATTGTGAATAATTCATAGTCGGAAAGGAAAGATTAAGTACAAACACATCACGGCTCCCCATTCTGTGTGTGTCACCGCAGTCTTTATACTTCTTACACCAGGTCTATCTTCTCTAGGCAATAGTGGCATATCTCACATCACAAGCCATCGCAAGACAGCACATTTTTCTTCTGCTCATCATGGGGCGTGGATGGAAAAGTTCACGGTGCACAAGAAAAGCTTTAAAAAAATGTATGGGTTCCTAATAAATTGGATTACAACCTATGGATATTGGAATCCTGGGTGACAACCGTGGTGGCCGCCATGATAGCTCCAACAGTGGTTGTCAATTAGCTGGACACCAAATCAAACAAGATACATAACTGCATAAACAGATTTAGAAAGCCAGGTGATGGGACTTTTGTGCGTTAAAATTGCAGCCATATTAGTTGCCACTGGACTCTCACTGCAGAACATGAAAGGTTCAGCCACTGACGAGAATGACTTGAGGAATTAGCGGAAATGTTCCTTAAATGGTAGCTTGAACTAGGAACAGGGTCCTCACCTACATGTGGCATTTATAAGGGCTCATGCACACGAGCGTGTTTGCCCCGTGCCCAAATTGCGGACCACAAACCCACTGACTTGAATAAGTCCACAACCTTCACTAGAAGGAGCAGTACGGAGTGGAGGCACGAATCAGAAGCCCACTGAAGCACTACAGAGCGCTTCCATGGGATTTCGGTTCGTGCCTCCGCACCGCAAAAAAAAAATAGAACATATCCTATTTTTTGCAGTGCGGACCGTCTCTTGTGGATCGCGAACCCATTCATGTCAACGGGTCCACAAACAGCATGCAAGCGGACCGTGCCCGTGCATTGCAGACTGCCATTTGCGGTCCACAGCATGGGGCACACACGCTCGTGTGTATGAGCCCTAACTCTGCATCTCCTATAGCTACACCCTTGCTTAAAAGGTATCTCCACCCACGAGGGGAATCAGAAAAGAACAACACATTGCTTATTTTCACAACCCTCTATCCCTATGTGTGAAAACATCCTCCAATTAGATAAATATTGTAAGGGTTAAAAAAAAAGGGGCGGGGCTGTGACAACCTCTAAATTGTTTCATTCAAAACAAGTTACTTTGTATTCTAAAACTGTAAACGCTGTACTAGAAGGCTCTCTCAGCTCAGGATCACCAGATATCATAACCTTCTGGTGGGTCTACACACAGGTACAACAGCTATTTTTGAGCTTATTCGATCCAGTTTTAGCTACCACCAAAGGTTAATTGGAATTTTTTCAGACCCCAGTGAGAAAGGTTGAACTTTACACCAGTCAGAACGATTGGAACATAAACGTATTCTCACCTAATTAGATCACTTCTGAAACGTGCACCCAGAGGAATTCAGTGTATGGATATTTCCAGAAAGAGAATATCTCTTTAATGGAATGTAAAAGTATGAAGAGAATGGGATCTGTATGTACAGCTTCTCCAGCTTTGGGCTTCAGCTTAGTGTTATCATTTAAATGACATTTTTAGCCCCCACAACGGGGGATAGGGGGCAAAATTATTGGGTCTGCATGCAATCAGAAACTTAGAAGTAACAGATGTCTAGGACAGAAACATCAAAGATAGTCTTGGGTTCATCCAAATTCCATCCGTCAACTACAATGGACTATATATCAAGAATTACAACCAGGTAAGTTGTCATAGCCCCTCCTATGTTATCATTAATCCATTATATAACCTTGACTTGCGACATCTGCAAAATACCATCTTTCTTTTTGATGACCTCTGGACTTACCTGTCATGGCGTGCGGGATAACCGTGATCAGCAAGCGTTGGTTTCTCATTTTCATGCCAACATCTGGGTCCTGCATGGCCACAATGAGACGCTCCATCTAATGCAAGACAAGGCAAGCAAAAGGAAAAGGAGCTAGAACATGACTGAGAAGTTGTAATGCTGATAGATGGAGCACAAATCTTTACTTTGAGAGGTGTTTTTCCATATAATGAACAAGAATATAACTACTATAATACTGCTCCAATGTACAAGAATATTACTATAATACTGCTCCTATGTACAAGAATATAACTACTATAATACTGCTCCTATGTACAAGAATATAACTACTACAATACTGCCTCCTATGTACAAGAGTATAACTACTATAATACTGCCTCCTATGTACAAGATTATAACTACTACAATACTGCCTCCTATGTACAAGAGTATAATTACTATAATACTGCTCCTATGTACAAGAGTATAACTACTATAATACTGCCTCCTATGTACAAGAGTATAACTACTATAATACTGCTTCTATGTTCAAGAATATAACTACTATAATACTGCTCCTATGTACAAGAATATAACTACTATAATACTGCTCCTATGTACAGGAATATAACTACTATAATACTGCCTCCTATGTACAAGAATATAACTACTATAATACTGCTCCTATGTACAAGAATATAACTACTATAATACTGCTCCTATGTACAAGAATATAACTACTATAATACTGCTCCTATGTACAAGAATATAACTACTATAATACTGCCTCCTACGTACAAGAATATAACTACTATAATACTGCTCCTATGGATAAGAATATAACTACTATAATACTGCCTCCTATGTACAAGAATATAACTACTATAATACTGCCCCCTATGTACAAGAATATAACTACTATAATACTGCCTCCTATGTACATGAATATAACTACTATAATACTGCTCCTATGTACAAGAATATAACTACTATAATACTGCTCCTATGTACAAGAATATAACTACTATAATACTGCTCCTATGTACAAGAATATAACTACTATAATACTGCCTCATATGTACAAGAATATAACTACTATAATACTGCTCCTATGTATAAGAATATAACTACTATAATACTGCTCCTATGTACAAGAATATAACTACTTTAATACTGCTCCTGTGTACAAGTACAAGAATATAACTACTATAATACTGCCTCCTATGTACAAGAATATAACTACTATAATACTGCTCCTATGTACAAGAATATAACTACTATAATACTGCCTCCTATGTACAAGAATATAACTACTATAATACTGCTCCTATGTACAATAATATAAATACTATAATACTGCTTCTATGTACAAGAATATAACTATTATAATACTGCCCCTATGTACAGGAATATAACTGCTATAATACTGATCCTATGTACAAGAATGTAACTACTATAATACTGCCCCTATGGATAAGAATATAACTGCTATAATACTGCTCCTATGTACAAGAATATAACTACTATAATACTGCTCCTATGTACAAGAATATAACTACTATAATACTGCCTCCTATGTACAAGAATATAACTACTATAATACTGCCTCCTGTGTACAAGAATATAACTACTATAATACTGCTCCTATGTACAAGAATATAACTACTATAATACTGCTCCTATGTACAGGAATATAACTACTATAATACTGCTCCTATGTACAAGAATATAACTACTATAATACTGCTCCAATGTACAAGAATATAACTACTATAATACTGCTCCTATGTACAAGAATATAACTACTATAATACTGCTCTTATGTACAAGAATATAACTACTATAGTACTGCTCCTATGTACAAGAATATAACTACTATAATACTGCCTCCTATGTACAAGAATATAACTACTATAATACTGCTCCTATGTACAAGAATATAACTACTATAATACTGCCTCCTATGTACAAGAATATAACTACTATAATACTGCTCCTATGTACAAGAATATAACTACTATAATACTGCCTCCTATGTACAGGAATATAACTACTCTAATACTGCCTCCTATGTACAAGAATATAACTACTATAATACTGCTCCTATGTACAAGAATATAACTACTATAATACTGCTCCTATGTACAAGAATATAACTATTATAATACTGCCCCCTATGTACAGGAATATAACTACTATAATACTGCTCCTATGTACAAGAATATAACTGCTATAATACTGCCTCCTATGTACAAGAATATAAGTACTATAATACTGCCTCCTATGTACAAGAATATAACTACTATAATACTGCTCCTATGTACAAGAATATAACTACTATAATACTGCTCCTATGTACAAGAATATAACTATTATAATACTGCCCCCTATGTACAGGAATATAACTACTATAATACTGCTTCTATGTACAAGAATATAACTGCTATAATACTGCCTCCTATGTACAAGAATATAAGTACTATAATACTGCCTCCTATGTACAAGAATATAACTACTATAATACTGCTCCTATGTACAAGAATCTAACTACTATAATACTGCTCCTATGTATAAGAATATAACTACTATAATACTGCTTCTATGTACAAGAATATAACTATTATAATACTGCTCCTATGTACAAGAATATAACTACTATAATACTGCACCCTATATACAAGAATATAACTACTATAATGCTGCTCCTATGTACAAGAATATAACTACTATAATACTGCTCCTATGTACAAGAATATAACTACTATAATACTGCCTCCTATGTACAAGAATATAACTACTATAATACTGCTTCCTATGTACAATAATATAACTACTATAATACTGCACCCTATATACAAGAATATAACTACTATAATACTGCTCCTATGTACAAGAATATAACTACTATAATACTGCCTCCTATGTACAAGAATATAACTACTATAATACTGCTCCTATGTACAAGAATATAACTACTATAATACTGCCTCCTATGTGCAGGAATATAACTACTATAATACTGCTCCTATGTACAAGAATATAACTACTATAATACTGCTCCTATGTACAAGAATATAAGTACTATAATACTGCTCCTATGTACAAGGATATAACTACTATAATACTACCTCCTATGTACAAGAATATTATTACTATAATACTGCCTCCTATGTACAAGAATATAACTACTATAATGCTGCCTCCTATGTACAAGAATATAACTACTATAATACTGCCTCCTATGTACAAGAATATAACTACTATAATACTGCTCCTATGTACAAGAATATAACTACTATAATACTGCTCCCTATGTACAAGAATATAACTACTATAATACTGCTCCTATATACAAGAATATAACTACTATAATACTGCTCCTATGTACAAGAATATAACTACTATAATACTGCTCCTATGTACAAGAATATAACTACTATAATACTGCCTCTTATGTACAAGAATATAACTACTATAATACTGCTCCTATGTACAGGAATATAACTACTATAATACTGCCTCCTATGTACAAGAATATAACTACTATAATACTGCTCCTATATACAAGAATATAACTACTATAATACTGCCTCCTATGTACAAGAATATAACTGCTATAATACTGTCCCCTGTGTGCAGGCATTTAACTACAGTCTTAGTCTTCTGTAATGTATGGAATAATCTGGATTATTGTGGTTTTATACCATCCTGGTGACATGCAGTGGCATTTGTATAATTACATCTCCAGCAGTCTCCTGGCAGCAGAATATCATGTATAAGGAGATTATCTCTGTGGATTTCTGGGTATTTTGTGTCCATCACATTTCAGGCAGGTGACTACAGGCAGACATCAGGCGGTTCGTGTTCTGTCAGTCGGCTGTCAGCACAAGTTAGTCTTTTCTGCACTTGTCTGGGATACGCAAATTAAAACAATCAAAGAGATGTCAATCTACCCTAATGCCAAGCCTGCGATGTGATACTGTCTGCTGAGCTGTGTATCTAATCCTATCCTGTGTGATACTGTCTGCTGAGCTGTGTATCTAATCCTATCCTGTGTGATACTGTCTGCTGAGCTGTGTATCTAATCCTATCCTGTGTGATACTGTCTGCTGAGCTGTGTATCTAATCCTATCCTGTGTGATACTGTCTGCTGAGCTGTGTATCTAATCCTATCCTGTGTGATACTGTCTGCTGAGCTGTGTATCTAATCCTATCCTGTGTGATACTGTCTGCTGAGCTGTGTATCTAATCCTATCCTGTGTGATACTGTCTGCTGAGCTGTGTATCTAATCCTATCATGTGTGATACTGTCTGCTGAGCTGTGTATCTAATCCTATCCTGTGTGATACTGTCTGCTGAGCTGTGTATCTAATCCTATCCTGTGTGATACTGTCTGCTGAGCTGTGTATCTAATCCTATCCTGTGTGATACTGTCTGCTGAGCTGTGTATCTAATCCTATCCTGTGTGATACTGTCTGCTGAGCTGTGTATCTAATCCTATCCTGTGTGATACTGTCTGCTTAGCTGTGTATCTAATCCTATCCTGTGTGATACTGTCTGCTGAGCTGTGTATCTAATCCTATCCTGTGTGATACTGTCTGCTGAGCAGTATATCTAATCCTATCCTGTGTGATACAGTCTGCTGAGCTGTGTATCTAATCCTATCCTGTGTGATACTGTCTGCTGAGCTGTGTATCTAATCCTATCATGTGTGATACTGTCTGCTGAGCTGTGTATCTAATCCTATCCTGTGTGATACTGTCTGCTGAGCTGTGTATCTAATCCTATCCTGTGTGATACTGTCTGCTGAGCTGTGTATCTAATCCTATCCTGTGTGATACTGTCTGCTGAGCTGTGTATCTAATCCTATCCTGTGTGATACTGTCTGCTGAGCTGTGTATCTAATCCTATCCTGTGTGATACTGTCTGCTGAGCTGTGTATCTAATCCTATCCTGTGTGATACTGTCTGCTGAGCAGTATATCTAATCCTATCCTGTGTGATACTGTCTGCTGAGCTGTGTATCTAATCCTCTCCTGTGTGATACTGTCTGCTGAGCTGTGTATCTAATCCTATCCTGTGTGATACTGTCTGCTGAGCTGTGTATCTAATCCTATCATGTGTGATACTGTCTGCTGAGCTGTGTATCTAATCCTATCATGTGTGATACTGTCTGCTGAGCTGTGTATCTAATCCTATCATGTGTGATACTGTCTGCTGAGCTGTGTATCTAATCCTATCCTGTGTGATACTGTCTGCTGAGCTGTGTATCTAATCCTATCATGTGTGATACTGTCTGCTGAGCTGTGTATCTAATCCTATCCTGTGTGATACTGTCTGCTGAGCAGTATATCTAATCCTATCCTGTGTGATACTGTCTGCTGATCTGTGTATCTAATCCTATCCTGTGTGATACAGTCTGCTGAGCTGTGTATCTAATCCTATCCTGTGTGATACTGTCTGTTGAGCTGTGTATCTAATCCTATCCTGTGTGATACTTTCTGCTGAGCTGTGTATCTGATCCTATCCTGTGTGATACTGTCTGCTGAGCTGTGTATCTAATCCTATCATGTGTGATACTGTCTGCTGAGCTGTGTATCTAATCCTATCCTGTGTGATACTGTCTGCTGAGCTGTGTATCTAATCCTATCATGTGTGATACTGTCTGCTGAGCTGTGTATCTAATCCTATCCTGTGTGATACTGTCTGCTGAGCTGTGTATCTAATCCTATCCTGTGTGATACTTTCTGCTGAGCTGTGTATCTAATCCTATCCTGTGTGATACTGTCTGATGAGCTGTGTATCTAATCCTATCATGTGTGATACTGTCTGCTGAGCTGTGTATCTAATCCTATCCTGTGTGATACTGTCTGCTGAGCTGTGTATCTAATCTTAGGCCATGTGACACATCCCCCATCATGCAGTACGTTCCCACCTGGCGCTTTGTGTGGATCATTATAAGACGTCTTCGTGTACATATTATAATGTAATCAGACGTCTTCTCCTGCAGACCGTCGCACCCCCCCGCTTCTTTTTGGATGTGAGAACAGATGGAGTCTCACCCGCCACTCACTGCTTTCCTCAAGAAATCTGAAATGGGCTCCAGACACAGTAGGGGCTCATGCGCACGATTGTTGCACAAAATAAAAACAGATGACATCCATGTTACATATGTTTTATTTTGCGGATCCATTGTAACAATGCCTGTCCTTGTCCGCAAAACGGACAGGAATAAGACATGCTCTATTTTTTGGCGGAACGGACATACAGAGTCATATACTTTTTTTTTGCGGCCCCTTTGAAATTAATGGACCTGTAAAAAAACTGAACGGAAACGGGCATGTCTATCTGTTCCAGGAAAGCTGGGTGACAATCAATATGGCCGCCATCACAGATGTCCCACACTCCGAAGAGTGTGTTCACATGTGCGGTTTACTACTGGGTGCTGGACACCTGACAACACAGCAAGCACAACTCCGCAGGGAGCTGCACTGGTTGTCACCCAGTGGTCACCCAATCTGAGTACTGGGATCTGTTGAAAAGTGCTGAAGGGTGCTATACTCGAAGGGGGGCTGGGTGCTGAAGGGTGCTGGGATATAAGGGGGGCTGGGTGCTGGTATATAAGGGGGGCTGGGTGCTGGGATATAAGGGGGGCTGGGTGCTCAAGGGTGCTGGGATATAAGGGGGCCTGGGTGCTGAAGGGTGCTGTAGTCTAAGGGGGCTGGGTGTGTATAAGGGGGGCTGGATGCTGAAGGGCGCAGGGATATAAGGGGGGCTGGATGCTGAAGGGCGCAGGGATATAAGGGGGGCTGGATGCTGAAGGGCGCAGGGATATAAGGGGGGCTGGGTGCTAAAGGGTGCTGGGATATAAGGGGCTTTGGAAGGTGAAGGGTGCTGGGATCTAAAGGGGGGCCGGGAGTTGAAGGGTTCTGGGTGAGAACCAATGTCTGAGGTAAAATACTGATGTATACAGAACCTGGCCGAGTAATGTCTGACATATAATACTGATACAGTCCTGATCAAAAGTTTAAGACCACTTGAAAAATGGCAAACAATCCTATTTCGCATGGCTGGATCTTAACAAGGTTCCAAGTGGAGCTTCAACATGCAACAAGAAGAAATGGGAGGGAGACAAAACATTTTTTGAGCATTCATTTTAATAAAAACAACGAATAAACTGAAACAGGCTGTTTTTCAGCTGATCAGAAGTTTAGGACCACACCTCCAAAAAAAAACTAAACCCCCCCAAAACAGAAATCCAACTTCCAAACATGAACTCAGTAATGAGTAGCTCCGCCGTTATTGTTTCGGCATGCTTGATGCAAGCGTTTCCATGAGGTGAGTGGGAACATTTCTCCAAGTGGTGAAGACGGCCGCACGAAGGCCATCTACTGTCTGGAACTGTCGTCCATTTTTGTAAACTTCCCTTGCCATCCATCCCCAAAGGTTCTCAATTGGATTTAGATCAGGGGAACACGCAGGATGGGCCAAAAGAGTGATGTTATTCTCCTGGAAGAAGTCCCTTGTCCTGCGGGCATTGTGTACTGTAGCGTTGTCCTGTTGAAAAACCCAGTCGTTACCACACAGACGAGGGCCCTCAGTCATGAGGAATGCTCTCTGCCACATCTGGACATAGCCAGCGGCCGTTTGACGCCCCTGCACTCCCTGAAGCTCCATTGTTCCACTGAAGGAAAAAGACCCCACCGGGCCATTATGGCGCCCCCTCCACTGTGGAGCGTAGAAAACATCTCAGGTGGGATCTGTCAGTAACGTTGGAAACCATCAGGACCATCAAGGTTAAATTTTTTCTCATCAGAGAATAAAACTTCCTTCACCTTTGAATGTCCCATGTTTGGTGCTCTCTTGCAAAGTCCAAACGAGCAGTTCTGTGGCGTTCAAGGAGACGAGGTCTTTGAAGACGTTTTTTGTTTTTGAAGCCCTTCAGTCTCAGATGCCGTCTGATGGTTATGGGGCTGCAGTCAGCACCAGTAAGGGCCTTAATTTGGGTCGAGGATCGTCCAGTGTCTTGACGGACAGCCAATTGGATCCTCCGGCTCAGTGCTGGTGACATTTTTTTGGGTCTTCCACTTGACTTTTTTGTTCCATAACCCTCAGGATCATTTAAGAAATTCCAAATGACTGTCTTCCTGCGTCCCACCTCAGCAGCGATGGCGCGCTGTGAGAGACCCTGCTTAGGCAGTTCAACAACCCGACCACGGTCAAAAAGGGAGAATTTTTGCCATCACAACGTGTGACTACCTGACAGAGAATGACAATGAATCCACATCTTTGCACAGATTTGGCCTTTTAAAGGCATGTGGTCCTAAACTTTGGATCAGCTGAAAAACAGCCTGTTTCAGTTTAATCGTTATTTTCAATTAATTGAATGCTCAAAAAATGTTTTGTCTCACTCTCATTTCTTCTTGTTGCATGTTGAAGCTCCACTTGGAACCTTGTTAAGATCCAACAATGTAAAATAAGATTTTTTGCAATTTTTCAAGTGGTCTTAAACTTTTGATCAGGACTGTATATACAGGACCTGGCTGAATAATATCTGACACATAATACTGATGTATACAGGACCCGGTTGAGTAATGGCTGACGTATAATACCGATGTATACAGAACCTGGCCAAGTAATGTCTGACATATAATACCATTGTATACAGGACCCAGACGAATAACGCCTGACGTATAATACCGATGCCTGACATATAATACTGATGTACTGTACAGACCAAAAGTTTGGACACACCTTCAAATTTAAAGAGTTTTCTTTATTTTCATGACTATGAAAATTGTAGATTCACACTGAAGGCATCAAAACTATGAATTAACACATGTGGAATTATATACATAACAAACAAGTGTGAAACAACTGAAAATATGTCATATTCTAGGTTCTTCAAAGTAGCCACCTTTTGCTTTGATTACTGCTTTGCACACTCTTGGCATTCTCTTGATGAGCTTCAAGAGGTAGTCCCCTGAAATGGTTTTCACTTCACAGGTGTGCCCTGTCAGGTTTAATAAGTGGGATTTCTTGCCTTATAAATGGGGTTGGGACCATCAGTTGCGTTGAGGAGAAGTCAGGTGGATACACAGCTGATAGTCCTACTGAATAGACTGTTAGAATTTGTATTATGGCAAGAAAAAAGCAGCTAAGTAAAGAAAAACGAGTGGCCATCATTACTTTAAGAAATGAAGGTCAGTCAGTCAGCCGAAAAAATTGGGAAAACTTTGAAAGTAAGGGCTATTTGACCATGAAGGAAAGTGATGGGGTGCTGCGCCAGATGACCTGGCCTCCACAGTCACCGGACCTGAACCCAATCGAGATGGTTTGGGGTAAGCTGGACTGGAGAGTGAAGGCAAAAGGGCCAACAAGTGCTAAGCATCTCTGGGAACTCCTTCAAGACTGTTGGAAGACCATTTCAGGTGACTACCTCTTGAAGCTCATCAAGAGAATGCCAAGAGTGTGCAAAGCAGTAATCAAAGCAAAAGGTGGCTACTTTGAAGAACCTAGAATATGACATATTTTCAGTTGTTTCACACTTGTTTGTTATGTATATAATTCCACATGTGTTAATTCATAGTTTTGATGCCTTCATAGTCATGAAAATAAAGAAAACTCTTTGAATGAGAAGGTGTGTCCAAACTTTTGGTCTGTACTGTATGCAGGACCCAGACAAATAACGCCTGACGTATAATACCGATGTATATAGCACCCGGCCGAGTAATGCCTGACGTATAATACTGATGTATATAGGACCCGGCAGAGTAATGTCTGACATACAGTTAGGTCCATATATATATTTGGACAGACAACATGTTTCTAACCTTTGTCCTGTACATTACCACAGTGGATTTTGACCAAAACAATTCAGATGCAGGTGAAGTTCAGACTTTCAGCTTAAATCTTGTGGGTCGAACAAAATGATGGCATAAAAATGTGAGGAACTAAAGCCTTTCTTAAAACTCAATCCCTTCACTTCAGGGGCTCAAAAGTAATTGGACAAATTAAATCATTGTAAATAAAATGTTAATTTCTAATATTTGGTTGAAAACCCTTTGTTGGCAATGACGGCCTGAAGTCTTGACCTCATGGACATCACCAGACTCTGCGCTTCCTCCTTTTAATGCTCGGCCTTCACTGCCGCGGTTTTCAGTTGGTGTTTGTTTGTGGCCTTTCTGTCTGAAGTTTAGTCTTTACCAAGTGAAATGCTCTATTGGGTTCAGATCCGGAGACTCGGCCATTCTAGAACATTCCACTTCTTTGCTTTAATAAACTCCTGGATCGCTTTGGCTTCATGTTTTGGGTCATTGTCCGTCTGTATTTTGGAACCCCGACCAATCAGTTTGGCTGGATTTGAGCGCACAGTCTGTCTCTGAAAACCCCAGGATTCATCCGGCTGCGTCTGTCCTGTGTCACATCATCAATAAACACTAGGGCCCCGGGGCCACTGGCAGCCATGCATGCCCAAGCATCGCACTACCTCCGCCGTGTTCTACAGATGGTGTGGTATGCTTTGGATCATGAGCTGTACTGAGCCTTCACCATACTTCTTTCTTTCCATCATTCTGGTAGAGGTTGATCTTGGTTTCATCTGTCCAAAGAATGTTCTTCCAGAAGTCTGCTGGTTTTTTAAGATGTTTTTAGCAAAGTCCAATCTATCTAGCCTTCTTATTCTTGAAGCTGATGAGTGGCTGCACCGTGCAGTGAACCCTCTGTAGTTACTTTCATACAGTCTTCTCCTTATGGTAGATTTGGCTATTGATATGCCTATACCCCGGAGAGCGTTGTTCACTTGGTCGGCTGTTGTGAAGGAGCTTGTCTTCACCGTGGTAATTATTCTGAGATCATCCTCCACTGTTGTCTTCCGGGGGCGTCCAGGTCTTTTTGCATTGTTGAGGTCACCAGGGCTTTCTTTCTCAGGATGTACCAGACTGTGGACTTTTCCACTCTTAATAGTGTAGGTTTTTTTCTGTTTTCACAGATGAAGGACGGCTTGTTTCACCTGCATGGAGAGCTCCTGTGACCTCATGCAGGGCTGGGACAAGGCCATTTGGTGCCCAGGGCGAAGATGGCAAACTGCCCCCCCCCCCCCCGTTTTTAAGAAAGAATCAATGTTGTTTCAAAACAAGAATATACTTAAAGCAATAGAACAAAGGACTGTGGGACTTTGAAAGTCACAGACACTATAAAGTTCCCCCCCATCATCATGTGCCAGTATAAAGTCCCCCCCATCATCATGTGCCAGTTTTGTAATAAGCCCCCCCAATGTGCCAGTAACACTATTGTAAAAGAAAACAAAAAAAAAACACTTATACTTACCTAAGTGTCAGCGATGCGATGCAGCCTCTTCCTGTGTCCCATGCTGTAATGTAAGGCTCAGGCGGCACGATGACGTCATTGCGCCGGCCTCTGATAGGCCTCCCGGCCTAGTGCCTGCAGCCAGGGGCGTACATAAAAATCACTGGGCCCCATAGCAGGAATCTAAATTGGGCCCCCATTCCCCTTTTATAGCCCCTCCCTTTGTTCCATGAACTATTCTTGCTGCTGCGTTTTATAATTTATGCCATCAGGGCCGGAATGGGATTACAAAACAGCCCTGGCACACAAAAGAGGTATAATAGATGCAGATGTATATTATATACAGCAGTGTACAGTTATGTGAGGTACGCGGTATAATAGATGCAGTGTGTACAGGTATATAGTATATTCCCTAGTGTTCTGATATGTGAGGTACAGGGTATAATAGATGCAGTGTGTACAGGTATATAGTATATACAGCAGTGTACTGATATGTGAGGTACGGGGTATAATATATGCAGTGTATACAGTATATACAGTAGTGTAATATGTGAGGTACGAGGTATAATAGATGCAGTGTGTACAGGTATATAGTATATACAGCAGTGTATTGACACCTCGTACCTCACATATCAGTACACTGCTGTATATACTATATATCTGTACACACTGCATCTATTATACCTCGTACCTCACATATATAGTATATACAGAAGTGTACTGATATCTGTACACACAGCATCTATTATACCTCATACCTCACATATCAGTGCACTGCGGTATATACTATATATCTGTACATATTGCATGTATAATACTGTGTAATATATGCAGTGTGTGTGCATGTATGTGTGTGTATATATATATATATATATATATATACAGAGCAGTGTATTGATGTGACACATAGAAGGTATAATACTGTAGATGCAGTGTTTATAGAAATATGTGGTCAGTTATGCATTATAGTCACTGTGAGGTACATGAGGTAGTGGTAACTGTCTGAAGTAGTATACATGAGTGAGCAATGAGTAAAAACAGGGCATGGAGGGGGGGGGGGGTAAATGATGAAAAGTGGAGGACCTCCTCTTACCTCTCCATTCCAGTCTGTATGGATCAATACAGAGCTGCTTGTGAACTTTTAATACTTGCTGTTAGGGGTTGAAGGACCTGTGATGATGTCATCACAGGTCCTGGCAGATGTACCTTTGAAACCTAGGAACTACACCATTTTTGGTGCAGTTCCTTTGCTAGATTCTGCAGGACCTGTGATGTTGAAGATGATGTCATCACAGGTCCTGGCAGATGCACTGTTCTAACCTGGGAACTACACTTTACACTGTGCAGTTCCCTTACAGGACCTGTGATGACATCATCAAAGGTCCTTTAGCTTTAGAAAGGTAAACAGGAGTAATTAGGGGGCGGGGCCTCTCCTCCACTTCGGTGCCTGCCTGCAGCCTATCAGAGGAAGGGGAAGGGACACGCCTCTCCCTCCCCTGCACCTCCGCTGGCACAGACAGTTTACAATGGAGATGAGCGCAATGGAAGCGCTCATCTCCCTGTGCCCGGCGGCGGCTGCTCACTTGGGGGGGGGGGGGGTCATTTTAGTTGGGGGGGCACAGCATGATGTAGGGGGGGCCGTGGCTGGCACTTCACCTGCGCCCCCCTCCTGTCCGCAAATGGTAGAGCCCAGGGCACCCGCTCCTTCGGCCCCTGCCTTGTACCGGCCCTGACCTCATGTTTACTTCTCAGCAAAATCTTCAAAATCCAAGCACCACATCTCAAATCAACTCCAGGCCTTTTATGTGCTTAATTGGGAATGAAATAATGAAGGAATAAAACAGCCTCTGAGTCAATTGTCCAATTACTTTTGGTCCCTTTAAAAACCGGACGCCGCATGTAAAGGAGCTGAAACTCCTAAACCCTTCATCCAGTTTTAATGTGGATACCCTCAAAAGGAAGCTAAAAGTCTGGACTTTATGTCCGTTATATAAATATAACTTGAATATGTTTTAGTAAACGGTAATAAAAACTACATTTGTGTCAGTGTCCAAATATATATGGACCTAACTGTATAATACTGATGTATACAGGACCCGACCGAGTAATGTCTGATGTGTAATCAATACCTCGATAGAGGTGACGGGTGATGGCAGCTGATGGTAATTATGGTGGAAGTGAAGGTGCAGGACATGAGGGGCAATAATGGGGAGGTGATGGTAGTGACAGTGATGGGATGGGGATGTGGGTAGAGGGGATGATGGGGGTGATGGGATGGGGATGTGGGTAGGGGGGATGATGGGGGTGATGGGATGGGGATGTGGGTAGGGGGGATGATGGGGGTGATGGGATGGGGATGTGGGTAGGGGGGATGATGGGGGTGATGGTACAGCCGCGCTCCTCCGCTTCACCAGTGCAGATTCCATTTCTTCTAAATATAACTCGCTTTATCTGGGAATTTGCTCCGTGTGTCCTGATGTAACACTACAGCCGAGCGCTCATTATCCTGGCAGGGGTATCAGCCACAGCATGTGAGCCGAATACACACAGATGTAGCAGAGCTGAGCTTGTATCATAATCTACTATCTGTACATTTACATAGGACTGCAGTTTTACATACTGCACTGGTGTGATAATTGTGCTTTTTTTAGTGGACTGCATCTAAATGTGGTTTTTACATGGGACTGCATGTAATCCTACTACATTATGACACCATGGGGACGGCAGCTGAACCTATAGCAGTATCCACAGGTCTTACACAGGACTGCAAGTCTACCTGCTACATGTTCTAATTTATTGCACTACATAGGATTGCAGGCAATCCTCGACCTACATATGATTTTATCACTTGTTATCTGAGGATTTACATAGGACTGCATGTAAACCTACTTAGTTATATTATGAATATGGTTTTACATAGGACTGAAAGAAAACTTAACGTATTATATACAGAACAGCATATAAACTTAATGCATGTGTATAATCATCTACTTACATAGGACTGCATGTAAACCTACTTAGTTATATTATGAATATAGTTTTACATAGGACTGAAAGAAAACTTAACGTATTATATACAGAACAGCATATAAACTTAATGCATGTGTATAATCATCTACTTACATAGGACTACATATAGTCTGTCCCCTTACATAGGACTACATGTAAACTTAGTGTAAGTGTATACTCTGTCGCCTTACATAGAACTGTATGTAAACTTAATGCATGAGTATAATCTATCGCCTTACATAGGACTGCATGTAAATTTGATGCATGTGTATAATCTATCGCCTTACCTAGGACTGCATTTAAACGTAATACATTTGTATAAGTTATAGCTTTACATAGGACTTCATGTAAACTTAATGCATGCGTATAATCTGTCACCTTACATGGGACTGTATTATCCTATGCTTATGATCTATGGCTTTACATAGGACTGCAGGTAAACTTACTACATTATCCTATGCCTATGATCTATGGCTTTACATAGGACTGCATGTCAATTTAATGCATGTGTACTGCATGGAAATTTAATGCATGTGTATAATCTATCGCCTTACCTAGGACTGCATTTAAACGTAATGCATTTGTATAAGTTATAGCTTTACATAGGACTTCATGTAAACTTAATGCATGCGTATAATCTGTCGCCTTACATAGGACTGCACGCAAGCCTACTGTATTACCCTATGCCTATTATCTATGGCTTTACATAGGACTGCAGGTAAACTTACTGCACTATCCTATGCCTATGATCTATGGCTTTACATAGGACTGCAAATAAACACATTGTTATGCCATATTATCTATGGTTTTACACAGGACTGCAGTTAATCACTAACTGTGCCGCCCCAAAGAGCTAAATGACCATTCGGCTCTGCTACATGTATACGTAGAGCCGAGGAGCAGTACGTCCAGAGTTTGCCATGTCCTAGGGCTGTGACATTCTGGAGCAGTGTAACCTCTGGCTGCCTCCACATCTGTCATCTCTCTCACGCTGAAATGCAAGGAGTTAAAAAATGTCAGTCTCATCCCACCGGGGGACGCTGCTGTGATCTTACCTTGGTCAGACATGACATCTGCACTTTGTAGTTCTTCCCTTGCTGCAGATTATTGATGGTCATGATGGTGAGGAGAGGAGAGCAGCTGTGTGTGCACTGGCTGAGCAGAATGTGAACTGGGGAGATGGTAGGAAGTTGCTGCTGCTGCTGTCTCTGCTGCCACCTTGTGGATGATTTGGGGAATGCATCTGGTATTTGATACATATTGAGACATGCAGATGTAGTCGCGTGGAGTTTGTTATGGATTTGTCACTTATTTGTGACTCTTGCAAAAACTCATTCAGATAAGATAAAGTAACGTCCGCGCAGAGAAAATCGCAGCATGCACCATACATCTCCCGTAGAAGTCACTGGGTGCCCGATAAAAAAACAGACAACAAGTGAACGCCATCCGTATTAAGAAATCGCCTGATTTTTTACAACATCGTCTGATATCTTACAATTAGGCATGCTCAACCTGTGGGCCTCCAGCTGTTGGAAAACTACAATACAACTCCCATAATTCCCGACAGCCGACAGCAGGGCATGGTGGGAGTTGTAGTCTTACAACAGCTGGTTGAGCATCCCTGCAAATCACAGCTGGAAAGGAAGGACCCCTGGTGGTCATCGGTCGTACTGCAGCTTTGTATTTTTCATGTTTTTTATTTTATTTTATGAAGCCTTTTTTTTTAGACATATTAGTTTGGGTCAGGAGGACCAAACTTTCATATCTTTTGCACTGAGAAGAAGAACATTTATAATAAGAAGCTGCTCTGGGGTCTGTTTATTAATTTATATAGGGCCAACATATACCGTAGCGCTGTGCAGACATTAGGGGCTTTTAATCTCAATCCCAAATTAGCCTCAGTACAATTATTATTATTATTATATCTGCTTACATAGCGCTGACATATTCTACAGACATTATGTTGCATGCTGTCGATGTATCTTCTCTTCCGTGTACCCGGAGGGAACCACGCAAACACAGATTTGAACCCAGGACCCCAGTGCGAGCCCCTGAGCCCCCATGCTCACTGCACCTGATTATGTTTTCTAGATGAATATTGGTGATAATATAAATTTCTCTGTTTTACTGTATAAAATGGGCAAATAACACAATTAGGCTGGAATCACACATGGCCAAAGTCAGAAGTGGATCCCGCAGGTAGAATTATAAGTCCTGCCTTTATACTTCTTATTCCTCTTGAATCCACTCCCGGCTTTGGTTCAAAAAACTGCATCAAAAACTGCACATGTGATTCCAGCCTTACAGGATAACAGCAGCTGCTTCTGCCCTCTGGTGGTCACTCCTAGAACTAGCAGGGCAGGAAGAAAACGAGAGCCTCTGGCGGATATCTTATGACTTACATAAGATATCCGGGGAGGGTTGTGATCCCTTCTCTTCAGATGCTACATGCCCATATAATACCAGACTCAGTGGCGCCCATGTAATAACACCGCCATAGTGACTATAGTATATGCATATCAGAAACAGTACCTATAGTACACTATACTTTACAGCAGGGATCCATAACCTTCAGCACGTCAGCTGCTACGAAACTACAACTCCCAGTAGGCACACATACTCGGCTGTTCTTGAAACCCCCATAGAAATGAAAGGCGGATTCTGGGAGTTGTAGTTGGAGAACAGCTGGAGGGATCGCTGCCCCTATAGTGTATGTATCCCGTGACTCCCCAGCGTGGTAACCCCAGGTGTCATACATTTATTACCTGCCCTGTTCAGGAGTCTACGGAAGACGGGTGCAGTGTCGGCCTGGGGCACTTAGGGCCCACCAGTGTAACTGATTCTGGGGGCCCACCTTAGGGCTCCTGCACACTAACTTATTTTTTTTACTTTACTTCAATGGTTCCGCAAAAAATAAAATAAAAAATGACTCCATGTGCATTCCGTGTCTGTACGTCCGCATGGCCGTTCTGCAGAATGATAGAACATGTCCTATTATTGTCGGCATTACAGACAAGGACAGGACGGTTCTATCAGAGGCGGCCGTTCTGTTCAGCATAATGTGGAACGCACGCACCCGGTATCCATGTTTTGTGGATCCGCAATTTGCAGACTGCAAAAATCCAACGGTCGTGTTCATGAGCCCTTACAGTGATAACAGGAATATTACAGATGACGTATGATGGCCGACAGTCACAGCACAAACACATATCTGGATCTCCTGCACTTAAGTCAGTCAGAAACAAGTGCAATGAGCCGGACCGTGGGTAAAGCCGCACGGACGCCAAATTATGCAGTGGGTCAGGATATGGGTATAATAGTCCATGGTTTTTGTTCGTGACGCCAATTGCAGCGTGCGCAGGGTACTAACACAGGGCCCTTTAAGGTACTGTAACTCAAGTACCAGGTTAGGAATGCAGAGTGGTGTAATGTCTCTGTATGGTAATGGTAATGATAATAGTGTCAACGGTGTCTCCTACCTGGGTACGGCTGGACTCCTGGATCCTGGCTCACTTGCAATAAAATGAGTGTGGTGCTAGTAGGAGTAATTGAGGGATTTGGTAGCAGTAATTGACTTTGGGTGAAGTTCAAACTTGTCTTTACCGGATGCAGCTTTCATCAAAGTGAGATACAGCAATAGTCTGAAGTCCCAGCAGGTATTAGCAATGTGTGGCAGGAATCTGGCTTCTGCTCTATCATGTGCCTGGAGCTTTTTTCAGGAAAAGGACGTCTGCTTGTTGCTCTGTAATGTGGCAGGAATTTATCTTCTGCTGTCTTGGGGACTGACTAGCTGAGGAGGAATATGGCTTCTCCTGGGTCTCTGGACTTTACTCACAGTTGTCTTCACAGGATATGCTTCTTCCTGGAATAGTGGAGGTGGCTTCTTGCTTCTTCCAGCTGAGGCTGCAAGGCTCAGGCTGGGGACGATGATCAATTGTCTCAGCCGAGACAAGATCCTGGCTTGGATCCCTAGATCTGGGAGCTCCTACACGCATAGCCTTCCCCTAGCCGGGGTGGCTGGCACACTAAACTTAACTTCCTTCCCTCCCCATGAGGCAGGATGTGGGCACAGCCACTCTGCTCACAGAGGGGGGAGCTAAACTGGAATGTACTATTCCAGTCTAGAAACACTAAACTGTCACTAAGTCCCTGCTGAACACATTGCTGCCACCTGCTGGTGAACATGAAAATTACAGCAATATACATGTAACAAGGATTTGAATGCACATTTGAGAGAATGTGATGTTAAATTACACTGGATGACAATGTAAATACACTTAACAGGTTGTAGGGGGTAAAAGAGTTTCGTAACACAACTCTGGGGTGTTACACAAGACACATGCAGTGCACACTAATCACTCATTGGACACATGTGGCTCACATGCCCCTAATGCATATGTTACATACTGCACATACACCACTGATACATTGAACATATATAGCACACACCAGTCACACATAGGAAACACGCAATGCACACACCAAGACATTTATGCCTAACCCTATTAAGTGTAGCGCACTTAGGTCGTCTCACTTCAGCAATTGGCATTTACCATGTAGAGAAAGTTAATACAAGGCACTTACTAGTGTATTGTGATTGTCCATGTTGCCTCCTTTCCATCACATTATACACAGCACGTATCCGTGGTTCTTACCACCGTGTAATCCAGCAGCGGTGGCCGTGCTTACACACTATAGGGAAAGGCTGGAAGTGCGCATAGGCCAACACCTTTACCTATAGTGTACAAGCACGGCCACCGCTGCTGGATTACACAGTGGTAATAACCACGGATACGAGCTGTGTATAATGTGATGGAAAGGAGGCAATATGGACAATCACAATACATTAGTAAGTGCCTTGTATTAACTGCATGATAAATGCCATTTACTGAAGTGAGACAAACCCGTTTAACCCCTTTAAGCATAAATGTCTGGCATGAAATTTACCAAATCTTAACCTGCTCAGATTGCACATAACCTACATTATAATTAAAAGGGTTCTCCGACCATAATGACCTATCTCCTATCTACAGGATCGGTGAGAAGTATCAGATTACTGGGGTCTGACTGCTGGGACACCCACTGATCATGAAAAAAGGGGTCCTGAGACATTACATTACATTACCACCAATCTATGTGAACAAGGGTCTTAAGACCACGTTCCCTGGATCATGGGGGTCCCAGCAATCAGACACTTATCACCTGTTGTGTTATAGCTGTTGGACCTTTTCACATTCTCTATTCTTAAAGGTTTTCTTTTGGTGTAAAAAAAAAAAAAAAGATTTTTAAATCTGGCCCAAAATCTGTGTCAAACTAAAATAGAAATGCTCGCCTGTTAAAGGGCCGGTGTCCACTTTTCTAGTTATCCTCTATCCACAGGATCGGGGATAACTAAGTGATGCGTGGGGGTCTGAACGCTGGAGACCCCACTGATCCCCCTTCTTGATTGAGTGGCAGGTGGAGCACATGCCCGGCCTCTCCATCCATTCTCTATGGGGTCGCCGGAGATGGCGGAGCACAGCGCTGGCTATTTCCAGTGGTCCCAAAGAGATTGAATGGAGAAGCAGGGTGTATGTGTAGCCTGCCAGACCATCAAAAAGGGGGAACAGGACCCGTTCCTGGGATCAGTGGGGGTCACAGAATCGGACCCCACTATTCATATAGCTATGCCCTATGGTGTGGAGAGGATAACTTGGAAACCTGGACAACCCCTTTAAATCCTACACCACCAGTATCTCTTTACATGGCAGCAGTGATGCCTGTAAATACGGAATATCATCACTGCCGCCATGTAAACCATACGAGTCAATACTGGAGAATGGGACGCACTGGGCAGAATCTTTCGGGCATAAGTCCAACCCCCTTTGCAGGTCACAACCTTTAACAAAGCCCAAGCAAAGGCGCTAGAGCAGTGGTCCCCAACCTTTTTTGCACCAAGGACCGGTTTCATGCGAGACAATTTTCCCAGGGACCGGGTGGGGGGGGGGGGGGAGTTCTGGGCGGGGCTTAGGGGGTGGGCGGGGCTGACTGATTCACGCGCATAACAAAACACAAGGTGCATATTAAAATATATAACACTATATAATGACTATATAAACTGACTCTGGTCTCTGCTGCACTGGTCTCTGCTGCACTGGTCTCTGCTGCACTGGTCTCTGCTGCACTGGTCTCTGCTGCACCGGGTCTCTGCTGCACTGGTCTCTGCTGCACTGGTCTCTGCTGCACTGTACCATATTTTTCGACCTATAAGATGCACCTAGTTTTAGAGGAGAACAATAAGAAAAAAAAAAATGTCATTACACCTCAGGTCAGACCAGCAATCAGACCCCCAATGTTAATCAGACCTCAGATCAGACCCCCAATGTTAATCAGACCTCAGATCAGACCCCAAATGGCTCAGATCAACCCCCAAACCTTTAGCCATCTATCAGCCCCCAATGTCAGCCATAACCCCCCCCAATGTCAGCCATAACCCCCCCCCAATGTCAGCCATAACCCCCCCAATGTCAGCCATAACCCTCCTCAATGTCAGCCATAACCCCCCCAAATGTCAGCCATAACCCCCCAAATGTCAGCCATAACCCCCCCCCCCCCAATGTCAGCCATAACCCCCCCCCAATGTCAGCCATAACCCCCCCCAATGTCAGCCATAACCCCCCCCCCCCCCAATGTCAGCCATAACCCCCCCCCCCCCCCTCTGGTCAGCCATAAGCCCCCCTCTGGTCAGCCATAAGCCCCCCTCTGGTCAGCCATAAGCCCCCCTCTGGTCAGCCATAAGCCCCCCTCTGGTCAGCCATAAGCCCCCCTCAGGTCAGCCATAAGCCCCCCTCTGGTCAGCCATAAGCCCCCTCTGGTCAGCCATAAGCCCCCTTCAGGTCAGCCATAAGCCCCCAGTGCAAATAAAATAAAATAAAAAAACCACTTACCTCTCCTGCTCCTGGTCACCATCGCGATCCTCTTCATTCTGCTGTCGGCTGGCTGTGTATAGCGGCGCATAGTGTCATGTGACAGAGCGACCTCACGTTGTGCGCAGACATGCACAGCCGATAGCCGAGCCGAGGACCAGGAAGCGGTGAGTACAGATCCTTCACCGCTTCCTGGTCCTTCTGTACTAATGAAGCGCTTCAATAATGGAAGCGCTTCATTAGTACAGAGTTAAAGACTGCCCTGATCGCCGCGGCCCGGCTAACAATCCTCCACGGCCCGGTCCTGGGCCGCGGTCCGGCGGTTGGGGACCGCTGCACTAGAGGAGCAACGTGAGCAAAGGGCACAAACGGAGGGTCATAGCTGAAACAGAGGCATTAGGGTCACCTGAGGCAGAGAAACAGTGGGGATCCTAGAGCAGGGGTAACTGGAAAAGAGGCAATATTAGCAGTGCATTTAGAGTGGGGGCATCTTGAGCTGGGGCACTAATGGGGGTGCACCTAAAGCAGAAGCATTAGGGTCGCCTGAGGCAGAGAAATAGTGGGGATCCTGGAGCAGGGGTAACTGGAGAAGAGGCAATGTTAGCGGTGCATTTAGAGTGGGGGCATCTTGAGCTGGGGCACTAATGGGGGTGCACCTAAAGCAGAGGCATTGGGGGGACTTAGGGCAGAGTTCCCCCAATGCCACTCTGAACTCTGCAGAGAGCAGCACACATAAACAAATCCCCTATTTCCCCCTTACAGTCTCCTACAGATCACTACTGTCACACACCTGAGAAATCAGCCCAGCACCGCAGAGGAGTCCATCTCTCCAGCAACTACAGTTTCCTGACAGCAGGGAGGGCAGGAGGATGGCCAGACATGTTCTCTCCTCCTTCACTGCCAGCAGCCGGGAAGTTTAGAAGATACTGCGGGACCTCCTATACAATGTACACCAGTAGGAGGCTGCATCACTGTGCGATACTGCCACCTAGTGGCTACAATAATTATCTCTCCTGAGAAACAAGAGAAATAATTACTCCTCCGTCTTATCTCCGGGCGCAGGAGACTGGGGGCCCATCGAGGAATCCCCCGCCTCCCCGGTGGGCTAGTCTGAGCCTGGATGGGTGTATTGGTCCCACTCAGCTTTCCCTGGAGCAGATAAACCCAAGCAATGTCAGACTGCATGACTTTCTGGAGGATTCCAGAATAGATATGATAGGACTGCACCGTGGTAATAGCCGCCCTCCTTCACCGCCAGTGTGTAGGCTGTAGAGGAGAGGACTTCCTCCATTCTGGCAGCTGTGGAAGGAAATACCTGGATGCTCCAGGGACACTCATATCCTACTGCAGACATTATAGGAAGTGGCTGACATCATGGACTGAAACCCATACAGCAGGAGCCTGATTAACCCATTAGTAGCTGAAGACATAGTACAAATGGAAATGAATTTAATAAAGACAATTAAGTTGATATCTTATTTGTACAGTAAAAGTGATTGTATACTGGCAGCTGCCCACTCTTGAACCCCTTTTTTCATCACAGTAGGTCTACAATGATGAACTCCCAATCCCCTGCATAGACATTGAATTAAATGATGAATTCTTACTACCTGAAGACACCACTAGAGGGAGCTCAGGAACTTACCGCATACTGTTATATCCATTGTAGAAACAGTATGTAGTAATGAGCTCCCTCTAGTGGTGACTGCAGGAAGAAAGACTTTTGTCATTTATAACTATTTCTTTGCAGCAGATTTGGAGCTCTGTATCAGACAGACGGAGCTCCGACCACTATATATTAAGGAATAAATCAGCACAATATCTTGGACCTGACACTGCAGGATGACACAAGGATCTGATCAGATAGCATCAAATGTGCATTACCCACATACCAGACATTTCTCTGGAGGAGACATAGCCAAGATCTGATCTTTTCACATGATCTGAGGGCTCATGTCTTGCTTTGCTGCTTCCTATGGAGATGTCCCTATTAATCAAGAAAACTGAGAGGTTAAATTATACTGAAAGATGAGACAAATTGGATGTGTTTGCTTTGGAAAACGAGCAGAGAGATGACCTAATTACATTCTATAACTATAGTCATGGACGGCTCGGACTAGCCCACTGGGGAGGCGGGGGATTCCTCGGTGGGCCCCCAGTCTCCTGCGCCCGGAGATAAGACTGAGGAGTCATTATTTCTCTTGTTTCTCAGGAGAGATAATTATTGTAGCCACTAGGTGGCAGTATTGCACAGTGATGCAGCCTCCTACTGGTGTACATTGTATAGGAGACCCCGCAGTATCTTCTAAACTTCCCGGCTGCTTGCTGTGAAGGAGGAGAGAACATGTCTGGCCATCCTCCTGCCCTTACTGCTGTCAGAAAACTGTGGCTGCTGAAGAGAAGGACTCCTCTGCGGTGCTGGGCTGATTTCTCAGGTGTGTGACAGTAGTGATCTGTAGGAGACTGTAAGGGGGAAATAGGGGATTTGTTTATGTGTGCTGCTCTCTGCAGAGATCGGAGTGGCATTGGGGGAACTCTGCCCTAAGTCCCCCCAATGCCTCTGCTTTAGGTGCACCCCCATTAGTGCCCCAGCTCCAGATGCCCCTCAATGCCCCCTCTCTAAATGCACCCCTAATATTGCCTCTTCTCCAGTTACCCCTGCTCCAGGATCCCCACTATTACCCTGCCTCAGGCGACCCTAATGCCTCTGCTTTAGGTGCACCCCCATTAGTGCCCCAGCTCAAGATGCCCCCACTCTAAATGCACTGCTAATATTGCATCTTCTCCAGTTACCCCTGCTCCAGGATCCCCACTATTACCCTGCCTCAGGAGACCCTAATGCCTCTGTTTCAGCTATGACCCCCCGTTTGTGCCCTTTGCTCACGTTGCTCCTCTAGCGCCTTTGCTTGGTCTTTGTTAAAGGTTGTGACCTGCAAAGAGGGTTGGACTTATGCCCGACAAATTCTGCCCAGTGCGTCACATTCTCCAGTATTGACACTTATGGTTTACATGGCGGCAGTGATGATATTCCGTATTTACAGGCATCACTGCTGCCATGTAAAGAGATACTGGTGGTGGAGGATTTAAAGGGGTTGTCCAGGTTTTCAAGTTATCCTCTCCACACCACAGGGCATAACTATATGATTAGTGGGGTCCGATTCTGCGACCCCCACTGATCCCAGGAACGGGTCCTGTTCCCCCTCTTTGATGGTGTGGCAGGCCACGCATACGCCCTGCTGCTCCATTTATTCTCTTTGGGACCACTGGAAATAGCCAGCGCTGTACTCCGCCATCTCCGGCGACCCCATAGAGAATGGATGGAGAGGCCGGGCATGTGCTCCACCTGCCACTCAATCAAGAAGGGGGATCAGTGGGGTCTCCAGCGTTCAGACCCCCACGCATCACTTAGTTATCCCCGATCCTGTGGATAGAGGATAACTGGAAAAGTGGACACCGGCCCTTTAACAGGCGAGCATTTCTATTTTAGTTTGACACAGATTTGGGGCCAGATTTGAAATTTTTATAAAAAGAAAATTTTTTGCACCCAAAGAAAACCTTTAAGGATAGGGAATGTGAGAAGGTCCAACAGCTATGACACGACAGGTGATAAGTATCTGATTGGTGGGGGTCTGACTGCTGGGACCCCCATGATCCAGGGAACGTGGTCTTAAAGGGGTTGTTTTACTTCAGAAAGTCGGATTTATCATGTAGAGGCCTGGCCGTAGTTTTGGTCCGCATCCGAGCAGCAGTTTTGGCGGCTAGGAGGCGGACCCATTCACTTCAATTGGGCCGCAAAAGATGCGGACAGAACTCCGTGTGCTGTCCGCATCCGTTGCTCCGTTCCGTGGCCCCGCAAAAAAATAGAACAACATGTCCTATTCTTGTCCGCGCCGCGCAGTTATATTAAAGGCTGTCCGTGCTGTTCCGCAAATTGCGGAAGACGCACAGACGCCATCCGTGTTTTGCAGATCCGTGATTTGCGGACCACGGTCGCGTGCATGTAGCCAGAGAAAGTTAATGCAAGCCACTTACTAATGTATTGTGATTATCCATATTGCTTCCTTTTCTGGCTGGATTCATTTTTCTATCACATTATACACAGCTCGTTTCCATGGTTACAGACCACCCTGTAATCCATCAGTGGTGGTCGTGCTTGCACACTATAGGAAAAAGCACCAGCCTTTGTGCGCTCCCATGGTCCCAGCCACCAGAGAGGCTGAGGCTTTTTCCTATAGTGTGCAAGCGCGACCACCAGTGATGGGTTGCAAGGAGGTCTGTAACCATGGAAACCAGCCGTGTATAATGTGATGGAAAAATGAATCCAGCCAGCAAAGGAAGCAATATGGAGAATCACAATACATTAGTAAGTGGCTTGCATTAACTTCCTCTACATGATGAATGCCACTTACTGAAGTGAGAGGATCCCTTTAAGACCCTTGTGTACATAGATTGGCGGTAATGTAATTGAATGTCTCAGGACCCCTTTTTTCATGATCTGTGAGTGACTTATCATTGAGCCTACCTCACAGCGGAGTGGAACAGGGCGCAGGCGCCGACACTGCAGGGATACAGCGCACGCGTCCAGTGGTGAAGGAATTAGAATTCCTATCAATCAAACTCTAAGGGGCCGAAAAGTGGGCGGGGCATGCTTGACTTCGGGCGAGAAAGCCGCTGCCCCCTTGACTTTAAGACTATCGTTTACATAACACGGCCAATTGAATAAAAGTATTTTTTCTGACTTTTTGCGCACTGTACGGAAAAGACACTGACACCTTTATCATCATGCTACAGGCTGCAATAAGGTACTGCTGGCGGTTTAATATACATTTTCTAGGACCTAGGTGACAGGTTCCCTTAACAGTGACCTCCACAGCAGCCGCCCCTTTATTAGTGACCTCCACAGTACCCCATCTCGTTAACAGTGATTTCCACAATAACCCGCCCCCTTAACAGTGACCTCCACAGCAGCCACCCCTTTATTAGTGACCTCCACAGTACCCCATCTCGTTAACAGTGATTTCCACAATAACCCGCCCCCTTAACAGTGACCTCCACAGCAGCCGCCCCTTTATTAGTGACCTCCACAGTACCCCATCTCGTTAACAGTGATTTCCACAATAACCCGCCCCCTTAACAGTGACCTCCACAGCAGCCACCCCTTTATTAGTGACCTCCACAGTACCCCATCTCGTTAACAGTGATTTCCACAATAACCCGCCCCCTTAACAGTGACCTCCACAGCAGCCGCCCCTTTATTAGTGACCTCCACAGTACCCCATCTTGTAAACAGTGATTTCCACAATAACCCGCCCCCTTAACAGTGACTTCTACAGAGCTCTGTTCCCTTAAAATGTGACCTCCACAACACCCCGCTCCTTAACAGTGATCTCTTCAGCACCCAGCCCCTCAACGCTGACCCCCATAGCGGACCGTCCCCTTAACTGTGACCTTTACAGTTCCCTGTCCCCTTAACAGAGACCTCCACAGTGCCCGCCCCTTTAACAGTGACCTCCACAGCATCCCACCCCCTTAACAGAGACCTCCACAGTGCCCGCCCCTTTAACAGTGACCTCCACAGCATCCCACCCCCTTAACAGAGACCTCCACAGTGCCCACCCCCTTTCAGTGACCTCCACTATTCGTGACGTCACTGGGCCAGCGGTAAACAGTGAGAAGGCCGTGGCGCTGCTGCCTTCGCAAAAAGCTGATCGGCGGGGTCCCGGGTGTCGGACCCTCGCCGATCAGATGCTAATGATCTATCCAGAGGATAGATCATCAGTTTAAACAAACTGCAGAACCCCTTTAATATGGTTAGGCAAAAAATGTCTTAGTGCGTGTGTAGTATACGGGAGTTGTAATACCCGTTACTACCAAAGGTCACTTGGTGTGCTGTCGTCCCTCCTTAATTATGGGGAAATTGTTGTATGTCAGTTTTATAAAATGTAATGTAATGTGTGTATTTTCCTGTCACTGAAACTTGCACTTACAGGCCTGCTAGGGGTGTCATTCCTACTTCTAGTCCATAGAGGGAGCTAGGGAGCCCTAGTTTATATAAGGCCAGACCAGGAAGTGCAGGGGAGACGGAGTCTAGTATCTGTAATCTACAGTTGGAGATTAGACAATGTCTGAGACAAGTCCAGGCCTGAAGCCTGCTGTTCAGGAGAAGATTCCCTCCTGAATACCCATATGCAGAAGCAGGAACATCTTAGCCTAAGAGCCTGAGGAACCATTCAGAAGCTAGGAGAGACAGAGGCAAAGATCAGAGGAGCCAGAGGTACTGAGAGAGACAGAGGAGGTACTTATTTAAGCCATAATCAAGGATATAAAGCCAGACTTAGGTTAATGGGCCTTAGTGAAGAATTGCTACTTTCCAGGATCAGACAGAGTTAGAGTGCAAGCTCCTTTGCTGCAAGTCCTGTGTTCAACACTCTGTAATTACCCTGCTGTACTGAATTGCCTGCATCGACCGAATTGCAAAATCAACTGTATGCTGAGGAACTGCATGTCCTTTATTGTCTCTGCTTGGAAAACCTACTAAAGTTTGAGTTCTGGTTTAATACTACGTTTCCTCAATTTATTCCTGCATCCGCAAACGGCGTGCCACCGTTTACTTGGCACTGGCGTCACGAACTATTTCTACCTATACCTGCCCTTGCAGAGAGTCAGCTGTACCAGGTTAGTGTCTATTGCACTACATCACCCAGAAACACCTACTACACACAACTTGAGTACACTGCACCTCTCTTTTGGCGTCACAAACAGGATACGCACGCTTTCTAGTGCAAGAAGCGTGAACTTTGTGCCTTATACAGTTGCCCTGTGACCAAAGTGACAATTTTCCTGTTTTATTCAAGTGGACTTTGTGGATTAAAAATCATACCCAAAGTGTGTCAAAAACTTCTAAAAAGCGCTGTACAGTATTGCGCTGCACAGAGGAAGAAAATCGCCGCATTGGAGTGTGGTTTTGTGGACTTTAAACATTCCTGCTTGCCGTCAGTGAATAGACAGCGTTTGTACCTAAAGATGGCCGCTGGGCTTGCTGAATTTACTGCTGCGTCACCTTCATCCCGAAAAGGCGGGAAAAATTGGCGCCTTTCTGAGGAAAAAGCGGGAAGAAGGTCAAGGGCAGGCGCCACGGCTTATCTGGACATTTGCATGTCTGCCAGCATGGACACCGCCCTCCATATACTGGAATACCTGGGGGGCGGCCTCCCAGTGCAATGGGAGGAGCTGGCTGCTGTAACTGACGCGACCCTATCGCTCTCCTCAGAAGGATCGAGCATGTTGGATTGTGAGCAGAGTGTTGCTGCAGCGTCCGCACCTGTAATTGAAAAAATGACCGACACCGGTGTAGAGCCAGAAGAGGCTCCACCGGCCTACGCTCCGGGACCGGAGCAACCCGCCTGCCGCCCAAGGGAGAAAGAACCCGAGCCCTACTATGGCTCATGGAGGGACTTTTTTCAGCCATCGTTCAAATGGTCTTCCCTGATGGCGGAGATCCGAGAGGCCGCTATCAAGCGGAACATAAAGACTAAGATCGTGTATGAGGAATTGACCAAGACCATCCACGAGAAGCATACGCACACCCAACCCCGCCTGGAAAGGAGAAAGGGAGTGGTGCTGTCGTTTGACAAATCCCGTGGCTACGGGTTTATTCAGGACTATCTTACTGGCAGAGACCTCTATGTCAATCGAAGGTCTGTCAAAAGAGACTACCTCCCTTCGTACCAGCACAGCCTCCGCGAGGAAGAGGAAGTGGAGTACACCCCTGCCGAGGGCCTGCGAGGCCCCTATGCGACTGCTGTGACCCGTCCGAAGCGAGGACCTGAGGATTGGGAGGCAGAAGAAGGAGAAGACTACTCTGGCTGCGAGCGAGAACCGGAACGCTCTCCAGAGCCGGCCCATCACGCCTTTCAGGAGCGGAGCTCCTTCATCGGGCCGAACGTCTTCTGGCAGCCAACCGTGTTGGAGAAATGGGTGAGCCCTTACCCTTCCCCCGAGCTGCCTCGTCGGGAGAAGACAATATCAGAGCTGGAGCAGTTAAAAGGACTTAGTGCTACCTTTGAGAACATCCGGATGGGACGGAGACCAGATGCAAGTCCAGAACCTGAAGAGGCCGAGTCTGCGTCATCGGTGACTGTACCTGCGCCGGCGGCGCCAGCAGAGAACAGCGACTCCGACACAGAGAGCATCGGGGAGCAGATCGTCCGGCTGGAGGAGAAGTTGCGGGAGTTGCGTAAGACCTACACCGCCAGGATCCAGACACCGCCGGGGAAGGATGAGGTAAGGGTGCCTGTCACCACCCGCCGACCGCCTTCTGTTGTCACCGCTCCGTCAGTGCCCCCGACCGGACCCGCGATTGCCGTGAATTGCTGCACCCAGAGCACCGGACCGCTTGCTGCGGCGGCGCCAAGCATGTCACACCCTGCAGTGATTATGCCAGGGCCGGCACGGCCCACCAGAGGGTTCACCCCTAGGCCTATGGGGCCAATACCTATTAGGGGCCCCTTTACCCTGCAGCTGCCCCCTGATACTGTTATGTGGGCACATCCTCCTGTAGAGGAATACTACAGACGATACTTGCCAGCAGAGCAAAGTGGACATGATGTGCCACTGTAGTCAGCCTGCTAGGCCCTTGATTTATTTCTTCAGAAGGTGATGTTAACCCTTCCAGGACAGGAGTCCTATGTTGCTGGTCCTTTGTTGCAGCTGCCAGTTTGTCCACGGCTCAGTGGTAGGTGTTGACCACTGAAATCACAAAGTCAGCAAGGCCGCGTTTGTTTCCAGGACCTCCTGCCTGCTTTTGTTACCCCACACCAAGTTGTGCCTGTTCCTTTGTTGCACCTTTTACCCTTCACCCCCTTTTCAGGTTGATCAGGGGTGTTACAGCACTTGTCTTTGCTGTCCATTTTATTGTGCAACCAGTTACCAAGGAACCGTGCCCGGAGACAGACTCAAAAGTACCTGAGCCTCTGAGATTCTTATTCTTTTAAAAGTATTGTGCCCAGAGATGGACTCCACCGCATGAGAGCCTCTGTGATTAATAAGAAATAACCTGGGTACGGACTCATGTTTGTTCTTTGAGCCTCCAAGAACTTTTATACCGTTTTCTACTGTTTTATCATGGACTTATTCATTGTCATGGACTATCCTGGTTATAATGTTACGCTGTGCCAGGTCAGCGCCCCCGTTCCATTCACTATCCTGAGAGAAGAGAACGACGCCCCTTGTCATCACACTTCACTTTTGCCAATTGGACCTGATGTAAATGTAAATGCAGATGAATTACATGTATGTATGCCTGCATGTCTCTATTTTCTATTTCAGGTAGAGATTCCAGTTGGGCGACCCATGATGGAGTACGAGGGCGTACTCAGCTTAAAGCAGTGGGGTATGTAGTATACGGGAGTTGTAATACCCGTTACTACCAAAGGTCACTTGGTGTGCTGTCGTCCCTCCTAATTATGGGGAAATTGTTGTATGTCAGTTTTATAAAATGTAATGTAATGTGTGTATTTTCCTGTCACTGAAACTTGCACTTACAGGCCTGCTAGGGGTGTCATTCCTACTTCTAGTCCATAGAGGGAGCTAGGGAGCCCTAGTTTATATAAAGCCCAGTCAGGGAAGTGCAGGGCAGACGGAGTCTAGTATCTGTAATCTACAGTTGGAGTTTAGACAATGTCTGAGACAAGTCCAGGCCTGAAGCCTGCTGTTCAGGAGAAGATTCCCTCCTGAATTCCCATATGCAGAAGCAGGAACATCTTAGCCTAAGAGCCTGAGGAACCATTCAGAAGCTAGGAGAGACTGAGGCAAAGATCAGAGGAGCCAGAGGTACTGAGAGAAACAGAGGAGGTACTTATTTAAGCCATAATCAAGGATATAAAGCCAGACTTAGGTTAATGGGCCTTGGTGAAGAATTGCTACTTTCCAGGATCAGACAGAGTTAGAGTGCAAGCTCCTTTGCTGCAAGTCCTGTGTTCAACACTCTGTAATAACCCTGCTGTACTGAATTGCCTGCATCGACCGAATTGCAAAATCGACTGTATGCTGAGGAACTGCATTTCCTTTATTGTCTCTGCTTGGAAAACCTACTAAAGTTGGAGTTCTGGTTTAATACTACGTTTCCTCAATTTATTCCTGCATCCGCAAACGGCGTGCCACCGTTTACTTGGCACTGGCGTCACGAACTATTTCTACCTATACCTGCCCTTGCAGAGAGTCAGCTGTACCAGGTTAGTGTATATTGCACTACATCACCCAGAAACACCTACTACACACAACTTGAGTACACTGCACGTGCACTGCGTGTTTCTTATGTGTGATAGGAACTGTACGTGTCTTGTTTCTGACTGACTTAAGAGCAGGATATCCATATATGTGTAAGGCTACTTACACACTTGCGGTAGCAGGGTCCGACAGGCTATTTCAGTGGGAGCACAGCCTGCCATATCCGTGCTTACACTAGCCCACCGTGCTGCCGGAGGTCCGCTCCGGCCCCATTCACTATAATGGCACTATAAGTAGCTAGCGTCTCCTCTAATGGTTAGATCAGAGAGGGAGGAAGTAGCTAGCTTCTCGAATGGTTAGATTAGTGAGGGAGGAAGTAGCTAGCTTCGCCTCTAATGGTTAGATTAGTGAGGGAGGAAGTAGCTAGCTTCGCCTCTAATGGTTAGATTAGTGAGGGAGGAAGTAGCTAGCCTCTCTAATGGTTAGATCAGAGAGGGAGGAAGTAGCTAGCCTCTCTAATGGTTAGATCAGAGAGGGAGGAAGTAGCTAGCCTCTCTAATGGTTAGATCAGTGACAGAAGAAGTAACTATCTTTTCTTCTAATGGTTAGATCAGTGAGGGAGAAAGTAGCTAGCTTCTCCTCTAATAATTAAATCACTGAGGGAGGAAGTAGCTAGTTTATCCTTGAATAGTATATGAGTGAGAGGGGAAGTAGATATCTTCTTCTCTCGTGATTAGATCAGTGAGGGAGGAAGTAGCTAGTTATTCCTCGAATAGTATACGAGTGAAAGAGGAAGTTGATATCTTTTCTTGTGATTAGATCAGTGAGGGAGGAAGTAGCTAGCTTCACCTCTAATGGTTAGATCAGAGAGGGAGGAAGTAGCTAGCTTGACCTCTAATGGTTAGATCAGTGAGGGAGGAAGTAGCTAGCTTCACCTCTAATGGTTAGATCAGTGAGAGAGGAAGTAGCTAGCTTCACATCTAATGGTTAGATCAGTGAGGGAGGAAATAGCTTGCTTCACCTCTAAAGGTTAGATCAGTGAGGGAGGCAGTAGCTCGCTTCACCTCTAATAGTTAGATCAGTGAGGGAGGAAATAGCTAGCTTGACCTCTAATGGTTAGATCAGTGAGGGAGGAAGTAGCTAGCTTGACCTCTAATGGTTAGATCAGTGAGGGAGGAAGTAGCTAGCTTCACCTCTAATGGTTAGATCAGTGAGGGAGGAAGTAGCTAGCTTCTCGAATGGTTAGATTAGTGAGGGAGGAAGTAGCTAGCCTCTTTTGTACTGAAGAGACCATCGAGAGAGAAAGTAGCTTTATCCTCTAATGGTTAGATAATTGCAGTAGGTGAGTATAAGAAGAGAGCAGATTCATAGGCCGTTCAAGGTCTGAGGAAAGCTGGGCCTCACACAGAAGCAGCAGATTAGACTATTATTCGGGTCAGATATCAGAACGACTACATTATAATAACATATTTGATGCGTGGGAAAAAGATAACATAAAGTGATTAGCAAGAGGCGGCAGTGGGATTAGAAGCGGGGTCTCCAGCGTCACAGGCGGTCCATTGAGCAAGCGAGAATTCATCACAGTAACCTCCAGAAGACTGACCTTCATGTCGTGTTGTATGTAATTACCATAGAAGCTGACAGTCTAATTACATCTATAGCCCCAAACCAATTATATAATGGGTGTGATTATATTTCAGGCGTAATATTGGAAGATTTCACTTGATAGTGGTGTCTTAAAGGGGAACTGCCAGAAATCCTCTGCAAAGAGAGCTTTTACGTCTGTGTCCCTATGATAACACTTCCTGCACTGCACTCCAGTCACTCAGCATTCTCATACTGATATCTAGGCTGGTAGTCTAAGAGTTAAGAAAAGGTGAAATGACAGGACTGCTGTGACCAGAGCTTCTTTGCCTATGTCCCTTGGACAACACTTCCTGTCCCTGGGTTCTGGTCACTCAGCATTTTACCGTGATATTTGAGATTATAGTCAAAGAATCGTGAGAATGCTGTGAGAGGAGCTCCTCCACCTAGATCCCTAAGACAACACTTTGTGTCACTGTGTTTTGGTAGCTCAGTTCAATACCCCTATGAGAAGAGCTTCTCTGCCAACATCCCCAAGACAACACTTCATGTCAGTACAGTTCCTCTATGAGAAGAGCTTCTCTGCCAACATCCCCAAGACAACACTTCATGTCATTATAGTTCCTCTATGAGAAGAGCTTCTCTGCCAACATCCCCAAGACAACACTTCATGTCAGTACAGTTCTCCTATGAGAAGAGCTTCTCTGCTAACATCCCCAAGACAACACTTCATGTCAGTACAGTTCCTCTATGAGAAGAGCTTCTCTGCCAACATCCCCAAGACAACACTTCATGTCAGTACAGTTCCTCTATGAGAAGAGCTTCTCTGCCAACATCCCCAAGACAACACTTCATGTCAGTACAGTTCTCCTATGAGAAGAGCTTCTCTGCCAACATCCCCAAGACAACACTTTATGTCAGTACAGTTCCTCTATGAGAAGAGCTTCTCTGCCAACATCCCCAAGACAACACTTCATGTCAGTACAGTTCCCCTATGAGAAGAGCTTCTCTGCCAACATCCCCAAGACAACACTTCATGTCAGTACAGTTCCTCTATGAGAAGAGCTTCTCTGCTAACATCCCCAAGACAACACTTCATGTCAGTACAGTTCCTCTATGAGAAGAGCTTCTCTGCCAACATCCCCAAGACAACACTTCATGTCAGTACAGTTCTCCTATGAGAAGAGCTTCTCTGCCAACATCCCCAAGACAACACTTCATGTCAGTACAGTTCCCCTATGAGAAGAGCTTCTCTGCCAACATCCCCAAGACAACACTTCATGTCAGTACAGTTCCTCTATGAGAAGAGCTTCTCTGCTAACATCCCCAAGACAACACTTCATGTCAGTACAGTTCCTCTATGAGAAGAGCTTCTCTGCCAACATCCCCAAGACAACACTTCATGTCAGTACAGTTCCTCTATGAGAAGAGCTTCTCTGCTAACATCCCCAAGACAACACTTCATGTCAGTACAGTTCCTCTATGAGAAGAGCTTCTCTGCCAACATCCCCAAGACAACACTTCATGTCAGTACAGTTCCCTTATGAGAAGAGCTTCTCTGCCAACATCCCCAAGACAACACTTCATGTCAGTACAGTTCCCCTATGAGAAGAGCTTCTCTGCCAACATCCCCAAGACAACACTTCATGTCAGTACAGTTCTCCTATGAGAAGAGCTTCTCTGCCAACATCCCCAAGACAACACTTCATGTCAGTACAGTTCCTCTATGAGAAGAGCTTCTCTGCTAACATCCCCAAGACAACACTTCATGTCAGTACAGTTCTCCTATGAGAAGAGCTTCTCTGCCAACATCCCCAAGACAACACTTCATGTCAGTACAGTTCTCCTATGAGAAGAGCTTCTCTGCCAACATCCCCAAGACAACACTTCATGTCAGTACAGTTCCCCTATGAGAAGAGCTTCTCTGCCAACATCCCCAAGACAACACTTCATGTCAGTAGAGTTCCTCTATGAGAAGAGCTTCTCTGCTAACATCCCCAAGACAACACTTCATGTCAGTACAGTTCTCCTATGAGAAGAGCTTCTCTGCCAACATCCCCAAGACAACACTTCATGTCAGTACAGTTCTCCTATGAGAAGAGCTTCTCTGCCAACATCCCCAAGACAACACTTCATGTCAGTACAGTTCCCCTATGAGAAGAGCTTCTCTGCCAACATCCCCAAGACAACACTTCATGTCAGTACAGTTCCTCTATGAGAAGAGCTTCTCTGCCAACATCCCCAAGACAACACTTCATGTCAGTACAGTTCCTCTATGAGAAGAGCTTCTCTGCTAACATCCCCAAGACAACACTTCATGTCAGTACAGTTCCTCTATGAGAAGAGCTTCTCTGCCAACATCCCCAAGACAACACTTCATGTCAGTACAGTTCCCCTATGAGAAGAGCTTCTCTGCCAACATCCCCAAGACAACACTTCATGTCAGTACAGTTCTCCTATGAGAAGAGCTTCTCTGTCTACAACCCTAAGGCAACACTTCATGTCAGTACAGTTCCTCTATGAGAAGAGCTTCTCTGCTAGCATCCCCAAGACAACACTTCATGTCAGTACAGTTCCCTTATGAGAAGAGCTTCTCTGCTAACATCCCCAAGACAACACTTCATGTCAGTACAGTTCCCTTATGAGAAGAACTTCTCTGCCAACATCCCCAAGACAACACTTCATGTCAGTACAGTTCTCCTATGAGAAGAGCTTCTCTGCCAACATCCCCAAGACAACACTTCATGTCAGTACAGTTCCTCTATGAGAAGAGCTTCTCTGCCAACATCCCCAAGACAACACTTCATGTCAGTACAGTTCCTCTATGAGAAGAGCTTCTCTGCTAACATCCCCAAGACAACACTTCATGTCAGTACAGTTCCCTTATGAGAAGAGCTTCTCTGCTAACATCCCCAAGACAACACTTCATGTCAGTACAGTTCCCTTATGAGAAGAACTTCTCTGCCAACATCCCCAAGACAACACTTCATGTCAGTACAGTTCTCCTATGAGAAGAGCTTCTCTGCCAACATCCCCAAGACAACACTTCATGTCATTATAGTTCCTCTATGAGAAGAGCTTCTCTGCCAACATCCCCAAGACAACACTTCATGTCAGTACAGTTCTCCTATGAGAAGAGCTTCTCTGCCAACATCCCCAAGACAACACTTCATGTCAGTACAGTTCCTCTATGAGAAGAGCTTCTCTGCCAACATCCCCAAGACAACACTTCATGTCAGTACAGTTCTCCTATGAGAAGAGCTTCTCTGCCAACATCCCCAAGACAACACTTCATGTCAGTACAGTTCCTCTATGAGAAGAGCTTCTCTGCCAACATCCCCAAGACAACACTTCATGTCAGTACAGTTCTCCTATGAGAAGAGCTTCTCTGCCAACATCCCCAAGACAACACTTCATGTCAGTACAGTTCCCCTATGAGAAGAGCTTCTCTGCCAACATCCCCAAGACAACACTTCATGTCAGTACAGTTCCTCTATGAGAAGAGCTTCTCTGCTAACATCCCCAAGACAACACTTCATGTCAGTACAGTTCCCTTATGAGAAGAGCTTCTCTGCTAACATCCCCAAGACAACACTTCATGTCAGTACAGTTCCCTTATGAGAAGAACTTCTCTGCCAACATCCCCAAGACAACACTTCATGTCAGTACAGTTCTCCTATGAGAAGAGCTTCTCTGTCTACAACCCTAAGGCAACACTTCATGTCAGTACAGTTCCTCTATGAGAAGAGCTTCTCTGCTAACATCCCCAAGACAACACTTCATGTCAGTACAGTTCTCCTATGAGAAGAGCTTCTCTGCCAACATCCCCAAGACAACACTTCATGTACCTGTGTACTGGTAGTACAATCCTATCATAGGGACACACAGTTAGGCCGCATGCACACGACCATTCAGTTTTTTGCGATGTGGACCCAAACAACGGCCGTGTGCATGAGGCCTTACTTTGATGAAAAGGGTGAAATTACAAACATCCTGTGAGAATAGCTTCCCACCCCCTGTGCGCCTATGACAACACTTCAAGTACCCGTGTCCTGACAGGTCATTCCCACTTTGCTCCCCATGTAAATCTCCTGTCCTCGCTCATAGGACAGCAGCTTACAGAACAGGATTCAAAAATGCTCCGAATTTTTGGTTCCTGCGAAGAAGAACAGGAATGTTTTTCATTACAAGTAGAACAAAGGGGATAAAAACAAAGCGGTGACGCGGGGGGCCACATCTGCGCCGTGCTTGACTCCACTCCAGAAGTCTCCACCTATTCAATCAGTTCACCTTAAAGAGACTTAAACCGCTCGCCCCGCTCACACAGCTGAGGGATTGTTACAGTGTATCAGGTTACTCATCCTCTGTGAGCAATTCCCCACCTTATTCATTTACAGTCAATGAAATAAAGTATGGCTTTTTCAGTGTTTTGCGATCTGTTTTTCACGGATCCGTTGTTCCGTTTTTCCGTACGGCATATACAATATACAGAAATTACATAGAAAAAATTGGTCTGGGCATAAAATTTTCAATAGATGGTTCCGCAAAAACGGAACGGATACAGAAGACATATGGATGCATTTCCGTATGTGTTCCGTTTTTTTTTGCGGGCAGAAAGGCCTAGTGTACACGATCGTTTTTTTTGCGAGTGTACGGGCTGTTTTTTTGTGTTCCGTATACTGTCCGTATACGGAACCATTCATTTCAATGGTTCCGCATTAAAAACGGAATGTACTCCGTATGAATTCCGTTTCCGTATTTCCGTTTTTCCGTTCCGTTGAAAGATAGAACATGTCCTATTATTGCCCGCAAATCACGTTCCGTGGCTCCATTCAAGTCAATGGGTCCGCAAAAAAAAAACGGAACACATACGAAAATGCATCCGTATGTCTTCCGTATCCGTTCCGTTTTTGCTGAACCATGTATTGAAAATGTTATGCCCAGCCCAATTTTTTCTATGTAATTACTGTATACTGTATATGCCATACGGAAAAACGGAACGGAAAAATGGAAGGAAACGGAAACACAACGGAACAACGGATCCGTGAAAAACAGACAAAAATAGGACATGTTCTATCCTTTGCGGAGCTGCGGACCGGAAGATCGGGGCCACACTGTGTGCTGTCCGCATCCATTCCATCCCCATAGAGAATGAATGGGTCCGCACCCGTTCCGCAAAATTGCGGGACGGATGCGGACCCATTTACGGACGTGTAAATGGAGCCTTATGGGACATGTTCTATCTTTCAACGGAACGGAAAAACGGAAATACGGAAACGGAATGCATACGGAGTACATTCCGTTTTTTTTACAGAACCTTTGAAATGAATGGTTCCGTATACGGAACGCAAAAAACGGCCCGTACACGGAAAAAAAAAAACGGTTGTGTGAAAGAGGCTGAAGGCTGAAAACCTGTTCATGGATGAGGGTCCGTCACAATTGCATCCAGTCTAGATAATGCTCTGCGAACTGCTCATATCGGTAACCTAGACCTCTCTCTTGTCCTCATAGTTTGGTACAATGTGTCGGTGCGCAGGAAGAATGTATCGGCCTAGAGTCAAGACTGTTTGTCTTGAGGATTGTCTCGACCAGATACAATTGTAACAAACCCACAGCTGTGAGAAGGCTTTTGTCTGCAAAGTCTTCAGTAGTGGAGAGTGTTCCAATTCGCTGACAGCAAGCAGAGTTCTTGCAAATTACATGGAGTTGATAACAAATATTTATTAGAAAGTTGGTAAAATTTTCATTAAACAATAAGATTTAGCCACAGAAAATCCCACAAAATAACGGGATTCTGCATCTTTTGCTGCCTCCTAAGGGCTCATGCACACGGCACGCGGTCCGCAAAAAAACAAAAAAAACGGATGATATCTGTGTTGCAGTTTTCTTGCATTGTAACAATGCCTGTCCTTGTCCACAAAATAGACAACAATATTGTTTTGAGGAACGGACATGCGGACATATGGAAACGGAATGCGCACGGAGTCATTTCAGGTTTTTTTTTTTTGCGAACCCATTGAAATGAATGGTTCCGCATAAGGACCTGTAAAAAAAATAAAAATAAAATGGAACGGAAAATAATAGCTTTGTGTGCATGAGCACTAAGGGCACGGCCACGCGCTCAGGTTTCCCGATGCCGTTTCGGAAGCCAAAATCAGGAGTTGATAATAAAAGGGAAAAAAAACGTATAAAGGACGGATACAACTTCTTCTCTTTTTTGGATTCCCTCCTGGTTTTGGCTTCCGGAACTGCATCCGAAAAAAACCTGCCCGTGTGGCCGTACCCCAATTGTGCAGTAATTTGTTCCGTCAATAGGGAGTCGCTATGGAGACCCAGAACCAAACAGCAAACTCCTCACAGTCAACAATCTCTGGTCGGAGGGTTTACCGGAGCCAGAAGATCGCTGTGATAAGCCTCCGAACTGGGTCCAGTTACCTCTGGATGTTGGTTTTGGAGAGTTCATAGGAAATGAGGAGAACAGGGACAGTGAGGGGGGAAATTACAGATGCAGAGGGCAAGACACTAGACAAGCACCGCGAGGACTGGAACATATCATAGAGAAAGTACTGAGACCGGTCGCCTCCCTTGTCATGTCAGCCTTAGGCCTCATGCACTCGACCGTTGTTGTGTTCCGTGTCCGTTGTTCTGTTTTCCGTGACCCATTGACTTTGGATAATCCACCGTTTGTCATCCGCTTCCGTGATCCGTGTTTCCAGTCTGTCAAAAAAAATATGACCTGTCCTATTTTTTTCACGGACAACGGTTCGCGGACCCATTCAAGTCAATGGGTCCGTGAAAAAACACAGAGGCACACAAGATTGTCATCCGCATCCACGCGTCCGTGTCCGTTTTTTTTCCTATCATTTGCAAGGCAAACTTGACTTTCACTTTTCATGTCTGGTGATCCTCCAAAAATCAAGGAAGACACTCGGAAACAAAAACGGAAACGGATCACGGAACAGCTTTTTGCGGACCGCAAAAAAAAACTGTCGTGTGCATGAGGCCTTTTTCAGTGTTTTGCGGTCCGTTTTTCACGGATCCGTTGTTCCGGTTTTTGTTTCCGTTGTGTTTCCGTTTCTGTTCCGTTTTTCCGTATGGCATATATAGTATACAGTAATTACATAGATAAAATTGGGCTGGGCATAACATTTTCAATAGATGGCTCAGCAAAAAACGGAACGGAAACGGAAGACATACTGATGCATTTCCGTATGTGTTCCGTTTTTTTTTTGCGGACCCATTGACTTGAATGGAGCCACAGAACTTGATTTGCGGGCAATAATAGGACATGTTCTATCTTTAAACGGAACGGAAAAACCGAAATACGGAAACGGAATGCATACGGAGTACATTCCGTTTTTTTTTGCGGAACCATTGAAATGAATGGTTCTGTATTACGGACCGTATACAGAACGCAAAAAACGGCCAGTAAACGGGGGGGAAAAAACGGTTGTGTGCAGGAGGCCTTACTAAGGCTACTTTCACACTAGCGTTCTGCTGTCCGCTCGTGAGCTCCGTTTGAAGGGGCTCACGAGCGGAGCAGAACGCTTCCGTCCAGCCCTGATGCAGTCTGAATGGATGCGGATCCGCTCAGACTGCATCAGTCTGGCGGCGTTCAGCCTCCGCTCCGCTCGCCTCCGCACGGCCAGGCGGACAACTGAACGCTGCTTGCAGCGTTCGGGTGTCCGCCTGGCCGTGCGGAGGCGTGCGTATCCGTCCAGACTTACAATGTAAGTCAATGGAGACGGATCCGCTTGAAGATAACACAATATGGCTCAATCTTCAAGCGGATCCGTTCCCCATTGACTTTCAATGTAAAGTCTGAACGGATCCGCTCAGGCTACTTTCACACTTAGAAAATTTTCTAAGTTTTAATGCAGACGGATCCGTTCTGAACGGATGCGAACGTCTGCATTATCGGAGCGGATCCGTCTGATGAAACATCAGACGGATCCGCTCCGAACGCTAGTGTGAAAGTAGCCTAAGTAGTTTATTCCCAACGAATCTGGAGCATCTATTGCTAAGTTGATCCATTCCCCAATTATTGTTACTAGAAGTTTATTAACAAATAGGTAGTTAATAAAGCAGAAAGGTCAGGAGAGGTGGAAGGTCTTCTTTAAGAGAATTTTAATAAGGGTTATTTATACGTGAGGCTAATGTCTGCAATTAGAGATAATGCCGATCGTAGGCATTTAACCCCCTCAAAATTGACCACGGCATCAGAGAGTGCAAAGCCGGGAATCGCTGCTTTTCCAGGCTTGAACACCTCCCTCCAATGGCGATTGTGCGAGCCAATCATTGGTCGTGAACGGCCAGGGCCTGCTGGAGGCGCCGATGCTTTTCACAGGTATATTCTAATGTAGGCCTGCAGGTGGCAGCACTACATTGCAATATACTGAATCTTCTATTTGTCAATGGATTTATTTACACTGATAAACGGAACTGGCAATCTAACGATTGCGTGATATTAGGCCAAAAAATAAAAAATATTAAAAAAAAATATATATATATATATAACAATAATAGATTTAAAATAAATAAACAATGCAAATGAGCCAGCACACTGCTCTGTAGACGTGACTATAAAAAAAATGATGGGGGGTCATAATGAAAAGAAAAAAAAATATTTTCCAAAGTTTTTTTTTTGTATTAAAACACATAAATGTAGTATTGCTGTAATCGTTCCGACCCAGGGAATGAAAGTAACAGGTCAGTTTTACCCCATAGGGAACACTGTAAAAACAAAACTGATAAAACTGCGGCAGAATTGTGTTTTCCAATTCCACCCAATTTGGGATTTTTTTTTGTCCATCTCCCCACTACATTGTATAAAACAGTACATGATGTCATTAGAAAGTACAACTTGTCCCGCAAAAAACATACGGTTACGGGGATGGAAAAATAAAAGTTATGGCAACGGGAAGGCAGGGAGTGAAAAATGAAAATGCAAAAATGGAATATCTCAGGGTCAAGAAGGGGTTAAAAGGCACGCAACGCTATTTTACCTGTCAATTCACGCCATGCACTCTACACTATAAAAGCAGTTCCGACGGAGGAGCACACCAGGGCGAAGAGAAATTCCAGATATCTCCCCATTCATTGCTCTGCTAGATTTATATCAAGCTGGCAGCTCAAGGGGCGTGTCCTTTCTGCTGCAGCTTTCTCCCTGTTGCAGCGGGCCACCCCCTGGGCCCCTAAAGATGACCCGAGTACCCAGGTGAAGGAATGGCCGAGTGGTATAGGGTGGCCTAAAATGTCCCTTAATGTTTTGTGCGAGTGTCACGGTGCTCCTACCTGGATACAGCTGGAACCCCAGGCGTTGGCTCCGAAGCAGACAAATAGGGGGTAGTAAGTGAGAGATGAAAGAAGTAACTTGGGTCCAGACCTGGTATGAAGTTCAATAGCAGCTTTTACTTTGCATAAACGTTCTCCAGAACGGTTTACAGACTTTGTCTTGGTCCCAGCAGGCTTTAGCATTAAACTCTGGCAGGCAAACTCAACTCTGCTACATCTGTTGCTCTCTGGCTCTCCTGTGCTGACAGGCTAGCTGTATAACTTAGCTTCTTCTTTATGTTGCAACTTCTCTTTGTAGTATGTTTCTTAATTAGGCCAGGGCAATCTCCTCCTGGCTCCTGAGGCTCCAAACTGTGGCCTCCATATCCAGCAGAGCTGAAGGTGCTCTGGCTGGCTTGGCTTTGCTTGTCCTGGGCACATCCAGCAGGGGGTAAGCTAGACTGCCACTAAACTTCCACCCTTCCTGCAGGAAGTGGGACTCACCCACTCCTCCACAGAGGAGGTTTAGAATGGAAAGCTCCATTCTATGTACCTGTAGCTCTGCCATGTTTGCTGCCACCTGCTAGTGAACCAGGTACATTCAGGGGCAGACTGACAACTCATGGGGCCCCCGGGCAATAGGAGATTATGGGCCCCCTGTGTCCCTGCCCACCCTCAAGCCACACCCACCTACACTTGGTACAGAATTATCTTCACTATGTTCAAAATAAAAGTTAATTATAGTTAATGGGGCGGCGGGCATTCTGTCTGCATCCAGCAGTGGCGGATGTAGTAAATTCTCAGCTGGAACAGCCGCCAGGATCACTAACGCATATGTGAAGGCAGCCTAATACAGCGCCACATACCTCTTACATCCAGGGACGTCTCCTCTGATGTAGACGTTCTCTTTCTTCATCTTCTCCATTCAGACCAGACCGCCATGATGATTTCTTTCAGCCATCTCTCATCTCTGACAGACGTCTTAGTTTCCTACTTTTCCTCAAACCTTCTCAACATCCCATCATGCACCCCCAATACTGAGACGCAGTGCCCCCCAAAACTATACTGTAGAAACAGATAAACCCCCTGAAAATACTAGTTACACACAGATAGCGCCCCCTTCAATAATTATTGGAACACAATGCCCCAAAAAATAACTGCACCCAGCAAATAGTGCCCCTGACACTAATAGTGTAACCATAATGTCCCCCAAAAATAACTGTGCTAATCTGATACTGTGCCAGGGCACCCCCATAGTAATAGTGCTCCCCAAAATCCCAGCAATAGTAATAATTCTGTGCCAGGGCGCCCCCACAGTAATAGTGCTCCCCAAAATCCCAGCAATAGTAATAATTCTGTGCCAGAGTGCACTTAGTAGTAATAGTGCTCCTACAGTGCCCCCAACAGTAATTGTGTCCCAGAAGTAATAATGCTCCTATAGTCCCCCAGATGTAATAAAGCCCCCTTATAATGTGCTCCAGTACAAAAAAATGCCCTGTTGTGTGGCAGCAAAAAAACAAAAAACTCCTCTTAGTGCCCCCAGTAGAGCCAATGTCCCCAGAGTGCCCTCATGTTATCAAATAACCCGTACTGTGTGCCACTACAAAAAACACTTAGTGCCCCCAGTTGAGCTAAGGTGCCCATAGTGCCCCTGTAATTTGTGCCAGTATAAAATACTCCTATATAGTGCCCCCAGAAGAGACCCCCATAGTGCTCCTCCCCCGTCCTATATAGTGCCCCCAGAAGATGCCCCCATAGTGCTCCTCCCCCGTCCCCATAGTGCCCTTCATAATGTGCCAGTATAAAATGCCCCTATAGACTGCCCCACATAGATGCCCTCATAATGCTTCTCTCCCCCCTTCCCCATAGTGGCACCAAAATGGGTGCCAGTGTTAAATGCCCCTATATAATGCCCCTATAGTTCTCTTCTCCCTCACTTCTCCATAGTGCCCCCCATAATGCATGACAGTATATTGGGCCCCCAGTAGATGCCCCCATAGTGCTCCTTTCCCCCACACTTCTCCATAGTGCCCCCCATAATGTGTGCCAGTATATAGGGCCCCCAGTAGAATCCCCTATAATGTGCCAGTATATAGAACCACCAGTAGATGCCCCGATAGTGCTCCTTCCCCTTCTTCATAGTGCCCCCCCATAAAGTGCCAGTATATAGGGCCCTCATTAGATGCCCCCATAGTGCTCCTTCCCCTCCCCTTCTCCATAGTGCCCCCCAAAATGTGCCAGTATATAGGGGCCCCCAATAGATGCCCCCCATAGTGCTCCCCCCTTCTCCATAGGGCCCCCACCCCCCTTCTTGCCATACTATACTAAAAATAATAATAACAATAAACACTTATACTTACCTCCATGACACTCTCAGTGATGCGATGCAGGCCTCTTCCGGCCTGTGTCCCGCTCTGTACGGCTCAGGCGGCACCGGCCTCTGATAGGCTACAGGCACTACGCCTGCAACCTATCAGAGGAACGGGCAAGGGAGACGCATCTCTCCCCTGCCCCCCACCGTTCATCTGTATCGCCGTCCGGAGGACAGCGATACAGATGAATATAGACATGAGCACTTTCACAATGGAATAGAACTACTATATTACTGCCTCCTATGTACAAGAATATAACTACTATAATACTTTTCCTATGTACAAGAATATAACTACTATAATACTTTTCCTATGTACAAGAATATAACTACTATAATACTGCCCCCTATGTACAAGAATATAACTACTATAATACTGCTCCTATGTACAAGAATATAACTACTATAATACTGCTCCTATGTACAAGAATATAACTACTATAATACTGCTCCTATGTACAAGAATATAACTACTATAATACTGCCTCCTATGTACAGGAATATAACTACTATAATACTGCCTCCTGTGTACAAGAATATAACTACTATAATAATGCTCCTATGTACAAGAATATAACTACTATAATACTGCCTCCTATGTACAGAAATATAACTACTATAATACTGCCCCTATGTACAAGAATATAACTACTATAATACTGCTCCTATGTACAAGAATATAACTACTATAATACTGCTCCTATGTACAAGAATATAACTACTATAATACTGCTCCTATGTACAAGAATATAACTACTATAATACTGCCTCCTATGTACAGGAATATAACTACTATAATACTGCTCCTATGTACAAGAATATAACTACTATAATACTACTCCTATGTACAAGAATATAACTACTATAATACTGCCTCCTATGTACAGGAATATAACTACTATAATACTGCCCCTATGTACAAGAATATAACTACTATAATACTGCTCCTATGTACAAGAATATAACTACTATAATACTACTCCTATGTACAAGAATATAACTACTATAATACTGCCTCCTATGTACAGGAATATAACTACTATAATACTGCCCCTATGTACAAGAATATAACTACTATAATACTGCTCCTATGTACAAGAATATAACTACTATAATACTGCCTCCTATGTACAAGAATATAACTACTATAATACTGCCTCCTATGTACAAGAATATACCTACTATAATACCGCCTCCTATGTACAAGAATATAACTACTATAATACTGCTCCTATGTACAAGAATATAACTACTATAATACTGCTCCTATGTACAAGAATATAACTCCTATAATACTGCTCCTATGTACAAGAATATACTGTAACTACTATAATACTGCCTCCTATGTACAAAAATATAACTACTATAATACTGCTCCTATGTACAAGAATATAACTCCTATAATACTGCTCCTATGTACAAGAATATAACTACTATAATACTGCCTTCTATGTATAAGAATATAACTACTATAATACTGCTCCTATGTACAAGAATATAACTCCTATAATACTGCTCCTATGTACAAGAATATAACTACTATAATACTGCTCCTATGTACAGGAATATAACTACTATAATACTGCCTCCTATGTACATGAATATAACTACTATAATACTGCTCCTATGTACAAGAATATAACTACTATAATACTGCTCCTATGTACAAGAATATAACTACTATAATACTGCCTCCTATGTACAAGAATATAACTGCTATAATACTGCTCCTATGTACAAGAATATAACTACTATAATACTGCTCCTATGTACAAGAATATAACTACTATGCTCCCTCCCCGTCCATTATTTGGGAAACCCATAAAGCGGTCCTGAGAGGAGAACTAATAGCCTTAGGTGCCCATATTAAGAAACAACGGAATCAGGCTGTGGCGACACTTCTCTCCCAGATTCAGGCTCTAGAGCTAACGCACAAAGCCTCCCAGGCCCTTAGCTGTGCCTTGGAGCTCTCAGAAGCCCGTACTAAGCTCAAGAACCTGCTAAATGTCACGTCAGCTAAGCTGTTACTTAGAGCCAAATTCCGCTCATATGCTCACGGGGACAAAGGGAATAGGCTAATGTCCGCTTTAGTGAAGAAACAAAAAACTGACTCCTTCATTGCTGCAGTTAAAGACGACAAAGGCGTCCTTCATAAAGGGACTCCAGACATAGCAAAGACCTTTTGTGCCTTCTATAGGGACCTATACAACCTTAAAACACCAGATAATATGTCGCCAGCTCAATTAGGTGAGGCAACTGAGAAGTTTCTCTCCTCCCTCCAGTTACCTACTATTACCCCAGCTCAGTCAGCCCAGCTCTTATCTCCTATCACAGACGATGAAATTGGTAAGGTTCTCTCCTCCATACCCTCAGGGAAAAGCCCAGGCCCTGATGGTTTTACCATCTCTTACTACAAAACCTTTAAGCAGACCCTAATTCCCCATTTTAATACCTTATGTAACTACTTACTCCAAGGGGGCTCCCTTCCTCCCCAATCGCTTTCAGCCCATATCACAGTAATCCACAAGGAAAATAAGGACCCCCTAAATTGCGGGAGTTACCGTCCTATCTCGCTTCTAAATACTGATGTGAAGTGGTGGGCCAAAATTATGGCTCAAAGGATTCAGTCGGTTCTCCCTGGCATTGTCAACGAGGAGCAGGTGGGATTCGTCTCTGGCAGGCAGGGGAGTGAAAATACGGTCCGTGTCATACAATTGATCACGCATGCTCGCCAGCACTCAATACCTTTAGCTCTTCTCAGTACAGATGCAGAAAAGGCCTTTGACAGGATCAGCTGGCAATTCATGTCTCGGGCACTGTCGAAGTTTGGCCTTCCGGACCAGTTCATTCAATCCATTTTCTCACTTTATTCGCTCCCCTCTGCCAGAATACGGATTAATGGAACACTCTCTCCAGCTTTTCCCATTACTAATGGGACGAGGCAGGGGTGCCCACTCTCACCTGCCCTCTTTGTTATTGTCATGGAGACCCTGCTGGCCAAGATCAGGCAGGATCCAGACATTAAGGGGATCACCTTGGGGTCGCATACCCATCTAACGGCCGCTTTTGCAGACGACCTTTTGGTCATAACGTCCAACCCTCTAACTTCTTTCCCCAGACTTCAAGCCCTTTTTGAAGAATATGGAGCGGTCTCAAATTTTAAGATCAACTATACTAAGTCACAGGCCCTGAATATTTCTTGCCCATCCGCTACTGTAGACACGCTTAAAGGTTCCGCTGCTTTTTCGTGGGCCACTAAGTCAATCCCTTTTCTAGGTACCCATATCTCAGCAAAACCAGAAGATCTTTTCGAGTTAAATTATGTCCCTTTACTGAAATCCATTAGATCACACTTACACTCTCTAAAACTTCCGTTTATCTCTTGGATTGGGCGGAAAAACTTCATTAAAGCTTTTATTGTCCCCAGACTGCTCTATCTCATCCAAACACTTCCTATCTGGCTACCCCATTCCTTCTTTGTGGAGGTCCGCAGGGTCATCTCAACCTTTGTTTGGTCTGGCAAGTCCCCTAGGTTGGCTTGTGCCACTCTCACTCGGGAGAGGAGGTTGGGAGGCTTCGGCCTACCCGACATCTACCTTTACTACAAAGCATCGATGCTGAACAGAGCTTTGAGCCTCATTTCTTGGCGCCCTCTCGGCCTTGTTTCCCGACTGGAGTGTTATTTGCTTTCATATAGGGACAAGTTAGTTCTATGGGGCTTACGCAAATGTACTGCTAATAATAAGTTTACCTCGCCCTTATGGAAGGGTCTGTTACTGGAATGGACTAAACTATATGGGTCCTCGACCCTTAGGTTCCCAAGTTTGAGTCTCCCCTTAGATCTGCTGCAGGCACACGTTCACCCTACCACCTCTGATGCAACAGGAATTTGGGCTTTACTATCTAACTTTAAACTGAAAGACATCATAACTGTATCAGGTGCCTTAAATTGGAGTAAAATATATGAAATCCCGAGGGTTCAAGGAGCCTCTTTCTTGGCGCTTATGGCCTTTAAGAAAGATTTGGCGCTTTTGGAATCTTTTCCCAGGCCTACGGTAGATCCCTCTTGGTTGGAGGGGAAAATCTCTAACGCCCTTCGCCCCAAGAAACCTCTCTCCACATTCTACAGGGAGCTACTCTCCTCCGCACCTCCAGATCTGTGGTTCCTTGCAGCCTGGGAAAAGGAGCTGTCTCTGTCCCTGACAGAACCTGAAAAAGCGTTCATCCTCACACACTCACATGGTTTCAACCGTTGTATTAGAATACAGGCAAACTCTTATAAATTACTTACAAGATGGTACAAGACACCGGAGTTCCTTCACAAGCTCAATCCCGCTATCCCAAACAGTTGCTGGAGGTGTGGAGGAGACATTGGTTCTTTATCTCATATCTGGTGGAGCTGCGAGAAAATAAAACCGTTTTGGGTTGAAGTAGAAGCAGCTATCAACAAGATATGTAATAGCCAGATTACCTTAGATGCAAAACTCCTGCTGCTCTGGTGTCCAAATGGCACGCTAACCCCCTCAAAGTATAATCTACAAACCATGCTTATTACAGCAGCTCGATTGCTGATCCCTCTATTGTGGAAAAATGAATCAGCTCCCTCGTTCTTGATGTGGACCGAAAAAATTGACCAACTATATCGGTTTGAAGAATTAGCCCATTGGGAAAATCACTCTAGAGCAGTTTTTGTAAAAGTATGGTCTCCTTGGAAGCTATACCGCAAATTCTAGGCTTAGATATGTCTTGACTTAAGACTTTGATTGACATCCAACTCTCCCCCTCCCCTCTCTATCCCCCAACCCACCTTCCTTTGTCTTGTTATAGCCCCCCCCTCGTCAGATATTTGTTTACGTATTTCACTCCATTATCTGAAGTCGTGTATGCAATCATCTTGAATATATTGTGTTTGCTGACTGTGCACTTATCCAGCTGCGTCTGGACACACGATGTATGTCTCTCTACATGACTATGTATTTTTCTCAAATAAAAAGAAATTTGATAAAGAATATAACTACTATAATACTGCCTCCTATGTACATGAATATAACTACTATAATACTGCTCCTATGTACAAGTATATAACTACTATAATACTGCCTCCTATGTACAAGAATATAACTGCTATAATACTGCCTCCTATGTACAAGAATATAACTACTATAATACTGCTCCTATGTACAGGAATATAACTACTATAATACTGCTCCTATGTACAAGAATATAACTACTATAATACTGCTCCTATGTACTAGAATATAACTACTATAATACTACTCCTATGTACAAGAATATAACTACTATAATACTGCTCCTATGTACAAGAATATAACTACTATAATACTGCTCCTATGTACAAGAATATAACTACTATAATACTGCCTCCTATGTATAAGAATATAACTACTATAATACTGCCTCCTATGTACAGGAATATAACTACTATAATACTGCTCCTATGTACAAGAATATAACTACTATAATACTGCCTCATATGTACAAGAATATAACTACTATAATACTGCTCCTATGTTCAAGAATATAACTAATATAATACTGCTCTTATGTACAAGAATATAACTACTATAATACTGCTCCTATGTTCAAGAATATAACTAATATAATACTGCTCCTATATACAAGAATATAACTACTATAATACTGCTCCTATGTACAGGGATATAACTACTATAATACTGCTCCTATGTACAAGAATATAACTACTATAATACTGCCTCCTATGTACAAGAATATAACTACTATAATACTGCTCCCTATGTACAAGAATATAACTACTATAATACTGCTCCTATATACAAGAATATAACTACTATAATACTGCTCCCTATGTACAAGAATATAACTACTATAATACTGCTCCTATGTACAAGAATATAACTACTATAATACTGCCTCCTATGTACAAGAATATAACTACTATAATACTGCTCCCTATGTACAAGAATATAACTACTATAATACTGCTCCTATGTACAAGAATATAACTACTATAATACTGCCTCCTATGTACAAGAATATAACTACTATAATACTGCCTCCTATGTACAAGAATATAACTACTGTAATACTGCCTCCTATGTACAAGAATATAACTACTATAATACTGCCTCCTATGTACAAGAATATAACTACTATAATACTGCTCCTATGTACAAGAATATAACTACTATAGTACTGCCTCCTATGTACAAGAATATAACTACTGTAATACTGCTCCCTATGTACAAGAATATAACTACTATAATACTGCCTCCTATGTACAAGAATATAACTACTATAATACTGCTCCTATGTACAAGAATATAACTACTATAGTACTGCCTCCTATGTACAAGAATATAACTACTATAGTACTGCCTCCTATGTACAAGAATATAACTACTATAATACTGCTCCTATGTACAAGAATATAACTACTATAATACTGCTCCTATGTACAAGAATATAACTACTATAATACTGCTCCTATGTTCAAGAATATAACTAATATAATACTGCTCCTATATACAAGAATATAACTACTATAATACTGCTCCTATGTACAGGGATATAACTACTATAATACTGCTCCTATGTACAAGAATATAACTACTATAATACTGCCTCCTATGTACAAGAATATAACTACTATAATACTGCTCCCTATGTACAAGAATATAACTACTATAATACTGCTCCTATATACAAGAATATAACTACTATAATACTGCTCCCTATGTACAAGAATATAACTACTATAATACTGCTCCTATGTACAAGAATATAACTACTATAATACTGCCTCCTATGTACAAGAATATAACTACTATAATACTGCTCCCTATGTACAAGAATATAACTACTATAATACTGCTCCTATGTACAAGAATATAACTACTATAATACTGCCTCCTATGTACAAGAATATAACTACTATAATACTGCCTCCTATGTACAAGAATATAACTACTGTAATACTGCCTCCTATGTACAAGAATATAACTACTATAATACTGCCTCCTATGTACAAGAATATAACTACTATAATACTGCTCCTATGTACAAGAATATAACTACTATAGTACTGCCTCCTATGTACAAGAATATAACTACTGTAATACTGCTCCCTATGTACAAGAATATAACTACTATAATACTGCCTCCTATGTACAAGAATATAACTACTATAATACTGCTCCTATGTACAAGAATATAACTACTATAGTACTGCCTCCTATGTACAAGAATATAACTACTATAGTACTGCCTCCTATGTACAAGAATATAACTACTATAATACTGCTCCTATGTACAAGAATATAACTACTATAATACTGCTCCTATGTACAAGAATATAACTACTATAATACTGCCTCCTATGTACAAGAATATAACTACTATAATACTGCTCCTATGTACAAGAATATAACTACTATAATACTGCTCCTATGTACAAGAATATAACTACTATAATACTGCCCCTATGTACAAGAATATAACTACTATAATACTGCCTCCTATGTACAAGAATATAACTACTATAATACTGCCTCCTATGTACAAGAATATAACTACTATAATACTGCTCCTATGTACAAGAATATAACTACTATAATACTGCTCCTATGTACAAGAATATAACTACTATAATACTACCTCCCATGTACATGAATATAACTGCTATAATACTGCCTCCTATGTACAAGAATATAACTACTATAATACCGCCTCCTCTATCCTTGGGGCTTGTACATCTGAGTTACGTTACAGCTATCATGTTTCTATGGTGTAGGAATGAATAGCAGAGCTGTATGTGTATCATAAGGGTACGGTTCACGGTGACACTGGTCGTGGCCAGGATCGCACAGTAGTAGTGATCCCATAGAAATAAATGGGATGGCCGCACCCGTCACTATAAATCCAGCAGTGTCACCATGTAGCCCTATGTCACCCTAAATCACATCCTCAGCTGATACTCTTGCTCTGACTGTGATTAACTATTTAGCTGCCAGGACACACAGGTATAATTCGCTGTTAATTATTACTGTATCAGGGTTTCTTTCAGTTAATAGTCCCGGGGTCTGAAAATGCTACAACCACTATGGGGCCTGCCTCTGGCATCGTGGGGGTTTGTTACCCTACTTTACATGGAACCTAAATGACACATAATTTCCTCCTATTATTGCTGTTCCTTTGTGTCAGTCCTGACTGTTGCTCTGGCATTCTATTCGTCTTACACATACTGAGAGTTAAGTGCTTTAAATACATGCAGAAACTTTCTTTATTTTACAGAAAAGAGGAAGAAGAATGCAGAACTTCTTATCTGTGGGCAGAGAGGTGCACATGGACTATACCGCCATATAGAGCCTCGTCTACACTGGATACAACTCTACAACTACAACCTCCAGCATGCCTATAGCTGCACAGCCTCAAACTGAGGGCGTTATGGGCAGAAGACCCACAGTGCGTTACAGCAGCAGCCAAGTGGATAATATTTTACCAAATCTGGGATGGGTGCTGCAAACCGCGCGCTCTCAGCGTCCGTAAAAAAAAATAAAAAAATATAGAACATGTCCTATTCTTGTTCGTTTTGCGGATAAAGATAGGACATTTCTGCGGGAGTATAAAAAAATAAAATAAAAAAATAACGGCAGGCTCTCGTCCGTTATCCGTGTTTTGAGGATTCGCCATTTGCGGATTGCAAAATACTCCCAGCTGTGTGCATGAGCCCTTAAGGTACGGCTCGACTGCGTTCCTCCAAGTGGTGCCCAACCATGGCAGCCTCGGTGTACCCCTAAAAAGGCAACAGATAGGAGATAGATATATATATATTTTTTTAAAAACTAAATAGTGCAAAATATTTAAAAAGTAAAAGGAAACAGGTACTAAATAAATAATAAATAAATATATATATATGTAAATAAAAGCGCCCGCCCTTTCTATTACTGACATCGAAAAATGAGCAATTTTAAGACTCCATTTTCAGAACATTTTACATGATTGAAAAAAAAAAGAAAAAAAAAAAAAGTGATTCATTTTTCCATTTTTGAGCCTATCTAATACTACGGTCATAAAGCAGTTAAAACCCATTGCCTGCCATTCGCAGAGCTCGGCGTGGAAATATAATGTCACTGTCCTCGGTGCATGCTCAGTAATGAGGTGCAAAATGCCCAATAACACCCCCCCTCCCTTAACCCCTTCTGGTGAGGGGCTGAGTTGAATGCGAGCTTTGTTGCAGACCCAGTCACTTCCTGTCCGCCCAGTTCCTGATTGTCAGCCTCTCAGCCCACACCTCCTATGAGACAGTCCAGGCCCCAGCTCATTGGCTGTGAAGTGCACAGGGCTTGGCCACCCCAGAGCTGAGCCTCAAACTTTCAGGACTTCCACCCTGAGCACCGCCTGACACTGAGAAGTTACAATCAGGTAGGACGGCTACAATGTTGCAGCACTTTCTTCTAGTTTGGGGTCTTGGTGGGGCGACTGGGCACTTGTAAGGGGCACAAGGTGTGGTAGGGGGCGAGATCTGCGGGGCTGAACTTTGCACGTTGAGTCGAGTTGGATTATTTGGGGTTGGGTCAGGCTCCAGCCATGAGTTGCATGCGGCAGGGGGAAGCTTACTGCTGTTTTGTCCATGGAAATAGTGACCTAGATCCCACCTCAGGGCTCACTTCCAGAAATTAGCTTTTAAATGAGGCGCCAAGGGGCACGAGGAGGGCGATGCCTCTTTACATTGATGACGGGTTCCTTTAGTTTTAATTTATTGCAAACTGAAGCCTCTTGGGGTTGTGCAGGGGACGGCGGCGCCGCCATCAAGTGGAAAAAAGAACTGTATTTTGCAACTGCTTGATGGAACCCATAGGGCTGTCTATGAATGGCATACACTGGGCACCACTATACCCAATCAGCTGTGCACAGCATTGGCAAACACAACTTGGCGCTGATACTCTGGCGCAACTCATGCTTGCAGTCCCCTATCGCAGGCTGCGCAGTGATTTCCACCTCATATGATATACTGGGAAATTGCTTGTAGTGCAATCCCGAAGTAGCGCTGCATGGCTTCCTATAGACCAGGCATGCTCAACCTGCGGCCCCCCAGCTGTTGTAAAACTACAACTCCCACCATGCCCTTTTGTAGGCTGTCCGGGAATGATGGGAGTTATAGTTTTGCAACAGCTGGAGGGCCGCAGGTTGAGCATGCCTGTCCTACAGCTATCAGCCTACAAAAGGGCATGGTGGGAGTTGTAGTTTTACAACAGCTGGAGGGCCGCAGGTTGAGCATGCCTGATTTAGGACATGGTCTATTTTTTTTTTTTGTTTTGCTGGGCCGCGGAACGGACGTCTGCTGTCCGCATCTTAATTTTATTTTACTGGAAACTGTCAGCAAGCGTGGGTGTAGTGGGTGTAGATGCAGGGCAGGTGTAAAAACCCAGGACCGTTTGTCTCAGGGCTGATGAAGCACACGGCAGTAAGTGTTTTGCAGTCCGCAAAGTTCTATAGGACAAGTTCTATCTTTTTTGCAGGAGCACAGAACGGACATAGTGTGCGCTGTCCCCATCCGATGCACGAACCCTAACACGGGACCACCCCAATAATTGGATTAGATGGAGACTTGTACTAGTGAATGGCAGATCAGTCAGTAGGCGCTTGCTGATGGTTTCCAGGTTTATCCAAAAAGCTTCAGTTTTCATTTCACAATGGCGCCTTTGTTTTCTGGGATCCCTAATGTTAAGCAGTACATTGTTAAAGGGGGTTTTGGTTGACATCAATGTATGACTGGGAAGGGAGGGAGAGGGGATTCTTCGCTGCAGTACCTATCAAGATCCATACCCATGTGGCCGTGTCTGGTACCATTCTACCGAACACATATGGACGACACACTGAGGGCACCATGACACCCAAGTGAGCTCCAGTGCCCCTCATTCTGTTGTTTAGTGGGGGTACTGTCCACCCTCTGAACGTTCATTGATGACCTGCCTTCCCTCTGTAGTCAGGGCCCTCTCCAGCTCAGGTTCTGGGGGCCCTCTGCTTCCCGCTCAGGTGTGTACATTTAGCTTGCATTACAACCACTTCTTCCTGACTTCCTGTTTTGAGTTACCACTGACAGGATGCAGCCATTTTGTAGACTGTATCAATAAATCACCTATCTACATCATCTTCTGAGGACCTCCCATGAGATTCTGATCCCTACTGCCTTGTCATGAATATTGGACGCCTCCTCCTGTTTGGTGTAGGTGACCTCTCTAAGTTGTGGCATCTTTACCTTGTCTTTCTCCAGACCATGTATGTCATCACTGTGTGGGGCCTTATCGTCCGAGCTGAGCCCACCCGTCTGTCCTCTGAGTGTTGAGACGAGAGAGCCGTCTGGTTGTTTTATATTATACCGTACTTTAAGATAGGGGTAAGATGGACTCAGTTATGGGGGTACTGTGGTTTGAAGCCCTCTTTGGGCACTGTGGCTGGCTGGATCTGTTATGGGGGTACTCTATTGTAGTGGCACTGTGGTTGGGGTTCAATGGCTGATGACTTGGAGTTGAGGGTGTGGGGGTACTGCAGTTGGTACTATTATGTGGGGACAGTATGGTCAACTCTACTGTGAGGTACCTGGCTGTGTTGTTGGGGGTACTGTAGTCGGTGTTCTTATGTAGGGTGATATGCTTGGTACTGAGGGTGTAGGTTGGTTTTGCTGCGTGGGTACTCCTGTTGGTACTGTTATGTAGGGGCAGTGTGTGTGGGTCTCTGTGTGGTTGGTTCTCTCATGTGGAGTAATGTCCTTGATGCTGAGGGTTTAGGTTGGTTCTGCAGATGGTACTGTAGTGTGGTTGGCTCCTGTTATGGGGATACTTGGTTCTGTTGTGGGGTACAGTAGTTAGTCCTCTCATGATACATTGTGGTTGGTGGCACTGCAATCGGTGCTGGCCGGCTCTGTTGTGGAGGTACTCTAGTTAGTGCTCTTATGTAGGGTGATATGCTTGGAGTTGAGGGTGTGGAGGTACTGCAGTTGGTTACTATTATGTGGGGACAGTATGGTCAACTCTACCACGAGGTACCTTGCTGTGTTGTTGGGGGTACTGTAGTCAGTGTTCTTATGTAGGTTGGTATACTTGGTGCTGAGGGTGTGGGGGTACTGTTGTGTGGTCAACTCTATGGCGGGGTACCTGACTGCGTTGTTAGGGTAATGAAGGTGTAGGTTGGTTCTGTTATGGGAGTACTACAGTTGGTACTGTTTTGTGGAAGCAATGTGGTTAGCTCTGTTTTAGGGATAACTGGCTCTGTTGAGGGGGGCTCTCTAACCGATACTCTCATGGGGGCATTGTTGTTATCACTCTTATTGTGGTGGTGGTACTGCTGTTGTGTAATGAGGGTGATGGACAGCTCTGTTTTGGGGGTACTGTGGTGGTCTGTAGGTAGCATACATTACTATAATCTCTGTCTACTTCCCTCAATCTCCTTGCGCTCAGCGCTGATTATCTTCCTGTCTCAGTGACTCTCATCCAAGTATCAGAGGACGTGCGAGCTTCTATACAGGAGACTTCCTCTTCATGATGCACAGACTTGTTTTAGCTCCGGAAATTATTCACTTCTCCAAACCGTGTCTCCTCTCTATTTGTTTAGCGATTGAATGCAATCTATTGTTCCCTGTTATCAGCCATAGGGAGCGGCTGACTGTGGTGTTAAAGGGGTTGTCCGGGTTCAGAGCTGCCTGGGTGAAAATAAGGGTAACATCGGAGCATCTAAATCGCGCAGGTCAAGGTCTCATTTGTTTTCAATAACACACTGCAGGGCGGAAACTTCCGCCCGGCAGTGTGTTCAGTGACGTCACTGTCTCTGATGGGTGGGCTTTAGCGCTGCCCTAGCAGTTTTACTGGCTAGGGCAGCGATAAATCCCGCCCATTAGTGCCGGTGACGTCACTAGGCTTCCTGGCAGCCCCATGGAGAGCCCCGGGACGTCACCGGATCTCAAAAAAATGCATTTGCCCTGCGCGATTTAAAGCAGGGCAAAGGAGAGCATCGGAGCATGAACTGCTCCGATGCTCAAGTCAGGGTAGCTGCCGGGGTGAAAATGGAGGTATGGCCGGGTTCAGCTCTTCTCAAATCTTCTCTCCCCATCGTCATGACTTTATATCTCCAGTGTGAGACCCTCCTGAGACATTGACATCCCTATTCCCTATGTGATCGGCATCGGCCACTCCTCTTCTAACTGAGGGAATACGGTGGTGGATGTATGGAGGGTTGGACAACGGGATGAATATGCATTCCTGAAGATTCCCTTACATGTCTGTATATGCTGGAAATGTCCAAGGCAAAAGTATTCTTCAGATCTGTACAAGGTGACTTGACCCTCCTTGTAAGGAATCCTGCTCTACAAGTTCCCGATGACTTGTTCCCCTACAGCCCTGGAGTGACTTGATTCTGGCATGCTGCACTGACACCCACTGCAGGCTGGATAAGGTGTTTATTGGGTGTTTGGCTATGGACTAGGAAGTGTTATTATAGAGTT